>NC_041392.1:709071974-709080989 GCF_002162155.2 Triticum dicoccoides
AAGATTAGCCCAATTCACTAGTACTTGCCTGGTTGGTTCTCCCCGAGCCCGCACAGTCCAGAGCTTGATGAGATCGGCAATCTCCTTGTAGACACGTCTGGCACCCCAGAAGTCCTTGTCGAAAATCTGTGCATTCCTGGAGTTCCACAAGGTGACAGCGCATGCGGCAAAAAGTATATGCCAGAGCCTTCCATGTAGGTTTCGCGCTTGCTCAGAGCAGAGGAAGTCTTGGGTTATTTCTGATGTTTCTTAACTGACCGGTGCCATTTTTCGTAGTTTGTATGACTCTGACTGATTTTTATTCTGGCTCATAGCTTATGGCCATCATTTGGTTATTTGTGCTCTCAATTTGTTGGGCTGTGTGTTCATGGATTTACTACTAGATTCACATGTACAGACCAATTACCAGATAGGAGAAAAATCAGAGTATTGTGTGACTACTCTTTCTGTGTGGAGATACCCTGCAGTCCATCTGTATATTTAGACAGCAGAGCATCATGTGTTCCATCTTTTTGTACTGAAATTTGTGTGCTACCTTAAGCTGCGCTACTGCAAGAAGAATACTGTGTTGCCTAAAAAGAAAAGAGTATTGTCTCATATTTCAGTGTGGACAAAAGTACACTGCAGTCCATCCGTATTAGCAAATTTCACAGCAGAGCATTGTAGGCATCTTTTGTCCTGAAATTTATTTGCTAATCTGGGTTGAACATATGACATCTCTTTTTATCCAAAAGTATATTGTGGGGAAGGCCGTTTTGCCTTTGGGGTGCATATGCTCTCGAATAAACAGTAAAATCAAAATAAATAGTCAATACATTTTAAAAATTCTGAATTTTTGTGTAGATGCTCTTGTTAGTGTAACAAGCGTGCTTGACAATTTTCATGAGAAACGGTATAGCAGTACTTTGTCAGTTAAAAAAAATTAAATTAAGTGTAACGTTTGAAGGTCACATTTGGGGTTTGACTTGTTTTCTTTTGGCACTGGTCAAAATGCTTAAGCTTTCCCTGGCATTTGAGTATGACAATGAACCCATATAATTTTTTTCAGATTTTTTTTTGATGTGAACAGCAAGAGCTCTGCTTTTGCATTGAAGAAGAAAAGAAGTATTACAAGACAGTCAGCCGGGGACAGGGGGAACCCAGCCCTTCTTCAGAACACTGACAAAAAAGGACACTACCGGAACAGGGCCATACCCCGACGGCCAGAACAATGCCGACGGCCCCCGTCGGCTTCTCCGGAGATATGCCGACAGCCTGGTTCTGGCCGTCGGCGTACAAAGGCCGTCGGGCTATGCAGAGATAAGCCGACGGCACCCGTCGGCATAGAACGGCCGTCGGCCTATCTACATATACGCCGACAGCTACCGTCGGCTTACGAAGGCCGTCGGCATACCCGTGGGGCCCGGCCACCCCCTGGCAAACGGCGTCAGATCTATGCCGACGGCCTAGACGGGGGGCCGTCGGCATAGGTCCGCAGGCCACGTCATTGATCCAGGCCGCACCATGCAGAGGCTATGCCGACGGCTGCCGTCGGCATATCAGCCACGTCAGTGATCCGCGGCACGCTGGTCGGATCTATGCCGACGGCTAGGCCGTCGGCATAGTTAAATTTTTTTTCCCTACATATTTTTTAATGCTTTTTTGTGTATTATTATATCAACTAACATGTAGCATGTTAAATATAAATATACATATGAATATATATGTAGTTTGTATTTTTTTTCATATATTATGAATATATATATATATAGATTGTATTTTTTCGAGCACGTTAATAATGTGCGGTCATGTTCTTTTAAATATAGATCCTTATATTTTATTAAAATCAAAAACAGCTATGCCGACAGAAGTTTTGTGGCAGTTGCAAACGCCCGACACCCGTCTCCAGAGAGTGACCCCCCTCACATCCGCGGTGTGCCCCCCCCCTCATGGACGGCACCGCCGCCGGCACCTGGAGGGGGGAAACGGACGCGTCGGGTCTACACGGAGTGGATGTAGCTGTGGTTTTTGCCCGGATGTTGCTCCCGGGTGTCCCTCTGGGCCGACCTAACACAACCGGGTGGAGAGGTCCACTGGTCAAAGCCCGTCTGTGGGAAGTCAGAAGGCTAGATCTCGTGGTCAAGCGCTCCAGGGTTAGGCGGGATGGGGGCCCTGGGGGGTAGCAATGCCACTTGAGCGTCGTAGCGGGCCCTCATACATGCGGGGTGGTGTTGTGGCATGTCCGAAGAGGCGGCACGCGTCTCCGGGGCGTGCCCCACCCCTCACGGACGCCGCCGCCGCCGGCACCTGGAGGGGGGAAACGGACGCGTCGGGTGTACACGGAGTTGATGTAGCTGTGGGTTTGGCCCGGATCGATGTTGCTCCAAAGTGTTCCTCTGGGCCGACCTAACACAACCGGGTGGAGAGGTCCACTGGTCAAAGCCCGTCCGTGCAAAGTCAAAGGGCTAGATCCCGTGGTCAAACGCTACAGGGTTAGCCGGGACGGGGGCCCTGGGGGGTAGCAATGCCACCGGAGCGTCGTACCGGGCCCTCATACATGCGGGGTGGTGTTGTGGCATGTCCGAAGAGGCGGCACGCGTCTCCGGGTTGTGGCCCCCCTCACGGACGGCAATGAAACGGTAGTAGACGTTCTGCGGTAACGATGCAGCGTGAATATTATTAAATACTTGGAGCGCGATAAAATCATGAGTTTTTTACACAACGTGGGCACATGTGCTATAGGACTGATGGTAATTTTTCATAATTTTTTGTGATGGAGAAGTATCTGAACACTTCCCTCTACGCGGATTGCTCTTCGCACGTCTATGACTGTGGCCGGCAGCCTCCGGGGGCTAGCATACCGTCAAATCTTGCGTAGGCGGCCTCTCACAAATTTGGAAGTGTTGAGGCGGTTGCAAACGCCCAGCACGCGTCTCCGGGGCGTGCCCCCCCCCCTCACGGACGCCGCCGCCGCCGGCACCTGGAGGGGGGAAACGGACGCGTCGGGTCTACATGGAGTGGATGTAGCTGTGGGTTTGGCCCGGATGTTGCTCCAAAGTGTTCCTCTGGGCCGACCTAACACAACCGGGTGGAGAGGTCCACTGGTCAAAGCCCGTCCGTGCAAAGTCAAAGGGCTAGATCCCGTGGTCAAACGCTACAGGGTTAGCCGGGACGGGGGCCCTGGGGTGTAGCAATGCCACCGAAGCGTCGTACCGGGCCCTCATACATGCGGGGTGGTGTTGTGGATAGATGATATTGGTCAAGTTTTTGAATATGTGCATGTATAGATTGATGGATATTGGTCAAGTTTTGCATTTTGTAAACACTTAGTTTAAAATATGGATGAATTGATGGATATTAGTAAGTTTTGTGTTTGGTCATGTTAGTGATAGATGGAAGCAATTCAAGGCACATGGTTTATAAAATACTTAATAAAGATTTTTTTTGCAATTTGACATGTTGTTTCATGTCGATTCATAATGTTGTGCCAAATGGTTAATGTGATATGATGACTTAATTTTTTTCACTCGGTGTAATTAACAGGATTTGTGGTGTTCCATCTTCGCGGAGTGATCATCGACGTTGGAGGTGTTGGTCCACGATCATCCCTCTCCTTTGATCGACTACATCGGAGGGTGAGCAACAATTCCATGACCTCGTCCACTTTTTTTTTCCATGTCACTAGATTGAATTTTCACATCAAGTCGCGTAACCTAGGTCTCCCGTCCGAAAGGGTTGCATCGATAAATATGCATTCAATTGCATATTTATCACCGCAGCTCTTTCGGATTGTCCAGTGCTTTCCACGGACAGCCCGAGGATGTGTAGATTGGGTACGTTGTTCATGCTCTACCCCGTTCCGAGACAGGATTTCGGCGGCGCCTCCCTGTTGTTCTCCGGATGCACATTCTCTCGGCATTTTGCCGAGACGTGTATTTGGAGAACAGCGGGGAGGTGCTGCCGAAATTTTGTCTCGGAATGGGGTAGAGCATGGACCGTACTCAATCTACACATTCTCGGGTGGGATTAGGACCCATCTTTACCTATTAGAGATGTAGGTGGATTACTCGTCAACCTTGTAAAAAATAAAATATTGATGTTGGTAATTAAAATGAATCCTTAATTTTGTTGTGTGGCTTCCAATAAAGCAGAAATGGCAGATAATCAGTGGATGTATAGTGGGTTTTTCCGTCGGAATCAAGTAACAACAGAGTGGGTCGAGAAAACTGATGTGTTTTTGAAAGAGATATTCCGTAGTCCAATGAGGATGGTGCCAGAATGCCCGTGTGCCAGATGTAAGAGACGTATCCGCAGAGATAAGAGTGAGATGACTAAGCACCTTCGCACGCATGGATTTATGCCCAACTTTAATATGCCGATAAACTTTGCCCAGCGGGACCGTGGTAGAGAGGATGTGATACGACAACGCATCGCTGGTTATGAGGACGATGGGGTTAGAGACATGCTAGATGATGTCTTTGCTGCACAGCCGACACCTCCGTCACATTCAGCGAATGAACCGGAGGAGCCGGAGGAAACCGCAAAGGCCTTCCTGGAAATCTTGGCCTCGTCAAAGAAACCTCTCTATGAGGGTGCCAAGCTGTCTGTGCTGGATGCCATCTCGCAACTGATGGCAGTGAAGGATGAGTACGGCTGTAGCCGAGGTTGCTTCGAAGCATTTCTGGGAGTATGGGCTAACAGCCTGCCCGAGGGCCATGAACTGCCGAAAACCATGTACGGTACGAAGAAAATCATGAAGGCACTCTCCATGGACTATGAGAAAATACATGTTTGTCCAAAGAATTGCCTTTTGTTTAGACATGAGTATGCGGATGACAACTACTGTAGGAAGTGCGGTTCCTCTCGGTATATTGAGGTGGTCGATAAGCATGGTCAGAAGCGGCAGCTAAAAATCCCTGTGAAGGTTCTTCGGTATCTTGATTTTATAAAAAGACTGCAGCGCCTTTTCATCACCGAGGAGTCTGCCAAAATGATGAAGTGGCACAAGGAAGGGAAAATGTACAATCCAAAAAAAAAGGTACATACATCAGAAGGTGAAGCATGGAAGTCATTCGATATAAAGTACCCGGAGGAAGCAGCCGAGGCTGGGAATGTCAGAATTGCTATAACAGGTGATGGGTTCAATCCATATGGTATGTCGTCTAATCCATACAGCTGCTGGCCCATATTTGTTATTCCGCTCAATCTCCCTCCCGGCGCCATAATGCAACGCAAGACCATGTTCCTGTCGCTTATAATACCGGAGTCTTCACTGAAGGAGATAATAAAATAGATTACTACGGAAGGGTAGGAAAAATATACGAGCTTACATTCAAACTTGGCCGCGAACACCTAAGTCTCACTGTGTTCAAATGCCGATGGTTCGACCCCAAAAAGGGCCTGAGACATACGCCTTCTATTGGTTTAGTTGAAGTTAAACCATCAACCGTCTATGCCGGAGCTGATCTCTTTATCGCCGCTACCCAGGCCACACAAGTGTATTATCTGCCTTACCCATGCCAGAAAGAGTACCTAAAGGGTTGGGAAGTTGTGTTCAAGGTGTCGCCGCATGGTAAGCTACCGGACCCGAACGATGATGATTACTACAACATAAACCCCATGACATACGAGGGAGTGTTCTATCAAGAGGAACATGATGACGTGGTCCGAAACAACGAGGATGATGACTTGGGTTATGTTGACCTGGAACCAAACGACGACGACGCAAGGATTGATGGTGAGGCAGTTGTGAATCAAAGAGACATAATTATGCTTGAAAAGTTAAATGAAGACACTGATGATGAGGAAGAGCCTCCACCTCTGTCAGACAACGAAGAAGATATGCGTGATAGTGATGATGAGACCGCTCCACAAATAGATTACAATAGTGATGATTCATATGGGTTCTAGAAAATGTAAGTTCTTTTAATGATCATTACAATAGTATGCTTAATATGCACTTCTGGTATTAATGTTTTTCATGTATGCTTGTTTAATTGATATCCTTACTAATTGTTTATTCTCTTCTCAATGCAGGTTTGCTAATCATGGGCAAGTCCAGTGGTGCCAGTTTCCTCAGTAAACTCAAAGGAGGACTTACTCGGAGTGGATGAGCCCACAAGGTTCCCTCCCGACTACGCGAGGATGGCACCTCACAGGGAGGTGGAGGGGTCGGGGGAGGAGACCCTAGAGGAGGAGGCGGTGGGGGGAGAGCCCCTAGAGGAGGAGGAGGTGGGGGAGAGGCAGCCGGGGCAAAAAACTCCGGGCCGTGTCCGAAATAGGAGGGTCTTCTTCGATGCCCTCCCATACAGAGGCACCTTCTGAGTCTGAGGAGGAGGAGTATGTTCCTGATGGCGAGGAGGAGGCCGAGGAGGAGGGTGAGGAGGAGGAGGCCGAGGAGGAGGGTGAGGAGGAGGGCGAGGAGGGTGGAGGGGAGGTTGATCCCGAGTTGTGGGGTGACTTGCCACCGGGTGCTCCGCAGGGGTGGCTGCGTGGTAATGCCGGACTACCTACACCACCTTCTATCGAGGAGCACAAGTGGATCATTGAACCTGTGGGGACAGAGTAAGTGCCTCTCAATCATATTTTCAACACATGACAACATTTTCTTATTGTACACATGGCAATCATTTGATTCTTTTGCAGAAACTGGATCCTTCGCGGAAATGGCCGTAAACCGAACGGCCTTATCACTGTCCTGTTGAAGCACTTTTGGCCTGGCCTATTCTGCCCGCGGCCAGACAGGGACCCGCAGCTGCGGGTTTTGGCCACGAGCTGGGCCCACTACGAGGCTTGCAGCAACGCGGAGTACGGGATAGCCGCTAAGGCCGTGATCACCAAATTTTGGGTAAGTTCTCTTCTTAATCACTTGTCTTCAGTTTCGTTCATAGTTTATCATTGGATCACTCAACTCATGCCTTGTTTGCTTCTGGTTTATGCAGCAACTCTATAGAGTTCTTGACGAGCACAAGGCCAGAGCCGACGTGGTCTTGCTTGCGGCTGCGAAGAAGAAAGCTCGTCAGTTGCAGTACGAGGTGCGCTGGGTTGCCGTCTCGCAGTACCACCACTACTACCTGCACCAAAAGATGACCAAAAGTCAAGCGCAGAAGCAGCGACTTACCTTGAACAGGGAGCAGTTCATGATGGTAACTATTACTAACTTTTCATTGTTTCAAGCAGTCAACTCTATGTTTCGTGCTCACATGTCATGCTTCCAAAATTTGCATAGGTTGTTCCTCGTTGATGCTATGGAAGGCATGATGGACGGGCGAATTTGGTGGATAGGTGGCTCGGCGCCGATGCAGAGTTTGCTGCCAAGAGCATCAAGGGCCGGGCTAACCGTGGAGCCGACGGGACACACGGCCAAGGAAACAGGAACCACTGGAGCTTCAAGGCCATGAAGGTATATCTATGTGCATGATGCATTTTTGTTCTTCTTTACCGTCATGTTCTTATGTATGGCTAACTTCTATTTGACGTTGTAGGAGGACAAGTTGAAGAGGCCGCTCTCAGACATGGAGTCGTGGAAGCTGGCCGGCGAGCGGAGTCGTCGCAAGGAGGGCGAGAGCCAGTACTACGGCAAGACCGAGGAGCACCTGGGGTCTTACATTCATCACTATCAGGAGTTGCATCCGGATGTTCCTGTTGCCGAGGTCGCCCAGTCTCAGATCGACGACACGGCGGTGGTGGCCATCCAGGGGAAGAAGAATGGCCGGTATCCGTGTTTCGACGGCTTGATCACTCCTTCGATCTCGTACACACAGCTTCGGGCTAGCAACCCGAGCCAGTTAGAGAGTACGGGGCGTTCACAGACTCCTTTAGCCCGCCAGCATGCTGTAAGTACTTCCTCTTTATCTTTTTTATCTAGCATTCTCAGTTTATTTTCAGCATTGCTCACTTAGAAACAATCTAAATTATGTAGGCATATAAGGAGTTTGTCGAGCATAGGAATCTCGAGGTGCGGGAGTACTTGAAACGAGTGAAGGCAAACGATGATTACAACCGTCAGATGATGACGGTTAGTTCTGCCCTCTTAAAACCAAGCTAAATTTTTGCACTTTCATTCCTTCTGATCTTCTAGTTTGCTTGTTTAACTAACATTCAGGCTATGTTGGCGGCTTGGAGTAACGGCACGGGTCCACCACAAATGGGACCCCACCACCACCTGCGGGAGAACCCCCACACGTGCCCACGTTCGATGAATGGGTGGCACTAGGCAGTGATGGTCCGGTTAGTACATTTGCCTAACTACTGACAAACTAGTTCTCGTTCATTCAACACTATCATATCATATTTACTGTTAGAATCTTTTCTGAAACATGTAGGGGACCGGTGGGTCAACTCCTGCTCCGTCGACCCCAGTCACTCCGATCTGGCAGAGTGGTGGTGGTTTTGGTGGAGGTGGTGGTTTTGGCGGAGGTGGTGGTTTTGGCGGAGGTGGTGGTTTTGGCGGAGGTGGTCTTGCTTGATGATTCCGTGCATGTGGCCGTCGTGCCATGCCTTTCATATTCCTACTTTTATGATGTTTCATGTCTTGCACAACTTTTATGTTCATGAACTTGAGTCGGTGATGATCTTTAGATGATGATGGTGAACTTGAGTATGTTTAGATGATGAACTGTCATATTTCTGCATAATTTCATATTGTTCTGTTTTGAAATGCTGTCAAATGAATTGGAAAAGAGAAAAAACAGGGGGGAAAAAAACTATGCCGACGGCAAAGCCGTCGGCATATATAAGCCCAGGAGTCACCAGGGCTCGCCACGTGGCTTATCTATGCCGACAGCTTTGCCGTAGGCATAGGTGAAAATCTATGCCGACGGCAAAGCCGTAGGCATACCTCTGCTGCCAGGAATAACCAGAAGAAGACACGTGGCAGGGCTATGCCGACGGCAAAGCCGTCGGCATAGATTCATCTATGCCGACGGCTTTGCCGTAGGCATAGCCCTGCCACGTGGCCTTGCATGATTCGTCCCCGTTTTTGACGGCGCCGTCCGTTGCCGTCAGACGAAAAAGACTGCCGACGGCTATACTATG
>NC_041392.1:709080999-709135586 GCF_002162155.2 Triticum dicoccoides
GCCGACGGCTTTGCCGTAGGCATAGGTGAAAATCTATGCCGACGGCAAAGCCGTAGGCATACCTCTGCTGCCAGGAGTAACCAGAAGAAGACACGTGGCAGGGCTATGCCTACGGCAAAGCCGTCGGCATAGATTCATCTATGCCGACGGCTTTGCCGTAGGCATAGCCCTGCCACGTGGCCTTGCATGATTCGTCCCCGTTTTTGACGGCGCCGTCCGTTGCCGTCAGACGAAAAAGACTGCCGACGGCTATACTATGCCGACGGCTGACGCCAGGCCGTCGGCATAGGCCCCTATGCCGACGGCTTTACTATGCCGACGGTCTGACAAGAGTACGCTGACGGTATCTACGCCGACGGGTCTATGCCGACGGCAGCCGTAGGCATAGACCTATGCCGACGGCTTGGGGGCCTATGCCGACGGCCCTTGGCCGTAGGCATAGACCGCGAGTCCGGTAGTGGGAGAAAAACCCCTCTCAACTATGTGTCCCCAGCGGCCGCCTCCCTGGTAGCCTCGTAGAACATCTTGATCTCTTCTCTGATCAGACCAGCTAGCGCGATCGGCGCCATCTCTTCTCTGTCAGATTTGTTTGACATTTACAAAAAACATATTTGATGTGCAGGAGCATATGCTCTCAAAAGTCGAAATGGATTTGCCATCTTTAATGGGTCTACGCTTTGATGTTGCCCAATTCTTTTTTCTGAAAGGATTGCCCAATGTTTGTCAGAGCTTCATTATGTACTTAACTTCTGTACATTGCTTTTCCAATCCCAGTATTATTGCATACATTCATATATTCAAATTCGGTTGTGGCTTTCTATCGAGTGCACCAGATTGCAGGGAGCCCCCATTTCACGCGTAGGTTGCTGAATAGCCACCAACCGGCTTTCCTATTTTTTTAATGGTTTTCTCCTTTCATTTTCCTTTTTTGTGTCTTTTGTTTTTTGTTTTTTTCGCTTTGAGGACTGTTCATGAATCTCAATTTCAGAAAAATGTTTGGAATTTCAAAAAAGTTCTTAATTTCAAAAACTTTACATGAACTTTTACAAAAATTATGAAGTAAAAAAGTATTCAAAAATTGAAAAATTGTTTAATGAATTCAGAACATGTTCTTGATTTAAAAAAGTGTTACCAAATTTCAAAAAATTTAATTGATTCAAAAAATGTTCACAAGTTTCGAAAAGGCATTATTGATTTAAAAAATGTTCACAAATTTCCAGAAATGTTCCAAGATTTGAAAATTGCTCCCGGATTTGAAGAAGTTCAAGAGTTTGACATAAAAAGTTCGAGGATTTGAAAAAGGAAAAAAATAAAGGAAATAAAAATGAGAAAAAACGAAACAACAAAGAAAAAACCGGAAGAAAAAAGCAAGAAAAAAGGAGGCCACCGGTACTGAGGAAGAGTAGAACAAGGGAGGTCACAACCGATAACGAGGAAGAGTATAACATAGGAGGCCGCAACCGATAGTGAGGAAGAGTAGAACATTGGAGGCCGCCGCTGCTTGGATCTCAAGAAAGCCACCTCCAAAGTCGTGTCACGCCTCACAGCCGGTGGGCTTGCCCGCTTCACAGAGGTGGAGGCCACTATTCATCCCCTCGTGCTGAAGCTAAACTTGGTGGGCTCATCGCCGGTCGGTGAGCTTGCCCGCTTTGTGGAGGCAGGGGCTACTTTCCCTTTCTATTGAAGCTTCATTTTCCGGGGCTCATGGTCGTTGCCGGAAATGGGAAGGCATGTTGTGGGAAATAGGTGCCACCACTGCCGGCGATCTTTTAGACTAGGTTATAATAACCTAGTCCACTATAGTTTTATTGAAATATGTCAAAAATGTAATGTATGTGCTCCAGTTTAGATGAAAATCATCCGGTTTTATGTAAAAATTCTCCAAGTCTATATGAAAATTGTCTAGTTTGTTTAAATTTGCATCAAATGTGACCAGACGTTTGCGGCTAGCTATGGATGGCCGGTTCCCGTATCAGTGTCCGGACCTGTCCATGGATGGATCCAGTATCCATTTTAGCCATGTTAGAAATACCCTAACATATGCATGTTACTAGTCTAAATAAATTATTTCCCACTACAACAAGGAGCCCGACCCAAGAAAGTTTTCAGATACTTAAGATATACAAACGCTTATAAATTAGTAAGGCCCTGTTTGAATTATTGTGTTCTTTTTAAATACACCTAAAAAAATACACGTCTCAGCTCATCGTTTTGTCTCCGGCTGAAAATTGCTAAGCCGCCGGTAAGATTCAAGTGTAAAATAAACACCTCCATATTATTAAATTACAATGATTCCAAGCGCGGCCTAACACGTATCTACGCAGAGAGTTGGCACCAAGGGGCATCCGAGAGCAACTAGTTGACGAGCTCTTCTTCCAGAGCCTCCCAACAATCACGGGGGGGTGGGTCTTGGCGCACTCTCAGTCACCGCGAAAAACATGTTTATTTTTGCTTCCGCGAGAGGCATGGCCCGTGCCTCTCGAAAAAAATGTGTCTTCTCTTTCTTTTTTTCTTCCGTGAGAGACATGGTCTTGCTTCCGCGAGAGGCGCGAATTTGATCCCATGAGCATGCCTCTATAAAATGAGCATGCCTCTATAAAATGAAAAAAAAACTTATTTTTTTTTCTTTCGGGAGAGGCATAGTTTTGATTCCGCGAGAGGCGCGAATTTGATCCCATGAGCGAAAACATAGGTAATGTAACACCCCCTGCATGGGCTGTCACCGTGTGGTTTGTAACTGCGTGTGGGCTACAAGATGGTCCAAGGGATGTCCTTGTGTGGGCCTGGTAGGAGCAGTATATGTATGGCGTTTGTTACACCTAAGGGACTCATTGTGCAGAATGGGGAGCTCCTTGCGGCAAATAGACGGCTCTTCGCACATACCGCACCCGAATTGGGCCGTCCCATTGAGGTCAAACCCTTAGTGTAGAGTGGAGCACAAAAACACTTAAAGGGAAATTTGTGCAAGCCAGGAGTCGATCCTGGGAAGTTTTATTGAGGTCGGAACATCTCTAGCCAGTCACTCAGAGGTTGTGACATATGGGTAGCGCTAAATATCAAGAACAAAAGAGATATAACTCAACATTACTCAAAGATTTTATCATTTTAAGAAAACATACAATTCATTAAATTCTAGTTTCTTTCGAAAATGCGAATAATTTTTTGAAAACACATAAGAATTTTGAAACTCTGATCTTTTTTGAAAACATGAAAAAAATTACAAATTCCGAACAATTTTTTTAAACATGAACAAAATTTTAAACTCTAAACTCTTTTGAAAACACGACCGATATTTAAATGGTGAACACTTTTTTTTCAAAATGCGAACAAAATTTTAAAACTCCAAACATTTTTCAAAAAATGATTGTCTTCATTAATTTAGAATATTCGTTAACATCGCGAACAATTTTTATAAATTTGAACACAATTTGAAAATTTCAAACATCTTTTGGAACGTGAACAAAATGCCAAAACTCCAAATATTTTTTGAAAACATGAATAAAAATTCCAAACATTTTGGGAAATTGCGAATACAATTTGGAATTTTTGAACATCTTTTCGAATTGTGACAAAAATGTGAAAAATAGAAAGATTTTTTGAAATTATGAACAAAATTTTGAAAATACGATGCTATTTGAAATAATGTGAACAGATTTGAAAATTAGAACATTTTTGAAAATTCGGAAGAAATATTGAAATGTTTAAGAAAAAGAAAAAGGAAAAATAAAAATAATAAAGGAAAAAACAGTAAAGGAAAAAAGAACTGAAAAGACACTAAAGAAAACCCGAAAAAACCAATAGAAGAAAATAAACAGAAAAAAATTGGTTCAGGGAACCTTCTAGAAGGTTCCCAAAACCGGCTGGCACCTACCTGTGGTCACGCTCTAAAGTTGGCCCGCCTAGATCTCGTGCTTTGTGCGCTACGCCTGTGCACTGCGTCGAACTATCAACGCAATGAGCGAGGCATAGGGAATTCCTGCATAATGCATCAAGATATTTTGCTGGTGTTAATCCCCAAGGTAATAAACCAGACACTTATTTCTCAGTTTAGGCCCATAAGTTTTTGTGATGTGCTCTATAATATAGCATCAAAGGTGATAGCAAACATGTTGAGCCGACATTATCTCTAAGGAACAGTCAGCATTTGTGCCTGAAAGGCTCATTATAGATAACATCATTAGTGCCTACGAATGTCTTCACTTCACTAAAAGAAGTAAATCCAAGGTCAATAGTTATTTGTGCACTCAATCTAGACATGATGAAAAAGCGTATGTCGGGCTTGAATGGTCTTATCTTCAGGCCCATCATGGTAAGCTTGGTTTTGCTCCGGTATGGATTGATATTATTATGGGCATTGTCGGTTCAGTGTCTTGTTCAGTTCTTTTCAATGGAGAAAAACTAGAATAATTCAAATCTACAAGAGGAATCCGGCAGCGAGATCTTATTTCCCCTTATCTTTTTTTGATTGCAGCAGAGAATCTCTCGTGCCTCCTGGAATCCAGTTCTCAGTCATCGGTGCTTAGTGGGATCAAGGTGGCACCAACAGCCCCGACTGTAAACCATCTCTTATTTGCCGATGGCAGCATGTTGCTTTTCAAATCAAATGTTAAAGGTGTTAATGAGGTATCAAACCTGCTCAATTCTTATTTTGGAACTTCAGGTCAAAGGGTGAATCATGAAAAATCCTTTGTATGTTTTAGTACAGGGTGTCCCTAATCACTAAGGGAAATTGTAAAAAAAATTCTTAATATGTAGAATGAAACTCTGAATGACACACACTTGGGAAAGCCAACTAATGTCGGTCAATCCAAGGATGGCACTTTTAGATACTTGAGAGACAGGGTGTGGGAGAAAATACAGGGATGGATGGAGAAGTTGCTATCAACGGTAGGGAAGGAGGTACTCATAAAATCAGTTGCCCAAGCTACCGGTCTACTCTATGATATTCCCACGTATCGATGACCAATCAACACTTGAAGCATTGACAACTATAGAAGCTCTTGGCCTATCCTCGGATCTTTATGTGCATAGGTTGGTGGTGGTGACCTCAGATTGCAAAGTCACAATTGAAGTTATAAAAAGCCGAAGTTCAGTAAGCTATGGAGCTGTGATGCATGAAATCATAGAGTAGTCATCGTCATTTCTTTCTTCTGTTTTTTAAATATGGGTTTAGGACCTCGAATGTGGAGGCGCATAATCTCTCAAAGCATGTATTAACGTTGGGGGTTCGCCGCCATATTTGGTTAAGCCAACCCGAAACCTTGCTTTCGTCCCTGATGGCAAGTTTAGTGATGTGAGGATGGTAAGTTTAGTTCACGAGAGATGGCAACTTTGTGTTTCAAATTATTTTTCGACAGAAAATTGCCATGTGTGTCAACTAACTTGTCATCCCCCTGCATCACTAAAATTATCATCAAAAACATTTGATTTGCCACGTGCTCGTACCTGATGTCAGGTACTTATCATTTCCGATCAATAAAGCTTTTTGAGTCTAAAAAAACCGAGGGACTCATTCATGTTGCAGATGAATGAACTCTGATTGATGCGGAGCATCCCATGACCATCCACATGGACGCACTTACACCTCCAACGACACCAATTGGACCAATGACACGAGCCCGAGCCAAAGCTATCGAAGATAAGGTGAACTCACTCCTCTCCAAACTTCCACTTTCTATGCATGAGACATGGCTACTACCTAAGTCCGAGGTGTTGTGCATGATTAGGCACCAAGAGGGCCCTCCCGAAGATGCGCATGAAGATGTACAAGTCCCCAAGTCCACGGATGAGAAGAACCAACGGAAGGAGCCAAGAGCATCTCCCAGGCCCCGGACATCCGGCCCCTGGAGCGTCATCCACTACAGCAGCACAGCCGCCGGAAGCTACAGGCCCCGGCAGCCCGGATATCCGGCCTCTCCCGAGCCCCCGGACATCCGGCCACCGGCCCGGAAATCCGGCCCCTCCGAACCTGAGAGCAACAAATGCCACCACTCCAGCCCGGACATCCGCCCCCCCAGCCTGGACATCCGGCCCGACCAGCCCGGACATCTGGCCTCCCCTGTCTGCGCACAGTGAAGGGCCGAGGCCCGTGTATCCCTTCTCCCCCCTAGACTATATATACTCCACCCCATACGACTTTCTAGGGTTAGCATTGGTTTAGCTCATTTTAGAGATAGAGCATTGCTCATCCACATCGGATCTACTCCTCGTGAGAGACCGCGGCCTCTTCGGAGAAGATCCCTTTGGATTCAAGACCTCCTCGCGGAGAAGACCCCCTCGTGGATTCAAGACCTCCTCATGGAGAAGACCGGTTACCGTGTATCGCCCCTAGTTGATCGTGGATCGTGTATCTTACTTTATGTACTTGAGGATCTAGCGCATGTGTAACTTGTTCTTGTTGGTTTAGTGTTTCTCTCGTGTTTCACCTCGTGATTTACCTCGTTTTCCCCTCGTGTTCCTCGTGTTCTTCGCGGGATCCGCTCCTTTCATGAAAGATCGGGCGATTAGGGTTCTACCCTACATCATCTTGGTATCAGAGCCACGTTGATCACGATTTCGGAGCCTCCCCGTTGTGTTTCTAGCCTTGTTTTGTTGTTTTTCATCCTAATTCAAAAATTCCCCACCAAAAATAGCCCCAAAAAAATTGTGATTTGTTGGTGTGTTGAGATTTTGTTGGTTTGGATCCGTGGATTTGCTTTGTTTTGAGTGGATCTAGCTTCCCATCCATTTTCCCCCAATTTCCATCCACAAATTCCTCCGAATTTCGCTCGGTTTTGACCTCTCCATGCAGTGTTCATCCCGTTCGTCCCCGGATCCAGAGCCCGGACATCCGGCCCGTCAAGCCCGGAAATCCGGCCCCCGGACATCCAGCCTTCCACCCGGACATCCGACCCCTGGCAGCAACATCTCCATCCACCGCCCCGTTTTTCGTCCATTTTTTCACCAAATTTTGTTCCGGTGCCCACCATATACCATATATACTTTCGCATACCTCCACCACTTCCGCATAACCCAACCATTGTTGGACCGTTTCGCTCTCCGACACATTTGTTACTTTGAGGTTTGAGAAATTGAGTTGCGGTACCGTATCCTTTTGTGTTTCAGTTATCTAGGTACGATTCGACATCGAAATCACCGCCTCTCATCTTTGCCACGGACGTGTCCTACATCATCACCGCCATCCTACATCGTCATTAACAACGACCACCTCGACTACACCTTGGTATTCGTGCCACCATTTTGACACCATATCGGAAGCAAGACCGGTAACCTCATCGTGGTATTGGACATATCACTCTTGCCATTACATTGATAGCCATCATAGCCTTAATTCTTTGTGTTGCTTACCCATCGAGACTAGCCATTGAGTATTGCCGGCAACGAGACTTGTGCACATTAGTGATCATACTTCCCATAGCATACATACATCATTGTTGCATATATTGGTATCATCTCTTGTGTCACAAAGTTGTCATCGCATCCTCATTTGCTATCTTGGTTCGTCAAGCATTGCATGAGAAAAGAGCTCAAACATCAAAGAGCCAAACAAGCTTTTAAGCAAAGAGCTTTTAAGCAAGAACCAAAGCATCTTACACCATTAAGATTGTCATACTCGGTCATCTTGGATCATATCATAGCAACACCTTGCATAGAACATATTTGGGATAGAAGTCGTTGCAATTTTGCTAAGTAGGTTGTGCACAAGTTCTTGTATCCGCCTATTGTGCAGTCGTGCTAGCGTCTCTCTAGTGTTGTGCAACAAGAGCATTTTTGTGGATTCCACATTTTGGCTCACCCTTGGTTGCACAACCCCACTTATCTTTTTGTGTGTGTGTTTCCATGTACCTTATATGCTTGGTCTACTTGTTACATTGCATCTTGCGAATCTTTTCCAACATTATTGAAGCTCACTTACAATTGCATCAAATTTTGTGCCACCATCCTAACCAACCTCCACCAAAAGCTTTTACTTGTGTAGGTGTGAGAAACCGACAAGATCTAGTACCAATTGTGCTATTTCCTTGTCCTACATTGGAGTGATCCTCGATCCACTTTCAACTTCAGTCAAGGTACATTTGGTACTCGTTCTTCTCTTTCTACCACTCACATTTGTCTTGGAATGATGGATAGGCCAAGTACTTCTACCAACCCACTCTTCATGGAGCAAGACGACGACATGAACTCCTTCGTCACCAAGAGTCACCTCTTTGGTGCACAATGTGCTTTGCATCAAGAGCAACAAGCTATGAGTGAACGCATCGATAACCTTGCCACCAACTTGCGACTTTCTGAGCAGCGTACAAGGGACTACTTCGACCACAAGCTTGACGATCACAAGCAAGAGAATGACGCAAGGATGGACGAAATTCGTGCTTTGTTGCTCAACCGCTCGTCTTCCACTTCAAGAAGGAGCCGTTCAAGCCGCCACTCCGACTTCACCCTCTCCGGCTCAAGTACACCAACATCGAACACTCTTCGTCGAGACACGCGCTCTGACTGTCAGGCAAGCCTCAATCCCCTACGCGACACCAACTCTCAAGAGCACCGACAACGTCAAACTCAAGAGGCCTTTGCCCTAGCACGAGAATGGCAACGACAACATGAAGGGGAAGAGCGAGTGCGTCTACACAAAAATGCTCAAGATGCCAAGGCACAACGTCAAGAACAACAACTCCGTGATGCTCAAGCACTTGCGGTGCAACAAGCTCTACGCGATTCGAGTCGAGCCGTCGCCGACCGAAGCCGACAAGCCCGTGAACAAGAGGAAGCACTTCACGAAGAAAGTCAAGAACGAAGATTTCAAGCTCGTGTGCATCGTCAAGTTCCTCCTCGAGCTCGACAAGCTCCTCCACAAGCTCGCCAAGAACAACGAGTCAATCTAGAGCATGAAGACAATGGAGATCCTCCACGACAAGAACAACATGACGATGACAACCCTCCGCACCAAGAGCAACACGAGTTGAACAATCATCAACAACATGGGCGTCATCATCCCCGACCCCAACACAATGAAGAGCAACACTATGGCAAACTCAAGTTCACCATGCCCAAGTTCAACGGAAGCAACGATCCCGAAGAGTACCTTTCATGGGCATTGAAGGTTGACAAGATCTTCCGTTTGCACAATTATGAAGAAGAGAAGAAGATCGTGATGGCATCCCTTGAGTTCCAAGACTATGTCCTCATTTGGTGGGAACAGATCATAGAGAGCCGAGACGCAAGAGGTGAACCACCCATCACTACTTAGGCACAAATGAAGGATGTCATGAGAGCACGCTTCGTACCTACCTACTACAACCGCTACCTCTTTAAGAAACTCAAACAACTCAAGCAAGGAACAAAGAGCGTTGAAGAATACTACAAGGAGATGGAGATTGCAATGATAAGAGACAATGTCACGGAAGATGATGAGCAAACAATGGCACGTTTCTTGAATGGACTCAATCATCCCATCAAGAAGATCGCCGACTTCCAACCATACTCAAATCTCATCGAGCTAGTGCACCAAGCTACCAAAGCGGAACACGAAGTGCAAGATGATTTTAAGTATGCCAAGTTCTCATCCAAGTCCTACGGCTTCTCCAACAACCAAGCTTCAACGACTCCAACACCGACTACAAAGCCTTCTACTTCCAACATCGACAAGTCGACTTCCAAGAAAGCTTCGTCAACTACAAGCCATCCTACTACGAGCAACTTCAAGCCGAGAGCTTCATCATCGTCAACCCCAACCGATGAGACCATCAAGACGAGTTGCTTCAAGTGTTTCACTTGCGGAGGCCGAGGCCACAAATCCTACGAGTGCACCAACAAGCGAACCATGGTCTTTAACGACGATGGCACTTATGACTCCATGAGAGAAGGCGAAATGGAAGCCCTCGAGCAAGTCGCCATGCACCGCCAAGTGAACAATGAAGAAGGACAAGTCTTTTGCGATGAAGACTCAAGTCCCGCACTTGTTGTCTCCAAAGTCTTGACTCTCCAACATCACCAAGAAGAAGACCAACGATGCCACATATTCCACACCAAGGCCGACATCAATGGACGATCCGTCAAGGTCATCATCGATGGAGGGAGTTGTCATAATCTCGCAAGTGAAGAACTTTGCTCCAAGCTCCAATTGCCCAAGACGAAGCATCCACATCCATACAAAGTGCAATGGCTTAGTGACTCCGGCACCATCCAAGTCGAGCACCGAGTACAAGTCTCCTTCAAAATTGGTGCCTACGAAGATGCCTTGGAGTGCGACGTAATTCCAATGACCGTTTGTCATCTTCTCCTTGGACGGCCATGGCAATTCGATAGAGGAGTCGTCCACAATGGCCGAACGAACCACTACATCTTCAAGATGAAGGGCAAGGAGTACGTCCTCCGTCCAATGTCGCCAAGTCAAGTGCTCGCCGACAAGCAAGCCACCCATTGTGGAGATCATAGTGAGAGAGCGAGCCACCAAAAAGAGAGTGAGCGGCACAAGCCAAAATCGAGTGCCTCCACAATGAGTGAAAACAAGAACCTAGTTCTATTTGCCACCAAACGTGAGATAAGAGAAGTGTGTGAGAACCCATCTAGTGTCCTACACTACGTCCTCATGTGCAAGGACAATGCCCCACAAACTAACACTTCTCACACTCTTCCTATAGTGTTTTCTTCTCTTTTGCAGGAATTTCAAGATGTTTTCCCCGATGAGCTACCTCCGGGTCTACCTCCTCTACGAGGCATTGAGCACCGAATCGACCTCATCCCCGGAGCACCTCTTCCGAAGAAAGCTCCATACCGTGTCAACCCCGACGAAACCAAAGAAATGCAAAGGCAAGTAAAACATCTCATCGACCATGGACATGTGCGTGAAAGTTTGAGCCCTTGTGCCGTCCCGGTCATTCTTGTGCCAAAATGTAATGGTAGCTTTCGCATGTGCTCCGATTGTAGACCTATCAATGCTATCACCGTTCGCTGTAGGTACCCCATTCCACGCCTAGATGATATGCTTGATGAGCTTAGCGGTGCCACTATATTTTCCAAAAATGATCTTAAGAGTGGTTACTATCAAATCCGCATACAAGAGGGTGATGAATGGAAAACCGCCTTCAAAACCAAGTTTGGTCTGTATGAGTGGTTAGTCATGCCTATGGGTCTTTCAGAAGCATGATACGTCTCCAACGTATCTATAATTTTTGAATGCTCCATGCTATATTATCTACTATTTTAGGCAATATTGGGCTTTATTTTCCACTTTTATATTATTTTTGGGACTAACCTATTAACCGGAGGCCCAGCCCAGATTTGCTGTTTTATGCCTATTTCAGTGTTTCGAGGAAAAGGAATATCAGACGGAGTCGAAACGGAACGAAATCAACTGGAGAAGTTATTTTTGGAAGGAAACCCACCTGATGGACTTGGACCCCACGTCAGAAGATACGGGAGGTGCTCACGAGGGTGGGGGGCGCGCCCTCCCCCCTGGGCGCGCCCCCTGCCTCGTGGGGCCCCCGTAGCTCCACCGACGTACTCCTTTCACCCATATATACCGTCGTACCCTAAAACTTCCAGAACACAATAGATCGGGAGTTCCATCGCCAGAAGCCTCCGTAGCCACCAAAAGTTAATCGGGACCCTGATCCGGCACCCTGCCGGAGGGGGGATCCATCTCCGGTGGCCATCTTCATCATCCCGGCGCTATCCATGACGAGGAGGGAGTAGTTCACCCTCGGGGCTGAGGGTATGTACCAGTAGCTATGTGTTTGATCTCTCTCTCTCTCTCTCTCTCTCTCTCTCGTGTTCTCTCTCGTGTTCTATCTATGGCACGATCTTGATGTATCCCGAGCTTTGCTATTGTAGTTCGATCTTATGTTTCTTCTCCCCCTCTACTCTCTTGTGATGAATTGAGTTTCCCCTTTGAAGTTATCTTATCGGATTGAGTCTTTTATGAACACTTGATGTATGTCTTGCCGTGCTTATCTGTGGTGACAATGGGATATCACGTGCCACTTGATGTAT
The DNA here is from genome assembly GCF_002162155.2 of Triticum dicoccoides. NCBI lineage: Eukaryota > Viridiplantae > Streptophyta > Magnoliopsida > Poales > Poaceae > Triticum > Triticum dicoccoides. The sequence goes on from NC_041392.1 coordinate 709,092,991, forward strand.
GTTTTGGTGACCAACTTGCGGGTTCCGCCCATGAACCTATGCATAGGGGTTGGCACACGTTCTTGATTCTCCGGTAGAAACTTTGGGGCACTATTTGAAGTACTTTTATGTTGGTTGGATAAATCTGAGATTGTGTGATGCATATCGTATAATCATGCCCACGGATACTTGAGGTGACAATGGAGTATCTAGGTGACATTAGGGTTTTGGTTGATTTGTATTTTAAGGTGTTATTCTAGTAAAAACTCCAGGGTTGTTTGAGACACTTATAGGAATAGCCCAACGGATTGATTTGAAAGAATAACTTTGAGGTGGTTTCGTACCCTACCATAATCTCTACGTTTGTTCTCCGCTATTAGTGGATTCGGAGTGACTCTTTGTTGCATGTTGAGGGCTCGTTATATGATCTATCTATGTTATTATTGTTGAGAGAACTTGCACTAGTGAAAGTATGAACCCTAGGCCTTGTTTCCTATCATTGCAATACCGTTTACGCTCACTTTTACCACTCGCTACCTTGCTGTTTTTATATTTTCAGTTTACAAAAACCTATATCTACTATCTATTTTGCACTTGTATCACCATCTCTTCGCCGAACTAGTGCACCTATACAATTTACCATTGTATTGGGTGTGTTGGGGACACAAGAGACTCTTTGTTATTTGGTTGCAGGGTTGCTTGACAGAGACCATCTTCATCCTACGCCTCCTACGGATCGATAAACCTTAGGTCATCCACTTGAGGGAAATTTGCTACTGTCCTACAAACATGTGCACTTGCAGGCCCAACAACGTCTATAAGAAGAAGGTTGCATAGTAGACATCAAAGCACCGGGCACTTTTATGCGCCTTATGAATCATGTCTTTCGCCCTTACATTGGTATATTTGTTGTGGTTTACTTCGATGACATTCTTGTGTTTAGCAAATCTATCAAAGAGCATGCCACCCATGTCCGCACCGTTTTGCAAACTCTTAGAAAAGAGCGCCTCTATGCTAATATGGAGAAAAGCCTTTTTGGTGTTGATAAGCTCATTTTCTTGGGTTTTGTTGTTTCTTCTAAGGGTGTTCATGTTGATGAGTCCAAGATCAATGCTATTAAGACTTGGCCGCAACCAACCTACTTGCATCAAGTGCATGGTTTTCTTGGCCTTGCGGGTTTCTATCGTCGCTTTGTGAAGGATTTTAGCACCATTGCTTTGCCTTTGCATGCTTTGAGCAAGAAGAATGCACCTTTTGTTTGGGGACCATCCCAAGATACCACATTCAATGAGCTTAAGAATTTGCTTACTCATGCTCCTGTGCTTGCTTTACCCAACTTCGACAAGACTTTTGAGATTCATTGTGATGCTAGTGGTAATGGCATAGGAGGTGTGTTAACGCAAGAGAAGCGCCCCATAGCTTACTTTAGTGAGAAACTTTCTGGAGCGCAACTCAACTATCCCATCTACGACAAAGAGCTATATGCTTTAGTCCGCGATTTGCATGAATGGGAACATTACCTTCGTCCCCATGAGTTTATCATTCATACTGATCATGAGACTCTCAAATATCTTAAGGGACAAACCAAGTTGAACAAGAGTCATGCTAAATGGAGTGAATTTATTGAGTCTTTTCCTTATGTCATCAAGTACATCAAGGGAAAATAAAACATTGTAGCGGATGCTCTTTCCCGCGTATGCTTGCTTGTTACACAACTTGAGTTAGATGTCATTGGCTTTGAGCATATCAAAGACTTGTATGAGCATGATGCAACTTTTGCTACTCCTTATGCCAAGTGTTTGTCGAATACATCTTGGGAACGCTATTACATAAAAGATGGATATCTTATGATAGCTAACAAACTTTGCATCCCCGAGTCCTCTCTTCGTTTGTTGCTTTTGCAGGAATCTCATGGAGGAGGCTTAATGGGACATTTCGGACGAGACAAGACGTCCGCCACGCTCTCGAAGAACTACTTTTGGCCAAAGATGTTTCGGGACATCAATCGTTTCACCAACTGATGCTCTACATGTCGCAAAGCTAAGTCCAAAGCTCAATCTCATGGCCTCTATATGCCTCTACCAATTCCATACCAACCATGGGAAGACATTAGCATGGACTTCGTACTTGGTTTTGTTGGAAATATGCCCTAGAGGCAATAATAAAATGGTTATTATTGTATTTCCTTGTTCATGATAATTGTCTATTGTTCATGCTATAATTGTATTAACCAGAAACCGTAATACATGTGTGAATACATAGACCACAATATGTCCCTAGTAAGCCTCTAGTTGACTAGCTCATTGATCAATAGATGGTCATGGTTTCCTGACCATGGACATTGGATGTCATTGATAACGGGATCACATCATTAGGAGAATGATGTGATGGACAAGACCCAATCCTAAGCCTAGCACAAGATCGTATAGTTCGTCTGCTAAAGCTTTTCTAATGTCAAGTATCATTTCCTCAGACCATAAGATTGTGCAACTCGCGGATACCGTAGGAATGCTTTGGGTGTGCCAAACGTCACAACGTAACTAGGTGGCTATAAAGGTGCACTACGGGTATCTCCGAAAGTGTCTGTTGGGTTGGCACGAATCGAGACTGGGATTTGTCACTCCGTGTAAACGGAGAGGTATCTCTGGGCCCACTCGGTAGGACATCATCATAATGTGCACAATGTGACCAAGGAGTTGATCACGGGATGATGTGTTACAGAACGAATAAAGAGACTTGCCGGTAACGAGATTGAACAAGGTATTGGGATACCGACGATCGAATCTCAGGCAAGCACTATACTGATAGACAAAGGGAATTGTATACGGGATTGATTGAATCCTTGACATCTTGGTTCATCCGATGAGATCATCATGGAACATGTGGGAGCCAACATGGGTATCCAGATCCCGCTGTTGGTTATTGACCAGAGAGATGTCTCGGTCATGTCTGCATGATTCCCGAGCCCGTAGGGTCTACACACTTAAGGTCCGATGACGCTAGGGTTATAGGGAAAGTTTGTACGTGGTTACCGAATGTTGTTCGGAGTCCCGGATGAGATCCCGGACGTCACGAGGAGTTCCGGAATGGTCCGGAGGTAAAGATTTATATATGGAAAGTTGTTGTTCGGGTTCCAAGAAAAGTTCATTTTTTCGGCATTGTACCGGGAAGCTTCCGGAAGGTTCCAGAGGATTCTGGAGGGGTCCGGAGGTCCGGAAAATGTTCCACCATGTCCAATACAGCAACATGGGCTGTAGGGGGGCTCCCTAGCCTTAATGGGCCAGGGGCACCAGCCCCCCAAGGCCCATGCGCATGGGAGAGGGGAAACCCTAAGGGGAAGGGCCTCCACTTGACTTGGGAGGCACTCCTCCCCCCTCTTGGCCGCCGCTCCAACCCTAGATGGGATCTAGGGGGGACGGCCCCCTCTCTCCCCACCTATAAATAGTGGAGGGGTGGGAGGGTGGCCAGACCCAAGCACTTGGCGCAGCCCCCTCCCCTCCAATACCTTCTCCTCCTCGTCTCTTGCAGTGCTTGGCGAAGCCCTGCTGGCGTGTCGCGCTCCCCCACCACCACCATGCCGTCGTGCTGCTGCTGGACGGAGTCTTCCCCAACCTCTCCTTCTACCCTTGCTGGATCAAGGCGTGGGAGACGTCACCGGGCTGTACGTGTGTTGAACGCGGAGGCGCCGTTGTTCGGCGCTTAGATCGGAATCGACCGCGATCTGAATCGATGCATGTACGACTCCACCAACCGCATTCTTGCAATGCTTCCGCTTAGCGATCTTCAAGGGTATGAAGATGCACTCCCTCTCCCTCGTTGCTAGATTACTCCATAGATTGATCTTGGTGATGCGTAGAAAATTTTAAATTTCTGCTACGATCCCCAATAGTGGCATCATGAGCTAGGTCTATGCGTAGATTCTATGCACGAGTAGAACACAAAGTAGTTGTGGGCGATGATTTGTTCAATTTTCTTGCCGTTAATAGTATTATCTTGATTCGGCGGCATTGTGGGATGAAGCGGCCTGGACCGACCTTACACGTACACTTACATGAGACAGGTTCCACCGACTGACATGCACTCAATGCATAAGGTGGCTGGCGGGTGTCTGTCTCTCCCACTTTAGTCGGATCGGATTCGATGAAAAGGGTCCTTATGAAGGGTAAATAGCAATTGACATATCACCGTTGTGGTTTTGCGTAGGTAAGAAACGTTCTTACTAGAAACCCATAGCAGCCACGTAAAACATGCAACAACAATTAGAGGATGTCTAACTTGTTTTTGCAAGGTATGTTATGTGATGTGATATGGACAAAAGGATGTGATGAATGATATATGTGATGTATGAGATTGATCATGTTCTTGTAATAGGAATCACAACTTGCATGTCGATGAGTATGACAACCGGCAGGAGCCATAGGAGTTGTCTTAATTTATTTATGACCTGCGTGTCAATGAAAACGCCATGTAATTACTTTACTTTATTGCTAACCGTTAGCCATAGTAGTAGAAGTAATAGTTGGCGAGGCAACTTCATGAAGACATGATGATGGAGATCATGATGATGGAGATCATGATGATGGAGATCATGGTGTCATGCCGGTGACGATGGTGTTCCTGCCGCGCCTCGAAGATGGAGATCAAAGGCGCAAGATGATATTGGCCATATCATGTCACTTTATGATTTGCATGTGATGTTTGTCATGTTTACATCTTATTTGCTTAGAACGATGGTAGCATAAATAAGATGATCCCTCACAATAATTTCAAGAAAGTGTTCCCCCTAACTATGCACCGTTGCTAAGGTCCGTTGTTCCGAAGCACCACGTGATGATCGGGTGTGATAGGTTCTAACGTTCACATACAACGGGTGTAAGCCAGATTTACAAAAGCAATACACTTAGGTTAACTTGACGAGCCTAGCATGTACAGACTATTGGGGAACGTAGTAATTTCAAAAAAAATTCCTACACACACGCAAGATCATGGTGATGCATAGCAACGAGAGGGGAGAGTGTAATCTACGTACCCTTGTAGACCGACAACGGAAGCGTTGTGACAACGCGGTTGATGTAGTCGTACATCTTCACGATCCGACCGATCCAAGCACCGTTACTCCGGCACCTCCGAGTTCTTGGCACACGTTCAGCTCGATGACGATCCCCGGGCTCCGATCCAGCAAAGCGTCGGGGAGGAGTTCCGTCAGCACGACGGCGTGGTGACGATTTTGATGTTCTACCGTCGCAGGGTTTCGCCTAAGCACCACTACAATATGACCGAGGTGGAATATGGTGGAGGGGGGCACCGCACACCGCTAAGGAACAATCACGAAGATCAACTTGTGTTCATGGGGTGCCCCTTGCCTCAGTATATAAACGATGTAGGAGGAGGAGGCCGGCCAAGGCAATTGGTGCGGCCAGGATGTGGAGTCCTACTAGGACTCCAAGTCCTAGTAGGAGTCCACCAAGAGGGGAGGAAGGGAGAAGGAAGTGGAGGAGAAGGAAAGGTGGCCGGCCCCCTTTTCCCTAGTCCAATTCGGACCAGAGGGGAGGGGGGGCGCAGCTGCCCCTTGGCCCTTTCTCCTCTTCCCACTAAAGTCCATCAAGGCCCATTGCTTCTCCCGTAACTACCCGGTACTCCGAAAAATACCCGAATCACTCGGAACCTTTCCGATGTCCGAATATAGTCGTCCAATATATCGATCTTTACGTCTCGACCATTTCGAGACTCCTCGTCATGTCCCCGATCTCATCCGGGACTCCGAACTCCTTCGGTACATCAAAACTCATAAACTCATAATATAACTGTCATCGAAACCTTAAGCGTGCGGACCCTACGGTTCGAGAACAATGTAGACATGACCGAGACATGTCTCTGGTCAATAACCAATAGCGGAACCTGGATGCTCATATTGGCTCCTACATATTCTACGAAGATCTTTATCGGTCAGACCACATAACAATATACGTTGTTCCCTTTGTCATCGGTATGTTACTTGCCCGAGATTCGATCGTCGATATCTCAATACCTAGTTCAATCTCGTTACCGGCAAGTCTCTTTACTCGTTCCGTAATACATCATCTCGCAACTAACTCATTAGTTGCAATGCTTGCAAGGCTTCAGTGATGTGCATTACCGAGAGGGCCCAGAGATACCTCTCCGACAATCGGAGTGACAAATCCTAATCTCGAAATACACCAACCCAACATGTACCTTTGGAGACACCTGTAGAGCTCCTTTATAATCACCCAGTTACGTTGTGACGTTTGGTAGCACACAAAGTGTTCCTCCGGCAAATGGGAGTTGCATAATCTCATAGTCATAGGAACATGTATAAGTCATGAAGAAAGCAATAGCAACATAGTAAATGATCGGGTGCTAAGCTAACGGAATGGCTCATGTCAATCAGATCATTCAACTAATGATGTGATCCCGTTAATCAAATGACAACTCTTTGTCCATGGTTAGGAAACATAACCATCTTTGATCAACGAGCTAGTCGAGTAGAGGCATACTAGTGACACTCTGTTTGTCTATGTATTCACACATGTATTATGTTTCCGGTTAATACAATTCTAGCATGAATAATAAACATTTATCATGATATAAGGAAATAATAACTTTCATTATTGCCTCTAGGGCATATTTCCTTCACAGACATGGTCTCGGAACATGGAAGACCGAAAGGTCGAACATGAGTCGTATAGTGGATACGATCAACATGAAGATGTTCACCGATGATGACTAGTCCATCTCACGTGATGATCGGACATGGCCTAGTTGACTCGGATCATGTATCACTTAGATGACTAGAGGGATGTCTATCTAAGTGGGAGTTCATTAAATAATCAGATGAACTTAATTATCATGAACATAGTCAAAAGGTCTTTGCAAATTATGTCGTAGCTCACGCTTTGGTTCTACCGTTTTAGATATGTTCCTAGAGAAAATTCAGTTGAGAGTTGACAGTAGCAATTATGCGGACTGGGTCCGTGAACTGAGGATTGTCCTCATTGCTGCACAGAAGGGATATGTCCTTAATGCATCGCTCAGTGTGTTCAACCTCGAGCGCCGTCTGTAGATGTTGGGAAACATCTGACATACACGTTTTGATGACTACACGATAGTTTAGTGCGTAATGCTAACAGTTTAGAATTATGGGACCAAAGACATTTTTGAAACGTCGCAGAACATATGAGATGTTCCAAAGACTGAAATTGGGATTTCAGACTAGTGCCCACGTCAAGAGGTATGAGACCTCTGACAAGTTTCTTAAGCCTGCAAACTAAGGGAGAAAAGCTCAATCGTTGAGCATGTGCTCAGATTGTCTGAGTACTACAATCGCTTGAATCGAGTGGGAGTTAATCTTCCAGATGAGATAGTGATAGCTCTCCATAGTCACTGCCACCAAGCTATTAGAGCTTAGTGATGAACTATAACATATCAGGGATAGACATGATGATCCTTGAGCAATTCGCGATGTTTGACACCATGAAAGTAGAAATCAAGTAGGAGCATCAATTGTTGATGGTTAGTAAAACCACTAGTTTCAAGAAGGGCAAGGGAAAGAAGGGATACTTCATGAAACGGCAAATCAGTTGCTGCTCTAGTGAAGAAACCCAAGGTTGAATCCAAACCTGAGACTAAGTGCTTCTGTAATGAGGGGAACTGATACGTCTCCGTCGTATCTACTTTTCCAAACACTTTTGCCCTTGTTTTGGACTCTAACTTGTATGATTTGAATGGAACTAACCCGGACTGACGCTGTTTTCAGCAGAATTGCCATGGTGTTGTTTTATATGCAGAAAACAAAAGTTCTCAGAATGACCTGAAACTCCACGGAATATCTTAGAATAAATAATGAAAAATCCTCGCCAAAGATGAAGACTAGGGGGCCCACACCCTGTCCACAAGGGTGGGGGGCACGCCCCTCCCCCCTGGGCGCGCCCCCTACCTCGTGGGCCCCCTGGTGGCCCTCCGACGCCAACTCCAACTCCATATATTGGCTTTCGAGGAGAAAAAAATCAGAGAGAAAGTTTCATCGCGTTTTACGATACGGAGCCGCCGCCAAGCCCTATCTCTCTCGGGAGGGCCGATCTGGAGTCCGTTCGGGGCTCCGGAGAGGGGGATTCGTCGCCATCGTCATCATCAACCATCCTCCATCACCAATTTCATGATGCTCACCGCCGTGCGTGAGTAATTGCATCGTAGGCTTGCTGGACGGTGATGGGTTGGATGAGATTTATCATGTAATCAAGTTAGTTTTGTTAGGGTTTGATCACTAGTATCCACTATGTTCTGAGATTGATGTTGCTATGACTTTGCTATGCTTAATGCTTGTCACTAGGGCCCGAGTGCCATGATTTCAGATCTGAACCTATTATGTTTTCATGAATATATGTGAGTTCTAGATCCTATCTTGCAAGTCTATAGTCACCTACTATGTGTTATGATCCGGCAACCCCGAAGTGACAATAATCGGGACCACTCCCGGTGATGACCATAGTTTGAGGAGTTCATGTATTCACTATGTGTTAATGCTTTGTTCCGGTTCTCTATTAAAAGGAGGCCTTAATATCCCTTAGTTTCCAATAGGACCCCGCTGCCACGGGAGGGTAGGACAAAACATGTCATGCAAGTTCTTTTCCATAAGCACGTATGACTATTTACGGAATACGTGCCTACATTATATTGATGAACTGGAGCTAGTTCTGTGTCACCCTATGTTATGACTGTTACATGATGAACCACATCCGGCATAATTATCCATCATTGATCCGATGCCTACGAGTTTTCCATATACTGGTTTACGCTTATTTACTTTTCAGTTGCTACTGTTACAATCACTACAAAAATACCAAAAACATTACTTTTGTTGTCTTTACTTTGTTACCGTTACCACCACTGTCATATTACTTTGCTACTAAACACTTTGCTGCAGATAGTAAGTTTCCAGGTGTGGTTGAATTGACAACTCTGCTGCTAATACTTGAGAATATTCTTTAGCTCCCCTTGTGTCGAATCAACAAATTTGGGTTGAATACTCTACCCTCGAAAACTGTTGCGATCCCCTATACTTGTGGGTTATCAAGACCTTTTTCTGGCGCCATTGCCGGGGAGCATAGCTCTATTCTTTGAGTCACTTGGGATTTATATCTGCTGGACACTATGAAGAACTTGAAGGACGCTAAGACAAAAATTTATCCCTCAACTACGAGGGGAGGTAAGGAACTGCCATCTAGCTCTGCACTTGATTCACCTTCTGTTATGAGTAAGCTAGCGACACCTAAACCTACTACTGCTATGAATTCTGATATGTCGCATGTTATTGATGATGCCACTTCTGCTATGCATGATACTTATGATGAAACTACTTCTATGCTTGATACTACTGTGCCACTTGGTGAATTTCTAGATGAGCAAATTTCTAAGTCTAGAGAAAGAGAAATTAGTGAACCTGAACACAATGATGTTAGTGATGATGAACCTATGCATGTTATTCCTGAGGGTTATCTTTTTAATAATGAATCTTATGAAGCTATTCTTGCTTGTCCGGATAAACCTGAACGTAAGAGGTTACTAATTAAGTGGAGTAAGGAATCTTTTAGAGGTAGGATGAGACCCGACCCTGCTTTTGCTACTTCACCTATCTGTGTTCCTGATCAGGATTATTATGATATTACTGTTGATCCAGATATAATTACTTTGGTTGAATCTGATCCTTTTTATGGCTATGAATCTGAAACTGTTGTGGCACATCTTCGTAAGTTAGATGAAATAGCTGCCATGTTTACTAATAATCTGAGATCGCGCCACTTTTATATACTCAAAATATTTCCGTTCTCATTAAAGGGTGATGCTAAGAAATGGTTTAATTCTCTTGATCCTTCCTGTGTGCAAAGTCCCCAAGATATGATTTATTACTTCTCTTCTAAATATTTCCCTGCTCATAAGAAACAAGCTGCTTTGAGGGAAATATACAATTTTGTGCAAATTGAAGAAGAGAGTCTCACACAAGCTTGGGGGAGGCTTCTCAAGTTACTTAATGCTTTGCCTGATCATCCTCTTAAGAAACCTGAAATATTTGATATCTTTTATAATGGACTAACTGATGCTTCCAGAGATTACCTGGATAGTTGTGCTGGTTCTCTTTTCAGGGAAAGAACACCGGATGACACTGAAATTTTATTGAATAATATGTTGGCAAATGAAAATAATTGGGAACCTCCTGAGCCACCTCCCGAGCCAACTCTTGAGCCAGCTCCTGAGCCAATTACTGAGCCTGTTCCTAAACCAACTCCGAAGAAGAGAGGTGTTCTATTTCTCAGTCCTGAAGATATGCAAGAGGCAAAGAAATCTATGAAAGAAAAAGGTATTAAAGCTGAAGATGTTAAGAATTTACCTCCTATTGAAGAAATACATGGACTTAATTTACTGCCTGTTGAAGAAGTATATGATCTCAATTACTTATTTACTGAAGAACCTCCCGATATCCCGACACAGGTAGTGTCGTGGTTTTGTCACGGCAGATGTCCTAGAGAAAGGACTTAGTCGTGGAGCCATCGCTACGGGTTAGCTTGAAGGGGTTAAAGCGGACACAAGGACGCAAGAGAGTTTATACTAGTTCGGCCCCTTCAATGAAGGTAAAAGCCTACGTCTAGTTGTGATGGAATTGATGGGTGTTTCGATGACTAGGGAGCAAATAAGCTTCGCCTATGTCTCGAGTTGTTGTCTGTCCTTGAACTGCCGCCGGGTCGTCCCCTTATATACATGGGTGGCGCCCATCGGTTTACAGAGTCCCGATACCGGCTCATAGATGTGTCCGGTTCGGTCTCCACTATTCCTAACTTATAACACAAGTTACATACCGACTCCGGTTTATAGCTATAGGCCTTAAACTGATTATGGGCCTTTAGCCCTCATCTACCCTCATGGGCTTTTATCACACTCAACTACTGATGAAGTTAACCCGGCTTGTCCTGGCCGGTTTACGCCCAGTAGTAATATCCCCAACATTAAGCCCCAAATTGATTTGAACAGGTTCATGTCAATCCTTAGCAAAAATCTTCATCTTCAAAATCTTCTTGTATTTTGTTGAACCGCCGTGATGTCATCTTCTCTGCTCGCGGTAGACCGGTGTGACGTCACTGGTTATAAAGAACCTTATCCTGTTAACAAGCCTGCGACAATTAAGGCCGCAGCTTTGTTTCCAAACTCGCAGCTCCTTGATTCTCGCGCCTGACATATCCCTTTCTTTATAAATAGGACCGAAGGGTCATTTCCTTTCTCTTTCCCTCCGACCCCTTCTGCTTCATCTTCCTCGCGTCGCCCAACTTCGGAGCTCCGCCGCCACCGTCGACCTCTGCATCAACCTTGGCCGCTGCATCAACCTGAGCACACCAGAGCATCGCGGCGACCTTCTGCTTCTTCCTCAGCTCCGGTAAATCTTCTTTCCTTTCCCCCGCAGATCTGTTCTAGGGTTTCCTCGTTCGTCGAAGTTCATCGAGACTCTGGCGCTGTTCTTCCTTTGTTTCTTCTTTAGCCCATGAATAAAACTTCAAACCTGATGTATTCTCCGTAATGGCTTATCTTCTGTTACCAAAGCAAACCTTTATGCGCATAAAACATTGATCTGGTCCCTTGTGAATTGCTTTGAGATCGACCTTTTAGGTCTAAATCCTTTTATTTTCCTGTCTTACGGTAGATCCAAAATTTCACTGCGACCTTATGAAATCTGTTTTTACCTTCCTTAGTCATTCTTGCCTTAGATCTGTATCCTCTTTACCACATAGGCGGTTCACCTTTGAAAAAGCAATCTATCATATATCATTAGTCCCCTTGTTGAACTGCCGGGATGTTGTTGCTTCATGAACTCCGGTTTAGATAGATTTGCTTCCGGTTTAACATTGCACATATCAATGTACTTTGTAGATTTCATCAGGGCCAAGCAAGTGTATGAGTGCAATTGGGTCCCTTCTCGCGTCACAGAGGATCAACTGGATGATTTAGTCCTGATTGGCGCCTTGGGCAGCAAAGACACCGTCCATTGGAGGGCTCCTGGCAAAGAATGCCCCCCCATACCTCGAGAAGGAGAGGTTGTTGTTTTCGTAGACCAATTAGCCCGGGGTTTTAAACCGCCCGGTTCTAAATTCTACCAGGATGTTCTAGCTGATTTCCAACTCCATCCGCAAGACACTGGCCCCAACTCTGTTACAAATATGTGCCACTTCCAAGTGCTCTGTGAGGTGTTCTTTCAAGAGGAGCCCACAGTGGAATTATTCAGAGATCTTTTCCATCTAAACCGCCGTACTGAGTTTACTGATGGCTCTAATACGGAGTTGGGTGGCATGGCAATTCAAAAAAGGAAAGAGGTCACATACCCTCACGCCAAGCTGCACAGTCACCCCAAGGAGTGGAATCAGACATGGTTCTACTGCAAAGATACCTCCCCTGCTGGTGAGAATCCCTTGCCTGGCTTTTGTCCGGAGCGGCTCAGCAATACCCATCCTTTTCCTCAACGATTGACTGTCCCAGGAGAGAAGCAAATATGCTCCTCAGCTGTCAAAGCTCAGAGCCTTTATGGCCAACGGTTTAACAGGGGTTGACCTTGCTCGCTGTTGGATATCATGGAGCATACTGCCCCTTAGTCAGCGCTCCGGTTTGATGTGCGAATATACTGATAGTGTGGATGACCCACTGCGATATTCAAGACTCCAGCTCTCCGCTGAAGAAATCATAGAGGATGTGCGTAAGATACTGAATGAACCGGAGCACATCTGTGCTAGAACCGGCCTGCTTCCCTTCTGTGCCACCAACAAACCGCCAGCTGTAAGACTTTGATTTTTCTCTTTGCTGAATCTGTTATTGATATGTCTGGTCATTGTTTTTAATATCAGTGTCTGCATAACCAGGGCGATGATCCGTTTTGGAGCAAAAAGCTGCCGCAGGAGAAACCAGAGAAAACAGATAAACCGGAAAGAGCAACCCGGCAAAAAACTAAAGCTGTGAAGAAGACCGCCCACCGGAAAAGAACCACTGCATCTTCTAATCCGGCCCCTGATGATGAGGTGGACAATCCGGACTTTGAGGTAGAGCTTGACTCAGTTGGTTTATTTTTCATGCATCTTATTGATGATGATATTTGTCAGGATGATGCCGAAGCCAGCCATGCGAATGTTGCAGAGGTAATTATTCTCTCTTCCGATTCAGAAACTTTGCCTTCACAAAAATCCGTCAGGCAAACCGGAAAGTTAAATTTTCTCATCCTCTTGCTTATTTGGATCCTAAACTTCTTATGAAGACTCAACAACACGAAGCTCACCGCACCACCCAGCACAGCGGCCAGGTAGTTACCTCCGCCGGTTTACCGAATAGTCCGGTTCGGAAACGTCATTCCGAGGTCTCTAATTCGCTTGTCAGTGCTTGTCCTAAAGCGGGCTGCTTTCGTCAACCTCTTAATCCGTCTGACTCCGATTATCAGGTTATTTCCCACTCATCTTCTGGCGAGTCGTCGGCTACTCAGCTCCCACCGCTCAAAATGGTGCTTGGGAAAGCTATATTTATTGTGATGTTTGTAGTATATTGCCTTAGAACATATGCTGTACTTAATTTTGTTATTCTTCTCAGGGCCAAACCTAGGCCGAACAAGAAGGCCCGCCTGGATAAAGCGGCCGAAGAAGATGTCATTCTTGAACCAGGCACCACACCCAATCTTGAAGCGGCTATTCCTGAGGATATTCCCAATGATCCACCGCAGCCAGATGATGATCTTACTGCTGAGGAAAGACCTACGGATACCTCAGGTCCTATCCATCAGCCCACAGGTTCCCTCCGGGTTGAAAGCTCCACCGGTCCCGCAAAACCTACTGACAAGCCAACAGCTCCAGTGCAAACCGGCGGTACCAATGATGATGAAGTTGTCATTACTGGCACTGGCCATACTGAGCCAAGCAATCCTGTCACTTTATCCAAACATTCTGCCAAGGAAGAATTAGCTGCTTTTGGCAAAGGTAAGTGGAATGCTGATCTGACGGCTTACGCTGCTCTGAACGCCCAAGATATCCATTCCGGCTATCTGAACCGGCTGTATACCAGCCATGACTATGAAGCCGGTCTGGTTAACATGATGAAGGATAAATATGAGGTAGCTTCCATATGCTCCTTCCTGCTTGTATGCTTTCATTCTTGCTGACTCTCCTAGCCCCTAAGGGCCGATTTAAAATATCCTTTCAAGCCGGTCTGGTTAACTTTGAAATTTGCTGATGTAGTCCCCAAGGGCCGGTTCAACTTAGCGTAGTTAAACCGGTACTTTAAGTAATTGAAACTGCCGCATCAGAATACATATGATCAAATAGCCATTAGCCCCCAAGTGCCAAGTTGAATACTTGTATTGAGCTTGGGACTTTGTAAACAATTGAAAGATGCAGATCGAATATGCATTAGCCCCCAAGTACCAAGTTGAATACTTGTATTGAGCTTGGGACTTTGTAAACAATTGAAAGATGCAGATCGAATATGCATTAGCCCCCAAGTGCTAAGCGCATAACTTGTTATGTGGTTGGTACTTGAATCCTTCTACCGATTTGTTGAAACATATATCTGTATGCCTGCAGGCGGAGCTGAAGGCGAAAGAAAGCCAAGTCATCGATCTGCGAGAAAACCTGAAAACCCAACAGGCTGAAACCTCCAAGGCAAAAGAGGAATTGGCCAGTGCCTTAAGCGCCATGGAACAACTTAAGGAGAACTTCAAGAAGAAACGGGCGGATTGGGCCACTGAAAAGTCCGCTTTGATCAAACGAGCAGAGGATGCCGAGGCTGCACTGAAACCAATGACGGATGAACTGACCAGCATAAAGCGGCACGTTCATGCCATGACCACTGCTATCTTTGGTAAGCCAGGTTGCCTTCTGAATTGGTTCTGCCTTCTTACAGAGTCGCCGGTTTATTAACCTTTTATGGTATTTCAGGGACACGCATTGGTCACTTGGGGTCAGATGTGCGGAAGAAATTGAAAGTCGTCTATACCTTGGTTGAACAATTGTATACTGGTGCCCAGCGGATCATCTGTACCGCGTCTCATAACAAACCGGCGCCTACTTTGATTCAAGATACTTTGATGAAACTGTCAGTGCTTCCTACCTGGGTTGAAGAGCTGAAGAAATCTGCTGCTCGAACTGGTGCAATCAATGCTTTAATCCGGGCAAAAGCCTGGGTGCCGGATTTTGATCCTATTGAAGCGGCTCAAGGTTATCCCGGTTTGAAGGAAGACGGGTCAGAATTTGGTGAAGTGGATCTGCGAGCCATAAACCGGGAGGTACGTCCGTTAGCTTGTTAACTGGCTGAGGAAGCAGATTTGTCTCATTATCAAGCCCAATATGACAGCCAGAACAAGCGAATAGCTGCACCAATCCATGAATCGGAAAACCTGATCCCTCCAATCCGTAAGCATACTTATGCTCCCGATATTGACCCGTCATTGCTAATCCATGACGAAGCTGTTTTTCAAGCATTGATGGGAATCGACTAGACAATTGTGGATTTTCAGCCACTGGGTAGAGAAACGGAAGCTGAAGCGGCGCAGGATGACCCACAACCATCAGGCCAGGCTGGTGGCCAAGCTTAAACCGGAAGCCGGTTTTAAAACTGTCTCTCCTTTGTGCAAAACAATTATGTTATTATGGGCACCATGTTGCCTTGTAATAGGCTAGCTGATACCTTTGATGTTGATATGCCTTCGTGCATAATTTGTTCTTCCTGTGGTAATGAACTTTCCAAAATACTTTCTGAAATAAGAAATTCGTTAAGTGCCACCGCGGTTGTACCGTCAGGCGGAATATGATGTTTTGTATATATAAAGTCAAAACATCCAAAACAAAATTTTAAGTATATGATCAAAAAATTTGAGATACATAATACCTGCCACCATTGAGTGTGAAGTTGGCTTGGCCAACCTTGAAGCGGAGCTTTTGCAAACCCACACTATTGGAGGAAATAACAACTCCTGTATATGTATATGACATTGGTTACCATGTAAACCGTGCCGGGTTATAATGAACACCGTGTTACTCCATAAGAGGATGTTAACAACAAGGATCAAACCGGACAAATAGTCTCCGGATTGACGTGAACTGTGTTCCGTCAATTGATTGGTTAAAAAACTTTGTCGGTTTAAAGAACACAATAAAAAGCAAAAAAAAACCTTCAAAGAAAAGTATGAAGTAAAAGCAACGAAAAAAACGTTTGCCAAAAAAGATTTATTTAAGCTGATCAAATGGCGTAACCATGGCCAAACACGACCAAGCTCTCGTTAGGTGTAACTATGGTTCTAGTTAGCCAGGTCCCCAAGTGATTCTTGTGGCATTTTATGCCGACCAAATGGCGTGGTCATGGTTCGGGTTCGACCAAGCCCCCAAGTGATTCTGTGGCCTTAGGCCGATCAAGAGGCATGACTGGTTCAGACATGACCAAGTCCCCAAGTGATCTGGTGGCTTTCGCCTATCAAGAGGCATGGTATTGGTTCGGACACGACCAATCCTCCAAGTGATATAACACGATGCTTTTAGCAAAGTGAACTCAAGGGGTAAATCGGAGGCCGCTTTAGAGCAACTCCGTGTAACCTCACATGATGTAAAAGAACAGATACCCCGCTTTAGCTGAGGTTCCGGTTTATTTTACTTAATCATAATATATACATTGTATGTACATAAGTATAGCCAATGGCTCAGGTACAGTAAGGCCGAAGATGAGCTATATTCCACGGCCTGTTAGTCTCCTCCTCTGATGTACGTGAGTCCTTATGCTCTCGAATATCGATCAGATAGTACGACCCGTTGTGCAGATTTTTGCTGACCACGAAAGGCCCCTCCCAAGGTGGGGATAGCTTATGCATATCAGTCTGATCTTGGATGAGCCGAAGCACCAAATCTCCTTCCTGGAAGGCTCTGGTTCTGACTCGGTGACTGTGATAACGACGAAGATCCTGCTGGTAAATCGCCGCCCGGGCGGCTGCGATGTCACGCTCTTCATCCAACCGGTCCAAAGCATCTTGTCGTGCTTTCTCGTTGTCCGCTTCAACATAAGCCGTGACACGAGGTGAGTCATGATGGATATCGCTGGGGAGAACCGCCTCCGCTCCATAAACCATGAAGAACAGTGTGTATCCTGTTGATCTGTTGGGTGTTGTATTGATGCTCCATAACACAGATGGTAATTCTTCTACCCAACAACCCGGCGTTCTTTGCAAAGGAACCATGAGCCGGGGCTTGATGCCTCTCAAGATCTCTTGATTAGCTCTTTCTGCTTGACCATTGGACTGTGGATGTTCCACTGATGAAACGTCGAGCCGGATGTGCTCCCGTTCGCAGAACTCCTTCATAGCACCTTTGGATAAATTGATACCATTATCTGTGATAATACTGTGTGGAAAGCCAAACCGGAAAATCACCTTTTTGATGAACTGAACCGCCGTGGCCGCATCACACTTGCTAACAGGTTTTGCCTCCACCCACTTTGTAAACTTGTCCACCGCCACCAGGAGGTGGGTCTTCTTATCTTTGGACCTTTTGAAAGGCCCAACCATATCTAGCCCCCAAGTCGCAAACGGCCAAGTAATTGGAATCATCCTCAATTCTTGAGCCGGTACATGAGCACGTCTTGAAAACCTTTGGCAACCATCACATCGTCTGACCAGATCCTTCGCATCAGCATGAGCAGTTAACCAATAGAAACCATGGCGAAACGCTTTAGCCACCAGAGACTTTGAACCGGCGTGTTGACCACAATCTCCTTCGTGGATCTCCCGCAAAATTTCATGGCCTTCTTCAGGAGACACGCAACGTTGAAAAACTCCTGATACACTGCAATGATGCAACTCACCGTTGATGACAGTCATGGACTTGGATCGCCGGATTATCTACCGGGCCAGAATCTCATCTTCTGGCAACTCGCCCCGGTTCTTGTACGCCAGATAAGGAAGCGTCCAATCCGGAATAACATGAAGAACTGCCACCAATCGAGCCTCCGGATCAGGAATGGCCAAATCCTCTTCACCAGGGATCTTCACCGACGGGTTGTGCAGCACATCCAGAAAAACATTGGGTGGGACCGGTTTGCGCTGAGAGCCCAGCCGGCTTAAAGCGTCCGCCGCTTCATTTTTCCGCCGGTCCATGTGGTCCACCTGATAGCCTCTGAAATAACCTGCAACAATATCCACCTCACGACGATATGCTACCATGAGTGGGTCCTTGGAGTCCCAAGTGCCAGACACTTGCTGAGCCACAAGGTCCGAATCACCGAAGCACTTAACTCGACTTAGATTCATCTCCTTAGCCATCCGAAGACCATGGAGCAAGGCTTCATACTCAGCTGCATTGTTAGTACAAGGGAACATTAAACGGAGAACATAACAAAACTTATCACCTCATGGGGAAGTTAATACGACTCCAGCCCCCGAGCCTTCCAACTGCCTGGATCTGTCAAAATGGATGGTCCAATACGTATGATCCGGCTTTTCTTTAGGTGCTTGCATTTCCGTCCAATCATTGATGAAATCAACAAGTGCTTGAGACTTAATGGCTGTCCGAGGCACATATTTCAAACCGTACGGCCCCAGCTCTATAGCCCACTTTGCAATCCGGCCAGTTGCTTCCCGGTTCTGAATGATATCTCCAAAAGGAGCAGAACTGACCACCGTAATTGGGTGCCCTTGGAAGTATTGCTTAAGCTTCCGGCTTGCCATAAAAACTCCGTACACCAGCTTCTGCCAATGCGGATACCTTTGCTTGGACTCAATGAGTACCTCGCTGATATAATAGACCGGACGTTGAACCGGATGCTCCTTACCTGCCTCCTTTCGTTCCACCACAATAGCCACGCTGACCGCACGAGCATTAGCAACAACATATAGTAGTAACGGCTCCTTGTCAATGGGAGCAGCGAGCACAGGCGGATTGGCCAATTGCCGCTTTAAATCCTCAAATGCTTCATCAGCAGCAGAACTCCAGACGAACTGATCCGTCTTCTTCAACATCTGATACAAAGGGATCGCCTTCTCACCAAGGCGGCTGATAAACCAGCTTAACGCGGCAATCCGGCCTGCTGGGCGTTGAACATCATTGATACACTTCGGTTTAGCCAGGGAGGTGATGGCTGTGATCTTCTTCGGATTAGCCTCAATTCCCCTGTTGGACACCAGAAAACCCAATAACTTGCCCGTCGGTACACCAAAGACACACTTGTCCGGATTAAGCATCATCTTGTACGTCCTTAGGTTATCAAAGGTTTCCTTCAAATCATCAACCAGAGTCTCCTTCTCCCTGGATTTAACCACGATATCATCCACGTAAGCATGTACATTACGGCCAATCTGCTTGTGAAGACAATTTTGTACACACCGTTGATAAGTTGCCTGGGCACTTT
Organism: Triticum dicoccoides; assembly: GCF_002162155.2. Classification (NCBI taxonomy): domain Eukaryota; kingdom Viridiplantae; phylum Streptophyta; class Magnoliopsida; order Poales; family Poaceae; genus Triticum; species Triticum dicoccoides. The sequence continues at coordinate 709,112,386 of NC_041392.1, forward strand.
TGAGCCCAAAGGGCATAGACACATAGCAGAAGGCTCCAAAGGGAGTTATGAATGCCGTCTTCTCCTGGTCCTTAACTGCCATTTTGATCTGATGATAGCCAGAATATGCATCCAAAAAACTTAAACGCTCACAACCCGCCGTAGCATCAATGATTTGATCAATACGGGGGAGGGCAAAAGGATCTGCCAGACAAGCTTTATTAAGATATGTGTAATCCACACACATATGCCAGGTGCCGTTTTTCTTAAGGACTAGCACCGGATTGGCAAGCCACTCAGGGTGAAAAACTTCAACAATAAAACCAGCTGCTAAGAGCCTGGCTACCTCTTCTCCAATCGCCTTGCGTCTTTCTTCATTAAACCGGCGGAGGAACTGTTTCACCGGTTTGTATTTAGGATCCACATTAAGTGTGTGCTCAGCGAGTTGCCTCGGTACACCTGGCATGTCAGAGGGCTTCCATGCAAAAATGTCCCGATTCTCACAGATGAACTCGATGAGCGTGCTTTCCTATTTCGGATCCAAGTTGGCACTAATGCTGAACTGCTTGGACGAATCGCCAGGTACGAAGTCAACAAGCTTAGTTTCTGCTGCCGATTTGAACCTCAGGGCCGGATCATGCTCCGTAGTTGGCTTCTTCAACGGAGTCATGTCCGCCGGATCAACATTGTCTTTATAGTACTTCAACTCCTCGGTGGCACAAACCGACTCTGCATAAGCCGCATCTCCTTCCTCGCATTCCAAAGCGATTTTGCGGCTTCCGTGAACCGTTATTGTCTCCTTGTGACCCGGCATCTTGAGCTGCAAATACACATAACAGGGCTGAGCCATAAACTTGGCGTATGCCGGACGCCCAAACAGGGCGTGATATGGACTTTGGATTTTCACCACTTCAAACGTTAATGTCTCCGACCTGGAATCGTGATCATCCCCAAAGGCCACTTCAAGAGCTATCTTACCAACGAGATACGCTGATCTGCCAGGCACTACACCGTGGAATACTGTATTGGACGGTTTGAGATTCTTATCTGTAAGTCCCATACGACGGAAGGTCTCATAGTATAGGATGTTAATGCTGCTCCCTCCATCCATGAGCACCTTGGTGAACTTATAACCTCCCACCGGAGGTGCCACCACCAGAGCAAACTGACCCGGATTATCGACCTGGAGTGGGTGATCCTCTCTGCTCCATATGATTGGCTGTTCAGACCAACGTAGATAACGGGGTGTGGCCGGTTCAACAGAGTTGACTGCCCGCCTCTGAACCTTCCGGTCTCGCTTGTCCAAGCTAGTGGTAAAGACATGGTACTGCCCATTACTCAACTGCTTTGGGTTGCTTTGGTAACCTGACTGTTGCTGTTGTTGGTTGTAACCACCCTAGTTGTTCTGACTATTTTGACCATTATGTCCGCCCGGATTACCATTAAATCCTGAACCGGAACTTCCTCCACCGTAACCCGGCCCGGACCCTGAACCACCGCCAGATCCGTGATCATACCAGAAATTATTAGAATTTTTGAACTCCTGCATAATAAAGCATATCCTTCCAAAGGTGGTTTGCTGGCTCCTCCTTCGTCCCATGTCTTGGACAGGGCTGGCTTAGCAGATAGTTCAGGCGGTTTGGGTTGGGGTTGGGCGCTCCACTACGATTTTTCGGCCTACCCTTGCGCCGCTGGCCATTGTCCTGTACGTTGGTATTAGCCACAAAATCCATGTTGCCATCCGCTTTACGCTTGCCTCCTCCGCCATTGCCTACCCAGAGATGCTGCTGACCTTTGGAGCTGCTGTTCTTCTTCCCCTTCCCTGTCTTGTCATCATCAGATTCGGGATCCTTGGTACTATCAGAATCAGCATATTTTACCAAAGCGGCCATGAGGGTCCCCATGTCGGTGCAATGACGCTTCATCCGTCCCAATTTCAACTTCAGGGGCCCAAACCGGCAGTTGCCTTCTAGGGTTAATACTGCGGTGTCAGCGTTGATGTGGTCTGAGGAGTGCAACACTTGTGAAATCCGGTGCACCCAATGAGTCGTTGACTCTCCTTCCTCCTAGACGCATGCAGCTAAGTCCACTATCGACATAGGCTGTTTACAGGTATCCTTGAAATTGTTGATAAACCGGGCTCGTAATTGGGCCCATGAACTGATAGAATTAGCGGGCAAGCTTTTTAACCAAGTACGGGCTGTTCCTTCAAGCATCATGGTGAAGTATTTCGCACACGCCGTGTCATCCACATCAAGCATCTGCATGGCCATCTCATAGCTCTCTACCCATGTCTCTGGTGGTTGATCCGCCGTATAATTTGGTACCTTGCGTGGGCCTTTGAAATCCTTGGGCAAGCGCATGTTGCGTAAAGCGGGGACGAGGCAAGGCACCCCCAAAGAACTAGAAGTAACACCAGGTTCGATCGAAATGGTTGGACGAACCGGCGTGAGCTGCCGAGCCTGATGCTGTGCGGCTAACTCGGCCTCCCTACGCGCTCGGGCCCGGTTCACCACTTCCTGAGCGTCATCAGCACCACCCGTCGGGTTGTTACAATGGGGTGCTCCACGTTGTTCATTACTCGACACTGCTGGTTCATCCATATGCCTGCTATAGCTCCGGCTTGGACGGGGGGTCGAATGGATTCGGTCGCGGCTGTACGAGTACGCCTCCTATTGGGCCAAAGCTGTCCTCAGAAGTTCCTTGACCCGTCGCGTCTCTACTGCTTGCGGCGAGTCACCTTCAACTGGAATGGCCTCCAGTCGTGCAGCAGCGGCAACAAGATTGTCCATTGGGTTGGAGTAGTGACCCGGAGGTGTTAAAACATCCCGAGGTATAACGGTGTTTTGACGAGGCGGGTCCATCTGACGGGGCTGAACCGGTGCACCCGTCCCAGGGGCTTCTGCCCGGTTCCCCTCCAGCGGATTACTGGCTCTTGGTCCTGGAGTGTTGAAAAGGTCTCTGGCCTCGAAAACTGGAGGTAAGCGGGACCGGTGCTTCCTCCTCATGACTTCATGCGACGCGCTCTGATCCAACATAAGCCTGTAGGCCTGTGCGTCTAAAGCGGCCCGCTCTGCGGCCATCCTGGTGTCCTCAGCCGCCAGATCCGTTTTGGCCTGGGTGATTTGTTCCTTTACCTTTGCAATCTCCATGTTGTGAGCGTCCTGATCTGGCGGATTAACTTCTGCCATAAGCACAGCCAACGCATCAAATAGTTCTAATAGAACCTGAGCCGGTGGGCGCACAGGGCCTCCCGCCCCGGCAACCGTTGCCGCTGCTGAACCGGAGATCGTTGCCGCGGCTGTCGAAGAGTGAAGCGCTGCTTGTGTTCCGGTCATGAATATTCCAACCCGGTTAGGCAGATCAGAGGGGTCCGGAATACTGTCGTGGTTTTGTCACGATAGTTAAGGTAAAGGTAAATTCTCTCTATAGATATGATAAAGTTGAAGTCCCTCCTACTAAAATTGTAGTAAAGGTAAATTATCTCTATAGATATGATAAAGTTGAAGTCCCTCCTACTAAAATTGCTAGTCAGTGCTTGGATGAGTTTGATGACTTTATGTTTAAGCAAGATGACTTTAATGCTTATTTTGGTAGACAATTAAAGCAGAATACCTTTATGATTAAACGCTTGAGTGATTATATGGATAATATTAGAGGTGAACTTAAACTTGTTAGCAAACATGCTTCTATGGTTACCACTCAAGTAGAACAAGTACTTAAAGCTCAGAAAGAAATGCTTGATGAAATGAATAGTAAGAAAAATGATTATGCTGTTAGAGTGGCTACTAGAACTGGTAGAATGACTCAGGAACCTTTGTATCCTGAAGGCCACCCTAAGAGAATCGAGCAAGATTCTCAAAGAAATAATATTGATGCACCTAGCTCTTCTAAAAGGAAGAAAAAGAAAAATGATAGAATTGTGCAAACTTCTAGTGAACCTATTGCTGAACCACCTGATAATCCAAATGATATCTCTATGCCTGATGCTGAAACACAATCTGGTAATGAACATGAACCTAGTGAAAATTTTAATGATGATGTTCATGATGATGCTCAACCTAGTAATGATAATGATGTAGAAGTTGAACCTGTTGTTAATCTTGATAACCCACAATCAAAGAATCAACGTTATGATAAAAGAGACTTTGTTGCTAGGAAACATGGTAAAGAAAGAGAACCATGGGTTCAGAAACCCATGCCTTTTCCTTTGAAACCATCCAAGAAAAAGGATGATGAGGATTTTGAGTGCTTTGCTGAAATGATTAGACCTATCTTTTTGCGTATGCGATTGACTGATGTTCTCAAAACAAATCCTTATGCTAAGTATATGAAGGATATCATTACTAATAAAAGAAAGATACCAGAGGCTGAAATTTCCACCATGCTTGCTAATTACACTTTTAAGGGTGGAATACCAAAGAAACTTGGAGATCCAGGAGTACCTACTATACCATGCTCCATTAAAAGAAATTATGTTAAAACTGCTTTATGTGATCTTGGAGCCGGTGTTAGTGTTATGCCTCTCTCTTTATATCGTAGACTTGACTTGAATAAGTTGACACCTACTGAAATATCTTTGCAAATGGCTGATAAATCAACTGCTATACCTGTCGGTATTTGTGAGGATGTACCTGTTGTGGTTGCAAACGTTACTATTTTAATGGACTTTGTTATTCTTGATATTCCCGAGGATGATAGTATGTCTATTATTCTTGGAAGACCTTTCCTTAATACTGCAGGGGCTGTTATTGATTGCAACAAAAGCAATGTCACTTTTCATGTTAATGGTAATGAGCATACGGTGCACTTTCCGAGGAAACAACCTCAAGTTTATAGTATCAACTCTATTGGAAAAATCCCATCGATTATATTTGGAGGTTTTGAATTTCCTTTTCCTACTGTCAAAAATAAATATGATATACTTATTGTTGGGGATGTCCATATCCCCGTTGAGGTAACATAGTGTTATTCGAAATTTCTCCGGTTCCATGATTATCTGAATGAGTTTGTTAACAAGACTTGATCAACCTTGTTAGTGGATTCTTTTTGATGAGCATGAGATGGATGAAACTAGAAGCACAACCTTCTGTACCCTCTTTATATTTTCTGTTCTTTAGTAAAAATAAAGTAAAATAGTATTTTCTGTCTGTTTCCTGACTTATCCGTGCAATATAAAAATATCCCAAATAAAAGTCCTCAGAATGCCATGCCAATTTAATATGATTTTTTCGGGAATATTTAAGGATTTTTAGTGCAAAAATAACCGCGGGGGGAGCTGCCACCTGGTCACGAGGGTGGAGGGCGCGCCCTACCCCCCTGGGCGCGCCCCCTGCCTCGTGGGCCCACGATGGCCCTCCTCCACTTATTCCTGCACCCACCTTCTTCCTCTGTCTCGCACAAACCAGAAAAACCAACTCAAGCTCGTGTTCCAGCAACTTTTGCTGCGATTTTCGATCTCCTTGCTCAAAGCACCTCTCGCAAAACTGCTTGGGCAGATTGTTCCTTGGTATGTGACTCCTCCATTGGTCCAATTAGTTTTTGTTCTAGTGCTTTATTCATTGCAAATTTGCGCTGCATAGGTGACCATGTTCTTGAGCTTGCATGTCAAATATATATGGTTCCAAGTAGTTCTAATGCTTGATTTATGCTCTAGGCACTTGTATGAGTAGTTGCTATTAATCTTATTGAAGTTGGTTCACTTTTGTTTGAAGTTACTAAAAATTTCAGAATTATTTTCAGAGAAAACAATATGCTTAGGAGGATGTTCCAAGGTGGTTCTTCAAGGAAGCAAGGTCCCAGACTTGCAATGCGTGATGGTGACGAGGAACCACCAAGAGACGCTCTCGTGAGGCCCTGTGAATGGCCTTCGAAAAATTTTATGAATCAAGTGGGAATTAAAGAAGAATTTTACGCATATGTGCGTAATGCCGGTCTTGAGGACTTTGAAGCTGATAAATGCCCCCAGTATCATTATCTCACAAGTTCATTTGTGGGGAGGTTTGATTATTCATCTTCGTGTAATTCTCCTTCAGTCATGTTTGACCTTTATGACAAGTCTTATACCATGGACTTAGAGGATTTCACCCGTGCATGCAAACTTCCATCTTGGGGTAGTATCAGGGATCCCCCTAAATCTGAATATAGAGATTTTCTTGCTAGAATAACTGTGGGGGAATCTAGAGATATAGCACAGGCCACTATAGGGAGCATTCACTTTCCTGCTATACATTATTTTCCTCTCTTCATTGGTAGATGTATAACTGCTAAGGATGAAGCATGTCACATGTGTGCCCCTAATCTCAGCATTCTCAGAAGTGTTGTGTTAGGGGACCAAGCTTATCATATGGGAGCCATTGTAGCTCGTAGGTTGCATCTTAATAGACATAACGGAGATTTCTTTGGAGGAATTTATGCAACCCGCTTAGCTAATTTTCTTGATGTAGACATTCGTGAGGGTGATGTGGAGTTGCCCACTTCTTATTTAGATCTTGATCCTATGTTTTCCCACCAGTTCATTGAGAGGACTGGACCACCTTACCAGTATCGACTAATCTTTGACAGATGGTGTGTGGTCTGTGTTGCTCTTCCTGCTCCTACCTTCTTTGATTTTCAGGCGAGAGGAAGATATATTATTACCAGAGAGGAGGCAGATGAGTACGAGAGGGGAGTGGAAGCAGCCCGACGCCGTGCTGCTGCTCAGCAGGCGGTAGCCGCTGCATCACAGTACGACCCCAGCTTCACCTACGGATATCAGCTAGGTTATCCCTGGCAATAGACCAACTTAGGCCAAAAGCCTAAGCTTGGGGGAGTACGTATTTCCCACCGACATTACATTCATGTTCACACACACTCATTGCTAGATGTCGGTGCTCATACTCTTTCATTGTAATATCCATGCTAGTTTATTTTCCTTTTTCCTGCTTTCTTCTTGTGTGTTTAATAAACCTTAAGAAAAACAAAAAAAAATTATTGTTAGTCTACTTTCCATGCTTGTAGTAGAATTAAAAAGAAAACCCAAAAATATTTCCCGTCCTTCTTTTTCTTGTTGGGAGCTTTCCCGTGTAAATAGTTTTTATTTTTCTTTTCCTTTCTTTGGGGGTCGAGAAGACTATATTGAAAATGCTTAGTGGCTCTTATATGCATGATTGTTTATTTAACTTAGAGCCCATATTACTTGTCTTCTCTCTTGAGTTGAATGCTTGCAGATTCCAGCTTAGTCCAATGCACATGCACTCTTATTATTATACACACCGTTCGGTCGTGCAAGTGAAGGCAATAATGATGATATATGATGGACTCATTGGGATGAGAAAAGCTGGTATGAACTCGACCTCTCTTGTTTTTGTAAATATGATGATTCATCGTTCCTGATTCAGCTATTATGAAGTAAACATATTTGCAATGACATTTAGAGATTATAGTTGCTTGTGCCATGCTTGATTAGCTATGAGTTATAATGGTTAACCTTGTGTGCCAACATGCTATTGAGATGATTATGATGTGGTATGATAGGATGGTATCCTCCTTTAAATGAATTGAGTGACTCGACTTGGCACATGTTCACGCATGTAGTTGAATCAAATCAACATAGCCTTCATGATATTTATGTTCATGGTGGATTATATCCTACTCATGCTTATATTCGGTGTGAATTAATTTTAATGCATGTTTACGACTGTTGTCGCTCTCTCAGTTGGTCGCTTCCCAGTCTTTTGCTAGCCTTCACCTGTACTAAGCGGGAATACTGCTTGTGCATCCAAACTCCTTAAACCCCAAAGTTGTTCCATATGAGTCCACTATACCTTCCTATATGCGGTATCTACCTGCCGTTCCAAGTAAATTTGTATGTGCCAAACTCCAAACCTTCAAATGAAATTCTGTTTTGTATGCTCGAGCAGCTCATGTGCAACTATGGCTGCCTATATCTTCCATGCTAGGTGGATTATTCTCAAGAGGAGTGGACTCCGCTCCTCATTCACGAGAAAGGGCCGGTAACCGGGATGCCCAGTCCCATGATCCAAAAAGATCAAAGCAAATCAAAATAATTAAACAAAACTCCCCCTGGGACCCGTTGAATGTTGGAGGCACTCGTTGTTTCGAGCAAGCCATGGATTGATGCTTGTGGAGGAGGGGGAGTATAAACCTTTACCATTTTGTTTGGGAACTGCCTATAATGCATGTAGTATGGAAGATACAGCCATCTCATAGTTGTTGCGTTGACAGTGAAAGTATGCCGCTCAAAATATTATTTATCTCTATTTCAAAAATCGAGCTCTGGCACCTCTACAAATCCCTGCTTCCCTCTACGAAGGGCCTATCTATTTACTTTTATGTTGAGTCATCACCCTTCTTATTAAAAAGCACCCGCTGGAGAGCACACTGTTGTTTGCATTCATTATGATTGGTTTATATTGGGTATGACTTGACTGGATCTCTTTTACCATGAATTACAATGTTTAGTCAGTCCTTGATCTTTAAAGGTGCTCTGCATTTATGTTTTGCGGTCTCAGAAAGGGCTAGCGAGATACCATTTTGTTATATCATGTTATGATTATTTTGAGAAAGTGTTGTCATCCGAGTTTTATTATTACGGCTTGCTAGCTGATTATGCTATTGATATGAGTAATTGTGAGACCTACGTGTTATTGTGAGTATGGTTAGTTCATAATAATTGCTGAAACTTGAATGCTGGCTTTTCATGTTTACAACAACAAGAGCAAACAGAGTTTGTAAAAGTTCTTCTTTTTTTCTTTCAGTTTGTCAACTGAATTGCTTGAGGACAAGCAAGGGTTTAAGCTTGGGGGAGTTGATACGTCTCCGTCGTATCTACATTTCCAAACACTTTCGCCCTTGTTTTGGACTCTAACTTGTATGATTTGAATGGAACTAACCCGGACTGACGCTGTTTTCAGCAGAATTGCCATGGTGTTGTTTTATGTGCAGAAAACAAAAGTTCTCGGAATGACCTGAAACTCCACGGAATATCTTAGAATAAATAATAAAAAATCCTCTCCAAAGAAGAAGACCAGGGGGCCCACACCTTGTCCATGAGGGTGGGGGGCACGCCCCTCCCCCCTGGGCGCGCCCCCCTACCTCGTGGGCCCCCTGGTGGCCCTCCGACGCCAACTCCAACTCCATATATTGGCTTTCGAGGAGAAAAAAATCAGAGAGAAAGTTTCATCGCGTTTTACGATACGGAGCCGCCGCCAAGCCCTAATCTCTCTCGGGAGGGCTGATCTGGAGTCCGTTCGGGGCTCCGGAGAGGGGGATTCGTCGCCGTCGTCATCATCAACCATCCTCCATCACCAATTTCATGATGCTCACCGCCGTGCGTGAGTAATTTCATCGTAGGCTTGCTGGACGGTGATGGGTTGGATGAGATTTATCATGTAATCGAGTTAGTTTTGTTAGGGTTTGATCCCTAGTATCCACTATGTTTTGAGATTGATGTTGCTATGACTTTGCTATGCTTAATGCTTGTCACTAGGGCCCGAGTGCCATGATTTCAGATCTGAACCTATTATGTTTTCATGAATATATGTGAGTTCTAGATCCTATCTTGCAAGTCTATAGTCACCTACTATGTGTTATGATCCGGCAACCCCGAAGTGACAATAATCGGGACCACTCCCGGTGATGACCATAGTTTGAGGAGTTCATGTATTCACCATGTGTTAATGCTTTGTTCCGGTTCTCTATTAAAAGGAGGCCTTAATATCCCTTAGTTTCCAATAGGACCCCGCTGCCACGGGAGGGTAGGACAAAAGATTGTTGGGGAACGTAGTAATTTCCAAAAATTTCCTACGCACACGCAAGATCATGGTGATGCATAGCAACGAGAGGGGAGAGTGTGATCTATGTACCCTTGTAGACCGACAGCGGAAGCGTTAGCACAACGCGGTTGATGTAGTCGTACGTCTTCATGGCCTGACCGATCAAGCGCCGAAACTACGGCACCTCCGAGTTCTAGCACACGTTCAGCTCGATGACGATCCCCGGACTCCGATCTAGCAAAGTGTCGGGGAAGAGTTCCGTCAGCACGACGGCGTGGTGACGATCTTGGTGTACTACCGTCGCAGGGCTTCACCTAAGCATCGCTACAATATTATCGAAGATTATGGTGGAAGGGGGCACCGCACACGGCTAAGAATATGATCACGTGGATCAACTTGTGTGTCTAGGGGTGCCCCCTGCCCCCGTATATAAAGGAGCAGGGGGAGGTGCGGCCGGCCAGGAGGAGGGCGCGCCAGGAGGAGTCCTACTCCCACCGGGAGTAGGATTCCCCCCCTTTCCTAGTTGGAATAGGATTCGGGAGGGAAAAGAAGAGAGAGAGAAGGAAGGGGGGCCGCCCCCCTCTCCTTGTCCTATTCGGACTAGGGGGGAGGGGCGCGCGTCCCAGCCCTGGCCACCTCTCCTCTCTTCCACTAAAGCCCACTAAGGCCCATATATCTCCCGGGGGGTTCCGGTAACCTCCCGGTACTCCGGTAAAATCCCGATTTCACCCGGAACACTTCCGATATCCAAATATAGGCTTCCAATATATCAATCTTTATGTCTCGACCATTTCGAGACTCCTCGTCATGTCCATGATCACATCCGGGACTCCGAACAAACTTCGGTACATCAAAATGCATAAACTCATAATATAACTGTCATCAAAACCTTAAGCGTGCGGACCCTACGGGTTCGAGAACAATGTAGACATGACCGAGACACGTCTCCGGTCAATAACCAATAGCGGAACCTGGATGCTCATATTGGCTCCCACATATTCTACGAAGATCTTTATCGGTCAAACCGCATAACAACATACGGTGTCCCTTTGTCAACGGTATGTTACTTGCCTGAGATTCGATCATCGATATCTCAATACCTAGTTCAATCTCGTTACCGGCAAGTCTCTTTACTCGTTTCGTAATACATCATCTTGCAACTAACTCATTAGTTGTAATGCTTGCAAGGCTTATGTGATGTGCATTACCGAGAGGGCCCAGAGATACCTCTCCGACAATCGGAGTGACAAATCCTAATCTCGAAATACGCCAACCCAACATGTACCTTTGGAGAAACCTGTAGAGCTCCTTTATAATCACCCAGTTATGTTGTGACGTTTGGTAGCACACAAAGTGTTCCTCCGGCAAATGGGAGTTGCATAATCTCATAGTCATAGGAACATGTATAAGTCATGAAGAAAGCAATAGCAACATATTAAACGATCCGGTGCTAAGCTAATGGAATGGGTCATGTCAATCACATCATTCTCCTAATGATGTGATCCCATTAATCAAATGACAACACATGTCTATGGTTAGGAAACATAACCATCTTCGATTAACGAGCTAGTCAAGTAGAGGCATACTAGTGACGTTTGGTTTGTCTATGTATTCACACAAGTATTATGTTTCCGGATAACACAATTCTAGCATGAATAATAAACATTTATCATGATATAAGGAAATAAAATAATAACATTATTATTGCCTCTAGGGGATATTTCCTTCAGTCTCCCACTTGCACTAGAGTCAATAATCTAGATTACACAGTAATGATTCTAACACCCATGGAGCTTTGGTGCTGATCATGTTTTGCTCGTGGAAGAGGCTTAGTTAACGGGTCTGCAATATTCAGATCCGTATGTATCTTGCAAATCTCTATGTCTCCCACCTGGACTAGATCCCTGATGGAATCGAAGCGTCTCTTGATGTGCTTGGTTCTCTTGTGAAATCTGGATTCCTTTGCCAAGGCAATTGCACCAGTATTGTCACAAAAGATTTTCATTGGACCCGATGCACTAGGTATGACACCCAGATCGGATATGAACTCCTTCATCCAGACTCCTTCATTTGCTGCTACCGAAGCAGCTATGTACTCCGCTTCACATGTAGATCCCGCTACAACGCTTTGTTTAGAACTGCACCAACTGACAGCTCCACCGTTTAATGTAACCACGTATCCGGTTTGCGATTTAGAATCGTCCGGATCAGTGTCAAAGCTTGCATCAACGTATCCTTTTACGATGAGCTCTTTGTCACCTCCATATATGAGAAACATATCCTTAGTCCTTTTCAGGTATTTCAGGATGTTCTTGACCGCTGTCCAGTGATCCACTCCTGGATTACTTTGGTACCTCCCTGCTAGACTTATAGCAAGGCACACGTCAGGTCTGGTACACAGCATTGCATACATGATAGATCCTATGGCTGATGCATAGGGAACATCTTTCACATTCTCTCTATCTTCTGCAGTGGTCGGGCATTGAGTCTTACTCAACTTCACACCTTGTAACACAGGCAAGAACCCTTTCTTTGCTTGATCCATTTTGAACTTCTTCAAAATTTTGTCAAGGTATGTGGTTTGTGAAAGTCCAATTAAGCGTTTTGATCTATCTCTATAGATCTTAATGCCTAATATGTAAGCAGCTTCACCGAGGTCTTTCATTGAAAAACTCTTATTCAAGTATCCCTTTATGCTATCCAGAAATTCTATATCATTTCCAATTAGTAATATGTCATCTACATATAATATCAGAAATGCTACAGAGCTCCCACTCACTTTCTTGTAAATACAGGCTTCTCCAAAAGTCTGTATAAAACCAAATGCTTTGATCACACTATCAAAGTGTTTATTCCAACTCCGAGAGGCTTGCACCAGTCCATAAATGGATCGCTGGAGCTTGCACACTTTGTTAGCTCCCTTTGGATCGACAAAACCTTCTGGTTGCATCATATACAACTCTTCTTCCAGAAATCCATTCAGGAATGCAGTTTTGACATCCATCTGCCAAATTTCATAATCATAAAATGCGGCAATTGCTAACATGATTCGGACAGACTTAAGCATCGCTATGGGTGAGAAGGTCTCATCGTAGTCAATCCCTTGAACTTGCCGAAAACCTTTTGCGACAAGTCGAGCTTTGTAGACAGTAATATTACCGTCAGCGTCAGTCTTCTTCTTGAAGATCCATTTAATCTCAATTGCTTGCCGATCATCGGGCAAGTCAACTAAAGTCCATACTTTGTTCTCATACATGGATCCCATCTCAGATTTCATGGCTTCAAGCCACTTTGCGGAATCTAGGCTCACCATTGCTTCTTCATAGTTCGTAGGTTCATCATGATCTAGTAGCATGACTTTCAGAACGGGATTACCGTACCACTCTGGTGCGGATCTTACTCTGGTTGATCTACGAGGTTCAGTAGTATCTTGTTCTGAAATTTCATGATCATTATCATTAGCTTCCTCACTAATTGGTGTAGGTGTCACAGAAACTGGTTTCTGTGATGTACTACTTTCCAATAAGGGAGCAGGTACAGTTACCTCGTCAAGTTCTACTTTCCTCCCACTCACTTCTTTTGAGAGAAACTCCTTCTCTAGAAAGTTTCCGAATTTAGCAACAAAAGTCTTGCCTTCGGATCTGTGATAGAAGGTGTATCCAATAGTTTCCTTTGGATATCCTATGAAGACACATTTCTCCGATTTGGGTTCGAGCTTATCAGGTTGAAGTTTTTTCACATAAGCATCGCAGCCCCAAACTTTCAGAAACGACAACTTTGGTTTCTTGCCAAACCACAGTTCATATGGCGTCGTCTCAACGGATTTTGATGGTGCCCTATTTAACGTGAATGCGGCCGTCTCTAGAGCATATCCCCAAAACGATAGCGGTAAATCAGTAAGAGACATCATAGATCGCACCATATCTAGTAAAGTACGATTACGACGTTCGGACACACCATTACGCTGTGGTGTTCCGGGTGGCGTGAGTTGCGAAACTATTCCACATTGTTTTAAATGTACACCAAAGTCGTAACTCAAATATTCTCCTCCACGATCAAATCGTAGGAATTTTATTTTCTTGTTACGATGATTTTCAACTTCACTCTGAAATTCTTTGAACTTTTCAAATGTTTCAGACTTATGTTTCATTAAGTAGATATACCCATATCTGCTTAAGTCATCTGTGAAGGTGAGAAAATAACGATATCCTCCACGAGCCTCAACATTCATCGGACCACATACATTTGTATGTATGATTTCCAATAAATCTGTTGCTCTCTCCATAGTACCGGAGAATGGTGTTTTTGTCATCTTACCCATAAGGCACGGTTCGCAAGTACCAAGTGATTCATAATCAAGTGGTTCCAAAAGCCCATCAGTATGGAGTTTCTTCATGCGCTTTATACCGATATGACCCAAACGGCAGTGCCACAAATAAGTTGCACTATCATTATCAACTCTGCATCTTTTGGTTTCAACGCTATGAATATGTGTGTCACTACTATCGAGATTTAATAAGAATAGACCACTCTTTAAGGGTGCATGACCATAAAAGATATTACTCATGTAAATAGAACAACCATTATTCTCTGATTTAAATAAATAACCGTCTCGCATCAAACAAGATCCAGATATAATGTTCATGCTTAACGCTGGCACCAAATAACAATTATTTAGGTCTAATACTAATCCCGAAGGTAGATGTAGAGGTAGCGTGCCGACTGCGATCACATCGACTTTGGAACCGTTTCCCACGTGCATCGTCACCTCGTCCTTAGCCAATCTTCGCTTAATCCGTAGTCCTTGTTTCGAGTTGCAAATATTAGCAACAGAACCAGTATCAAATACCCAGGTGCTACTGCGAGCATTAGTAAGGTACACATCAATAACATGTATATCACATATACCTTTGTTCACCTTGCCATCCTTCTTATCCGCCAAATACTTGGGGCAGTTCCGCTTCCAGTGACCAGTCTGCTTGCAGTAGAAGCACTCAGTTTCAGGCTTAGGTCCAGGTTTGGGTTTCTTCTCTTGAGTAGCAACTTGCTTGTTGTTCTTTTTGAAGTTCCCCTTCTTCTTCCCTTTGCCCTTTTTCTTGAAACTAGTGGTCTTGTTGACCATCAACACTTGATGCTCCTTCTTGATTTCTACCTCCGCAGATTTCAGCATTGCGAAGAGCTCGGGAATAGTCTTATTCATCCCTTGGATATTATAGTTCATCACAAAGCTCTTGTAGCTTGGTGGCAGTGATTGGAGAATTCTGTCAATGACGCAATCATCTGGAAGATTAACTCCCAATTGAATCAAGTGATTATTATACCCAGACATTTTGAGTATATGCTCATTGACAGAACTGTTCTCCTCCATCTTGCAGCTATAGAACTTATTGGAGACTTCACATCTCTCAATCCGGGCATTTGCTTGAAATATTAACTTCAACTCCTGGAACATCTCATATGCTCCATGACGTTCAAAACGTCGTTGAAGTCCCGATTCTAAGCCATAAAGCATGGCACACTGAACTATCGAGTAGTCATCAGCTTTGCTCTGCCAGACGTTCATAACATCTGGTGTTGCTCCAGCAGCAGGCCTGGCACCCAGCGGTGCTTCCAGGACGTAATTCTTCTGTGCAGCAATGAGGATAATCCTCAAGTTACGGACCCAGTCCGTGTAATTGCTACCATCATCTTTCAACTTTGCTTTCTCAAGGAACGCATTAAAATTCAACGGAACAACAGCACGGGCCATCTATCTACAATCAAACATAAACAAGCAAGATACTGTCAGGTACTAAGTTTCATGATAAATTTAGGTTCAATTAATCATATTACTTAAAGAACTCCCACTTAGATAGACATCCCTCTAATCCTCTAAGTGATTACGTGATCCAAATCAACTAAACCATGTCCGATCATCACGTGAGATGGAGTAGTTTCATTGGTGAACATCACTATGTTGATCATATCTACTATATGATTCACGCTCGACCTTTCGGTCTCCGTGTTCCAAGGCCATATCTGTATATGCTTGGCTCGTCAAGTATAACCTGAGTATTCCGCGTGTGCAACTGTTTTGCACCCGTTGTATTTGAACGTAGAGCCTATCACACCCGATCATCACGTGGTGTCTCAGCACGAAGAACTTTCGCAACGGTGCATACTCAGGGAGAACACTTCTTGATAATTAGTGAGAGATCATCTTATAATGCTACCGTCAATCAAAGCAAGATAAGATGCATAAAAGATAAACATCACATGCAATCAATATAAGTGATATGATATGGCCATCATCATCTTGTGCTTGTGATCTCCATCTTCGAAGCACCGTCGTGATCACCATCGTCACCAGCGCGACACCTTGATCTCCATCATAGCATCGTTGTCGTCTCGCCAATCTTATGCTTCCACGACTAACGCTACCGCTTAGTGATAAAGTAAAGCATTACAGCGCGATTGCATTGCATACAATAAAGCGACAACCATATGGCTCCTGCCAGTTGCCGATAACTCGGTTACAAAACATGATCATCTCATACAATAAAATTTAGCATCATGTCTTGACCATATCACATCACAACATGCCCTGCAAAAACAAGTTAGACGTCCTCTACTTTGTTGTTGCAAGTTTTACGTGGCTGCTACGGGCTTAAGCAAGAACCAATCTTACCTACGCATCAAAACCACAACGATAGTTTGTCAAGTTGGTGTTGTTTTAACCTTCGCAAGGACCGGGCGTAGCCACACTCGGTTCAACTAAAGTTGGAGAAACTATCACCCGCTAGCCACCTTTGTGCAAAGCATGTCGGGAGAACCGGTCTCGCGTAAGCGTACGCATAATGTCGGTCCGGGCCGCTTCGTCCAACAATACCGCCGAACCAAAGTATGACATGCTGGTAAGCAGTATGACTTATATCGCCCACAACTCACTTGTGTTCTACTCATGCATATAACATCAACACATAAAACCTAGGCTCGGATGCCACTGTTGGGGAACATAGTAATTTCAAAAAAATTCCTACGCACACGCAAGATCATGGTGATGCATAGCAACGAGAGGGGAGAGTGTGATCTACGTACCCTTGTAGACCGACAGCGGAAGCGTTAGCACAACGCAGTTGATGTAGTCGTACGTCTTCACGGCCCGACCGATCAAGCGCCGAAACTACGGCACCTCCGAGTTCTAGCACACGTTCAGCTCGATGACGATCCCCGGACTCCGATCCAGCAAAGTGTCGGGGAAGAGTTTCGTCAGCACGACGGCATGGTGACGATCTTGATGTACTACCGTCGCAGGGCTTCGCCTAAGCACCGCTACAATATTATCGAAGATTATGGTGGAAGGGGGCACCGCACACGGCTAAGAATATGATCACGTGGATCAACTTGTGTGTCTATGGGTGCCCCCTACCCCCGTATATAAAGGAGCAGGGGGAGGTGCGGCCGGCCAGGAGGAGGGCGCGCCAGGAGGAGTCCTACTCCCACCGGGAGTAGGATTCCCCCCCTTTCCTAGTTGGAATAGGATTCGGGAGGGGAAAAGAGGAGAGAGAGAAGGAAGGGGGGGCGCCGCCCCCCTCTCCTTGTCCTATTCGGACTAGGGGGGAGGGGCGCGCGGCCCAGCCCTAGCCACCTCTCCTTTCTTCCACTAAAGCCCACTAAGGCCCATATATCTCCCGGGGGTTTCCGGTAACCTCCCAGTATTCCGGTAAAACCCCGATTTCACCCGGAACACTTCTGATATCCAAATACAGGCTTCCAATATATCAATCTTTATGTCTCGACCATTTCGAGACTCCTCGTCATGTCCGTGATCGCATCCGGGACTCCGAACGAACTTCGGTACATCAAAATGCATAAACTCATAATATAACTGTCATCAAAACCTTAAGCGTGCGGACCCTACGGGTTCGAGAACAATGTAGACATGACCGAGACACGTCTCCGGTCAATAACAAATAGCGGAACCTGGATGCTCATATTGGCTCCCACATATTCTACGAAGATCTTTATCAGTCAGACCGCATAACATCATACATTGTTCCCTTTGTCATCGGTATGTTACTTGCCCGAGATTCGATCGTCGGTATCTCAATACCTAGTTCAATCTCGTTACCGGCAAGTCTCTTTACTCGTTTCGTAATACATCATCTTGCAACTAACTCATTAGTTGTAATGCTTGCAAGGCTTATGTGATGTGCATTACCGAGAGGGCCCAGAGATACCTCTCTGACAATCGGAGTGACAAATCTTAATCTCGAAATACGCCAACCCAACATGTACCTTTGGAGACACCTGTAGAGCTCCTTTATAATCACCCAGTTACGTTGTGACGTTTGGTAGCACACAAAGTGTTCCTCCGGCAAACGGGAGTTGCATAATCTCATAGTCATAGGAACATGTATAAGTCATGAAGAAAGCAATAGCAACATATTAAACGATCGAGTGCTAAGCTAATGGAATGGATCATGTCAACCACACCATTCTCCTAATGATGTGATCCCATTAATCAAATGACAACCCATGTCTATGGTTAGGAAACATAACCATCTTCAATTAACGAGCTAGTCAAGTAGAGGCATACTAGTGACGTTTGGTTTGTCTGTGTATTCACACAAGTATTATGTTTCCGGATAATACAATTCTAGTATGAATAATAAACATTTATCATGATATAAGGAAATAAAATAATAACATTATTATTGCCTCTAGGGCATATTTCCTTCAAAGATGCCATGCAAGTTCTTTTCCATAAGCACGTATGACTATTTACGGAATACATGCCTACATTATATTGATGAACTGGAGCTAGTTCTGTGTCACCCTATGTTATGACTGTTACATGATGAACCACATCCGGCATAATTATCCATCATTGATCCGGTGCCTACGAGTTTTCCATATACTGGTTTACGCTTATTTACTTTTCTGTTGCTACTGTTACAATCACTACAAAAATACCAAAAACATTACTTTTGTTGTCTTTACTTTGTTACCGTTACCACCACTATCATATTACTTTGCTACTAAACACTTTGCTGCAGATACTAAGTTTCCAGGTGTGGTTGAATTGACAACTCTGCTGCTAATACTTGAGAATATTCTTTGGCTCCCCTTGTGTCGAATCAACAAATTTGGGTTGAATACTCTACCCTCGAAAACTGTTGCGATCCCCTATACTTGTGGGTTATCAGGAACGGTCACTGAAGCAGAACTACCCTAGATACTTGGTAGATGAGAAGGCTGGCAAGGTCGACAGAAGTATTTTGGATATACGTTATATTAATGTGTACTTTACTAGTACTCCTAGTAGCACCAGGGTATTAAAATATCGGTTCAGTTGCTAAGTGTTAGTAACTTGAAATAAAAGGCTACGGAATAAACGGAGACTAGCTGAAGGTGAGATGACGATATGTGTTGGAAGTGTTTCCAAGGTTGATATGATCAAGCATCGCATGCTCCCTCTACCATCGAGATTGGTGTTAAACCTAAATAATTGTTATTTGGTGTTTGCGTTGAGCATAGACATGATTGGATTATGTTTATCGCAATATGGTTATTCATTTAAGGAGAATAATGGTTACTCTGTTTATTTGAATAATACCTTCAATGGTCTTGCACCTAAAATGAATGGTTCATTGAATCTCGATCGTAGCGATACACATGTTCATGCCAAAAGATATAAGATAGTAATGATAGTACCACGTACTTGTGGCACTGCCATTTGAGTCATGTTGGTATAAAACGCATGAAGAAGCTCCATGTTGATGGATCTTTGGACTCGCTCGTTTTTGAAAAGATTGAGACATGCGAACCATGTCTATTGGTAGATATGCATGAAGAAACTCCATGCAGATGGATCGTTTGGACTCACTTGATTTTGAATCACTTGAGACATACAAATCATACCACATGGGAAAGATGACTGAAAGGCCTCATTTTCAGTAAGATGGAACAAGAAAGCAACTTGTTGGAAGTAATACATTTTGATGTGTCCAGTCCAATAAGTGTTGAGGCATGCAGTGGATATCCTTATGTTCTTACTTCACAGATGATTTGAGTAGATGTTGAGTATATTTACTTGATGAAACACAAGTCTGAATTATTGAAAGGTTTAAGTAATTTCAGAGTGAAGTTGAAGATCGTCATGACAAGATGATAAAATGTCTATGATATGATCATAGAGATGAATATCTGAGTTACGAGTTTGGCACACAATTAAGACATTGTGGAAATTGTTTCACAACTAATACCGCCTAGACCACCATAGTGTGATGGTGTGTCCGAACATCATAATTGCGCCCTATTGGATATGGTGCATACCATGATGTCTCTTGTCGAATTACCACTATCGTTTATGGGTTAGGCATTAGAGACAACCGCATTCACTTTAATAGGGCACCACACAATTCCGTTGAGATGACACCGTATGAACTATGGTTTAGAGAAACCTAAGCTGTCGTTTCTTAAAAGTTTGGGGCTGCAACGCTTATGTGAAAAAGTTTCAGGCTGATAAGCTCGAACCCAAAGCGGATAAATGCATCTTCATAGAATACCCAATACAGTTGGGTATACCTCCTATTTCAGATCCGGAAGCAAAAGTGATTGTTTCTAGAAACGGGTCCTTTCTCGAGAAAAAGTTTCTCTCGAAAGAATTGAGTGGGAGGATGGTGGAGACTTGATGAGGTTATTGAACTGTCACTTCAACAAGTGTGTAGCAGGGCACAGGAAGTTGTTCCTGTGGCACCTACACCAATTGAAGTGGAAGCTTATGATAGTGATAATGAAACTTCGGATCAAGTCACTACCAAACCTCATAGGTCGACAAGGATGTGTACTACTTCAGAGTGGTACGTAATCCTGTCTTGGAAGTCATGTTGCTAGACAACAATGAACCTACGAGCTATGGAGAAGCGATGGTGGGCCCGGATTCCGACGAATGGCTCGAGGCCATAAAATCCGAGAGAGGGTCCATGTATAAAACAAAGTATAGACTTTGAAAGAACTACTTGATGGTCGTAAGGCTGTTAGGTGCAGATGGATTTTAAAAGGAAGACAGACAATGATGGTAAGTGTCACAATTAAGAAAGCTCGACTTGTCGTTAAGATGTTTCCCAACAAGTTCAAGGAGTTGACTACGATGAGACTTTCTCACTCGTAGCGATGCTAAGAGTCTATTGGAATTATGTTAGCAGTTACTGCATTATTTATGAAATCTTGTAGATAGGATGTCAAAACATTGTTTCCTCGATGTTTTTCTTGAGAAAAGGTTGTATCTAATACAACCAGAAGGTTTTGTCAATCCTGAAAGATGCTGACAAGTATGCAAAGCTCTAGCAATCCTTCTAAGGACTGGAGTAAGCATCTCGGAGTTGGAATGTACGCTTTGATGAGATGATCAAAGATTTTGGGTTTATACAAAGTTTATGAGAAACTTGTATTTCCAAAGAAGTGAGTGGGAGCACTATAGAATTTTTGATGAGTATATGTTGTTGATCAAAAATGATGTAGAATTTCTAGAAAGCATGCAGGGTTATTTGAAAAGTGTTTTTGATGGAAAACCTGGATTAAGCTACTTGAACATTGAGCATCAAGATCTATAAGGATGGATCAAAAACGCTTAATAGTACTTTCAAATGAATACATACCGTGACAAGATTTTGAAGGAGTTCAAAATAGATCAGCAAAGAAGGAGTTCTTGGCTGTGTTACAAGGTGTGAGTATTGAGTAAGACTCAAGACCTGACCACGGCAGAAGAGAGAGAAAGGACGAAGGTCGTCCCCTATGCTTTAGACGTAGGCTCTATAGTATGCTATGTTGTGTACCGCACCTGAAGTGTGCCTTGCCATGAGTCAGTCAAGGGGTACAAGAGTGATCCAGGAATGGATCACATGACAGCGGTCGAACTTATCCTTAGTAACTAGTGGACTAAGGAATTTTCTCGATTATGGAGGTGGTAAAAGAGTTCGTCGTAAAGGGTTACGCCGATGCAAACTTTGACACTAATCCGGATGACTCTGAGGAGTAAACCGGATTCGTATAGTAGAGCAGTTATTTGGAATAGCTCCAAGTAGCGCGTAGTAGCTGCATCTTCAAGATGACATAGAGATTTGTAAAGCACACATGGATCTGAAAGGTTCAGACCCATTGACTGATAAACCTCTCTCACAAGCAAGATATGAACATCGCCATGGGTGTTGGATTCATTACAATCACATAGTGATGTGAACTAGATTATTGACTCTAGTGCAAGTGGGAGACTGTTGGAAATATGCCGTAGAGGCAATAATAAAATGGTTATTATTGTATTTCCTTGTTCATGATAATTTTCTATTGTTCATGCTATAATTGTATTAACCGGAAACCGTAATACATGTGTGAATACATAGACCACAATATGTCCCTAGTAAGCCTCTAGTTGACTAGCTCGTTGATCAATAGATGGTCATGGTTTCCTGACCATGGACATTGGATGTCATTGATAACGGGATCACATCATTAGGAGAATGATGTGATGGAGAAGACCCAATCCTAAGCCTAGCACAAGATCGTATAGTTCGTCTGCTAAAGCTTTTCTAATGTCAAGTATCATTTCCTTAGACCATGAGATTGTGCAACTCCCGGATACCTTAGGAATGCTTTGGGTGTGCCAAACGTCACAACGTAACTGGGTGGCTATAAAGGTGCACTACGGGTATCTCTGAAAGTGTCTGTTGGGTTGGCACGAATCGAGACTGGGATTTGTCACTCCGTGTAAACGGAGAGGTATCTCTGGGCCCACTCGGTAGGACATCATCATATTGTGCACAATGTGACCAAGGAGTTGATCACGGGATGATGTTTTACGGAACGAGTAAAGAGACTTGCCGGTAACGAGATTGAACAAGGTATTGGGATACCGACGATCGAATCTCGGGCAAGTACTATACCGGTAGACAAAGGGAATTGTATACGAGATTGATTGAATCCTTGACATCATGGTTCATCTGATGAGATCATCGTGGAACATGTGGGAGACAACATGGGTACCTAGATCCCGCTGTTGGTTATTGACCAGAGAGATGTCTCGGTCATGTCTGCATGATTCCCGAGCCCGTAGGGTCTACACACTTAAGGTCCGATGATGCTAGGGTTATAGGGAAAGTTTGTACGTGGTTACCGAATGTTGTTCGGAGTCCGGGATGAGATCCCGGACGTCACGAGGAGTTCCGAAATGGTCCGGAGGTAAAGATTTATATATGGAAAGTTGTTGTTCGGGTTCCAGGAAAAGTTCGTTTTTTTCGGTATTGTACCAGGAAGCTTCTGGAAGGTTCCAGAGGATTCCGGAGGTCCGGAAAATGTCCCACCACGTCCAATACAGCAGCATGGGCTGTAGGGGGGCTCCCTAGCCTTAATGGTCCAGGGGCACCAGCCCCCCCCCCCAAGGCCCATGCGCATGGGAGAGGGGAAACC
>NC_041392.1:709136036-709139224 GCF_002162155.2 Triticum dicoccoides
GCCGGCCCCCTCTCTCCCCACCCATAAATAGTGGAGGGGTGGGAGGGTGGTCAGACCCAAGCACTTGGCGCAGCCCCTTCCCCTCCAATACCTTCTCCTCCTCGTCTCTTGCAGTGCTTGGTGAAGCCCTGCTGGCGTGCCGCACTCCTCCACCACCACCATGCTGTTGTGCTGCTGATGGACGGAGTCTTCCCCAACCTCTCCTTCTCCCCTTGCTGGATCAAGGCCTGGGAGACGTCACCGGGCTGTACGTGTGTTGAACGCGGAGGCGTCGTTGTTCGGCGCTTAGATCGGAATCGACCGCGATCTGAATCGCTGCGTGTACGACTCCACCAACCGCGTTCTTGCAACACTTCCGCTTAGCGATCTTCAAGGGTATGAAGATGCACTCCCTCTCCCTCGTTGCTAGATTACTCCATAGATTGATCTTGGTGATGCGTAGAAAATTTTGAATTTCTGCTACGATCCCCAACAGGTTTGCCTAGGACTCGAAATGGGAAAGATTCCATATTTGTCGTTGTGGACCGTTTCTCAAAAATGGCACATTGTATTCCTTGCAACAAGATAGACGATGCTTCACATGTTGCTAATATCTTTTGTAGGGAAATATTGTGTCCCCATGGTGTGCCAAAGACTATCATCTCGGACCGCGACGTCAAATTCCTTAGCTACTTTTGGAAGACCCTATGCGCCAAGCTCGGAATCAAGCTACTCTTCTCCACGGCGTACCATTCTCAAACCGACGGCCAAATGGAGGTGACAAACCGCACACTCTCCGCTCTCCTTCGAGTACTCATCAAGAAGAACATCAAGGAGTGGGAGGAGTGTCTACCCATCGCCGAGTTCGCCTATAACCGAGCAAGACACTCAACAACCGGCAAGTCCCCTTTCGAGGTGGTCTACGGATTCAACCCTTTGTCACCATTGGATATTCTCCCTCTACCACTCCAAGAGCGGATCAATTTGGACGCAAGTGCACGAGCGACCCATCTCAAGAAGGTGTATGAAGATACAAGAAACACCATCGAGCGCCAAGTACAACGCCTTGCGACCACGCTCAGTGTCAACAAGCACCCTATGATACTCAACATTGGAGACCTTGTGTGGCTACACCTTCGCAAGGACCGCTTTCCCCACGAACGCAAGTCCAAACTTCGACCACGCGCGGATGGACCATTCAAGGTGCTTGCACGCTACAACAACAACGCATACAAGATCGACATCCCTCGTGACAAGTACTCCGTGAGCGACATCTTCAACATCAAAGATCTCTCGCCCTACCATGGTGATGAGGATTTCGATCCGAGTACGGATCTTTGAAAGTGCGTTATATCGACTAGAGGGGGGGTGAATAGGCGATTTTTATGAAAGTCTTCAAAACGTGGGAGTTATGAAGACAAACAGCGAAGATTATGCCTATTACTATGCAGCGGAAGTTAGATTACACTAGGCCAGCCATGGTCATGTATTCAATAGAGTGAAAGCACAATGACAAACAACTGTAGTGTAATAAGGATCAGGTAGGAAGAAGTTATGAAGCCAAACAGATCATACATTCACGT
The DNA here is from genome assembly GCF_002162155.2 of Triticum dicoccoides. Taxonomy (NCBI): domain Eukaryota; kingdom Viridiplantae; phylum Streptophyta; class Magnoliopsida; order Poales; family Poaceae; genus Triticum; species Triticum dicoccoides. The sequence continues at coordinate 709,137,599 of NC_041392.1, forward strand.
TGTGAAGACAAAAGATAAAGCAAGCATGCTATGGCTTCACAATGTGTAACAGTAAGAAAAGGAAGTGAAGATGAAACCAGTGACTCGTTGAAGACAATGATATGTTGGACCAGTTCCAGTTGCTGTGACAACTGTACGTCTGGTTGGAGCGGCTAGGTATTTAAACCTTAGGACACACAGTCCCGGACACCCAGTCCTGAACACACAGTCCAGGACACCAAGTCCTCACCGTATTCTCCTTGAGCTAAGGTCACTTAGTCCTCGCCCAATCACTCTGGTAAGTCTTCTAGGTAGACTCCCAAACCTTCACAAACTTCGTTCACTGGCAATCCACAATGTCTCTTGGATGCTCTGAACGCGACGCCTAACCGTCTGGAGGATTCACAGTCCTCAAGTGTAATAAGTCTTCAGATCACACAGACAAGAAGACCTAAGTGATGCCCAATTTGCTCTGGCTCTGGGTGGTTAGGGCTTTTCTCCTCACTAGAAATTTTCTCTCAAAGGCTTCGAGGTGGGTTGCTCTCAAACGACAAAAGCCATGCACTAAAATCTGAGCAGCCAACCGTTTATGGTTGTGGGGGTGGGCTATTTGTAGCCACTTGGCAACCCGACCTGATTTGTCCGAAATGACCCTGGGTCACTAAGGAACTGACACGTGTCTCAACGGTCAGATTTCGAACTCTCATGGCAACTTTACTTGAGCTACAAGCAAAGCTGACTTGTCTGGCTCTGGACAAGATTCGCTCTCATTGTCTTCGCTCGAAGACATAGGTTTTTGATTTAGGCATCACTTCAATCATTCTGACTGGTTCTCCTGGACCCCACTTAACAGTACGGTGGTTCCTATGACTCAACACAAGAGAAAAAGCACTACGAAAGATCTAAGTCTTCGAGCTCCATAGGCTTCATAACGTGTCTTCTTCTGTCATAGTCTTCAATGTGAATATCTTCATAAACCACCTTTGTCTTCAATGTCTTCATACATTTTTGGGGGTCATCTCTGGTAGTAAAACTGAATCAATGAGGGACTTCTACCTGTGTTTTCCTGCAATTCTCACAAACACATTAGTCCCTCAACTAGGTTTGTCGTCAATACTCCAAAACCAACTAGGGGTGGCACTAGATGCACTTACAATCTTCCCCATGACACCACTTCAATCTGCAGAGCATCCCATGATCATCCCCATGGGCGCACCTACACCTCCAACGACACCACTTGGACCAATGACACGAGCCCGAGCCAAAGCTATCGAAGATAAGGTGAACTCACTCCTCTCCGAACTTCCACTTTCTATGCATGAGACATGGCTACTACGTAAGTCTGAGGTGTTGTGCATGATTAGGCACCAAGAGGGCCCTCCCGAAGATGCGCATGAAGATGTACAAGTCCCCAAGTCCACGGATGAGGAGAACCAACGGAAGGAGCCAAGAGCATCTCCCAAGTCCCGGACACCCGGCCAAGGCCTCGGACGTTCGGCCCCTCGAGCGTCATCCACTACAGCAGCACAGTCGCCGGAAACTACAGGCCCCGGACATCCGGCCCCGACAGCCCGGACATCCGGCCTCTCCCGAGCCCCCGGACATCCGGCCACCGGCCCGGAAATCCGGCCCCTCCGAACCCGAGAG
>NC_041392.1:709139571-709156940 GCF_002162155.2 Triticum dicoccoides
CCAGCCCGGACATCCGGCCTCCCTTGTCTGCGCACAGTGAAGGGCCGAGGCCCGTGTATCCCTTCTCCCCCCTAGACTATATATACTCCACCCCGTACGACTTTCTAGGGTTAGCATTGGTTTAGCTCATTTTAGAGATAGAGCATTGCTCATCCACATCTCAAGATGGCAACGGGGACGAAACCCATCGGGTTTTGCCTTCCTAAATCCATCCCCATGAGAAAATCGTAAACCCGTCCCCGTCTCCATCACCGTGTGCGGGGCTAGTTTTCTGCCCATCCCCTAAACCCATCGGGTTTCAGGGAACCCACGGGGAACCCACGATAAAATCAAAATATTTAAACAAACATAGTGGCAACAAAGAATAACATTTCAGCAGCAAAACAAGCATATTTCAGCAGCATAACTTGAGTAAATTTCAACAAAAAACAATAGTAGATGGTTCAACAACTATATGAGTTCTAAAACTTATAGTTCACAACTCACTTTAAAGTTGGAATCATCATGGCATCTTTCACATCTCCAAGCCTCCAAATGACCATCTTCAAATCTTCCAATGCCAAATCAAAGTGCCAAGTACTAGGGAAGATCAAAACTCGCTCAAGCTAAAGTTAAAACATGAGAAAAATATGCAAATTAGTATATGAAATTTGCAAGTACCTGTACTTCACCTGCATTCCCTCTTGAATGTCTTGAAGACAACTCCAAAAGCTTTGTCCTTATTCATTGTCAGCATCTATGAGAACCAAATAAGTAGTAATGAACATCTTATGAAACATTGCAGCAAGATAATGATAAACTTTATGATGATATGTAAAGAAATACACACCTTTATATTTGTTTCTTATCCAATCTTGTGAACACATCTAGGCATCTAAGATTTCGGGGGTAAGATGACTACGGTGATAAAAAATAATGTAATTTCGCGGGTATTGCCGGGTTTCGGGTTCGGGGACTACCGAAACGGGTGTAAACCCACGAAACATGTCGGGTTGTATAATGTGCCCAATAACAGCTCCGCGGGGATGAAAAGATGCCCATCCCCGTCCCCTAATAGGGTAAAAAACCACGGGGACGCGGGTTTCGGGGCCCCATTGCCATCTTGATCCACATCGGATCTACTCCTCGTGAGAGACCGCGGCCTCTTCGGAGAAGATCCCTTTGGATTCAAGACCTCCTCGCGGAGAAGATCCCCCCGCGGATTCAAGACCTCCTCATGAAGAAGACCGGTTACCGTGTATCGTCCCTAGTTGATCGTGGATCGTGTATCTTACTTTATGTACTCGAGGATCTAGCGCATGTGTACCTTGTTCTTGTTAGTTTAGTGTTTCTCTCGTGTTTCCCCTCGTGATTTTCTTCGTTTTCCCCTCGTGTGTCCTCATGTTCTTCGCGGGATCCGCTCCTTTCGTAAAAAATCGGGCGATTAGGGTTCTACCTTACATCACTGGTCCTCCCTTCGATTCTCCTCAAATTATCCAAAACTGCCAAGGTACTCAGGTGATTTGTCCAATCTCGATCCATTCCACGATCGGGCCGTGACAGGCCAACACACGCTGACACGCACGGGAGGACGCATGGCTCGGTCCACCTCACCTCACCCACCGAGGATCGCTTCGTACGCTTCGTTTTGGGAAGTCAATTCTGCCAAAACGTCTGTGCGTCACACCGGCAGTGAGTCCACCGCACTGCACCAGCTAGCGCACATGGCGCATCCGTCTTTTTCTTTAGAGAAATCACATGGCGAGTCCGCCCCTTTTTCTAGAATCACATGGCGCATGCAGCCGGATTACACTACGCACGCCATGCAGTAATCAATCGGCACATAAACCCCCTCCCACTCCTCCTCCTGAACCCCCACCGTCCCATCTGCTCCTTTCACACAGATCCACAGGCCGCTTTTCTCCTCCGGTGGCCGCCCGGCGAGGATGCAAGCCACCACGGCCGCGGCGGCGGCGCAGCTGCTAACAGGCAATCACGTCTCTCCGATCAGTATATGATTCTTCCTTGCTTCGGAGAGATCTCGCTCGGGTCCTTTTGTTGGGTTAGATTAGATTAGATTTTGTTTTCCGAATTGTGGGTCAGATTTGATTTGATTTGGTTCGGATTGAGGGTTTTTATCTTGACTCGGCATCGGCCGTTCCGTCTTGTGTGGTGCAGATACGAGGAGAGGGCCCAGATGTAGTAGGGCTCGGCTGGGAGCGACGAGATTATCCTGGCCAGGTATACGTCCGCTCTGTATCTTGATTGATTGATGATTTCCCTGCTGTTGTTTTATCTTCTTTAGGTACAAATCAACGATTCCAGACAGGAAATGGAGAACTGGGGACTGATGGGGACGAATCGAACCTCTGAACCGTGTATATGGATGCAGAGATTGCACAATTGAGAACATTGTGTGCTGTTATGTTTTCTTTCATCTGGGATATGTGTTGCTATTTAGAAGACAGGATGGGATTTAAAATGGGTGCTATGAACACAATTTTTCTCTCTAAATATAGAGGAACTGGAATATGCCAGGTCTTCAACTAGTGTTCTTTTTACAACAGATTAACAGCATAAAAGAGGTTTTCTGTTGATACAAGTGTTGGAATATTCATATTTCTTACTGAAATGGAACTTATCGAGTCTTTTTTTTTCTCCCCAATTCATTAACTATTCTGTCGTCCACTTTGCAAATTGCAGGTCGATTTGCAGTGGAAGCTTTTGCAGGCCGGTGCCAAAGGCAAGTAAATCGTTTTTGGCGTGACGTCTCGTTCATCGGCGTGCACGTCGCTAATTTCTGTTGGTTTGCTTCTTAACAGCAGTGCTACTACTGTCACGCATAGATTCAGTGCCATTTCTCAAGCTACAAGCCCTAGAAGAAAGGCAAGGAGGCAGTGCAGCGATGATCAGTCAGCCCTCCAAGCTGGATGCAGCAAGGTTAATCGCGATCAACATGGTTACGACGTGAACTGGTTTGAGGAAATCAGCCAAGAAGTTTCGAAGAAATTGCGCGCTTTCTACCAGTTCTGCAGACCACACACAATCTTTGGCACTGTGAGCTCTGGCATCTTTGGTTCCAGTTTACACATGTAGTTTCAATGCACACTGCCCGATGCTCTGTTTCTTATGTGGATTGTGTTGTTAGATCATAGGCATAACTTCAGTGTCTCTCCTGCCAATGAAGAGCATAGATGATTTTACTGCAACGGTACTAAAAGGGTATCTCGAGGTATTACGGATTTGTATCTCTTATGAGTAATATGCTTTGGCAAATGGCAATATATGTAGTCATTTTTATGAGAAATTTTTACACCGACCACTCTTAAATAAATTTCTGAATTTTCTCTTTGTGTGCAGGCTTTGGCTGCTGCTTTATGTATGAACATTTATGTGGTAGGGCTGAATCAGCTATATGACATTCAGATTGACAAGGTAGTATTTTTTTTCCCTTGTGATTTGAAAAACAAACGTACCTTCTTAATCCTTTATACTGTAGAATCATTTAGACTAAATTATACTCTGTTTTGGAGATCAACAAGCCAGGTCTTCCATTGGCAGCTGGGGAATTTTCAGTAGCAACTGGGGTATTTTTAGTAGTCACATTCCTGATCATGGTATATTAGGTTCAACATAATGTTGCTCTAGTGTTTAAAAATGGCTTCAGGTCTAAATACTTAAGTTTTGTTGCTTCCAGAGCTTTAGCATCGGAATACATTCCGGATCGGTGCCACTGATGTATGCTTTAGTTGTCAGCTTCCTTCTTGGAAGTGCATACTCCATTGAGGTAAGTAGCACTTACCATGTTGAGAATTGCAAAGTATCATAAATCCATCAAATGTCAAGTGATGATCATTTTCATCTCATATTTGATCCTTTTCAGGCTCCGTTGCTCCGGTGGAAACGGCACGCACTCCTCGCTGCATCCTGTATCCTATTTGTGAGGGCTATCTTGGTCCAGTTGGCTTTCTTTGCACATATGCAGGTACTCAGCAAAGTACATATCTTCAGTAGCACAGAAAATTCATACTTATTTGGCTTCCTTTGTTAGTGTTTGATGATTCATTTGGCAGCAACATGTTCTGAAAAGGCCCTTGGCAGCAACAAAATCACTGATGTTTGCAACATTGTTCATGTGTTGCTTCTCTGCCGTCATAGCTCTATTCAAGGTAAATAATGCAATGACCTACTAATTTTGGTATCTTCAAACAATATTTTTTATTTATGTCCTGAGCTTTCAGGATATACCTGATGTTGATGGAGACCGAGATTTTGGCATCCAATCCTTGAGTGTGAGATTGGGGCCACAAAGAGTAAGAATAGAAAGTGTTTCTAGTAAAACATATGCCACTGTAAATTGGTATCGCTTTTGAACTTAATTCTTCCTACTGTAGGTGTATCAGCTCTGCATAAGCATACTGTTGACAGCCTATTTGGCTGCCACTGTAGTAGGAGCTTCATCCACACACCTACTTCAAAAGATAATCACTGTGAGCTATCCGTTTTAATGAAAAATCCAGAATTTGGAAGAGACACAAACAATTTATAAGCTAAGAAATCTTCCATTGTTACAAATGCTTTGATCATCCAGGTGTCTGGTCATGGCCTGCTTGCACTAACACTTTGGCAGAGAGCGCGGCACCTTGAGGTTGAAAATCAAGCGCGTGTCACATCATTTTACATGTTCATTTGGAAGGTAATAAATTAATTAAGTTGCTCGCCTATATTGTGCATTCTCTAAGCCATTAGACTTTGGCTATGTATGCCTAATGATTATTTGCACTTTTTCTGTCACTTTCATGCAGCTATTCTATGCAGAGTATTTCCTTATACCATTTGTGCAGTGAAATTTGTACAAGGGCCAGCAGATGTGAGCTATATATACATGTAAAACAAATTATATTACTGATGATACCCTATCCAATGCTTGGGTTTTCCTTGTACTGTGTTTTCTGTAATTTCATGATCTAGAGAAAGAGGCAAATGTTGGATGTGTAATTCAGATGTAGTAGCTTTGTTCAGTTTGTCCACCACATTAGAGAAATTTCAGTTTGTTAGTTCAGGGGATAATATATTTTCCATTTAATGTGCAAATTAAGCTAAACTGAAGACTCAGCTACTAAAAGTTTTTTTTGCGCCGTACTTTCATTGTTGTTAACTAGATATACATGTTCAATATATCATAGTGGTGGGCCAGAAAAACAATCGGGCTATTTGAGAAAATGACACACTTAATTTACCCATGTTCCCTAGGCTCTTTTACTTTGACATGGATGAAATACCCCCAATTTACGTTGTCCATTCGATGAGATGCCCCATTTACATGACCGACTGCTAATTAAACCAATCTAATCTTAATCTAATGTCATACATGTTGTTATGGTGAAAAACAGCATAAACTAGAAGTTGGATTCTCATCGTTATTGATGTGCAACGACGCTAGCAAGCTTCACAAATGGAAATTGTAAAAATGGGCATATATGGCAATTGAAATGGGTCGACGTATACTTGAGAGAATGGGACACGATATTTTTTAAGCGGGTTCGGCCGCAACTCACGATCGAGAGGGGTGTAGTCCCATTTAGAGTGTGGCACAAGGACAATTGCATGGTGTCGTATAGTCGATGTTCTTGATGATGCAACACTAACTTCCTTCGGACTTTCCCTTCCGCATAGAAGTAGTGGGAAAAATTATCTCAGCAAAATTGTCAGGAGAGACCCCTCTAGAAGTTAGGCAACACCTTGAGGGATGAGAGCTTGTATTCCTTTGAGGATGTCTTACAGGTAATTAACCTTGTACAAATGAACACCATACCCATGCCGTTTGTGGGAAGGAAATGTTAAGGGAATATTTGTCTATTCTATAGAAGTCCGAAATGCCCTCTGAACGAAAAGAAAATCAAGCTTATTGTAGTCTTCTTTGGTCCATACACTTGGTACATGAGGGATCAACATGAATGGGCTTTTCGGGCTTCATCTTCCCTTGGGCTTCTTCTCCATTGATTGTCATTGAATTCTTTTTTATGGGTTCAATTTCTTCATAGGAGTGAATTGAAAACTCCAGAACGAGACTTGATTTTTTTTTGCAGGTGGAAGGGATATTTTACTAGGTCCTTCTTACAAAGTTTCGGAGACCTCACCCGGTCCGATCCCAACCACACAACTGTTCGACCTTCAGTTCTACCAAACTAAGCTAAATAATGACTAACTCCGTTTTGCTCTCTCCACACGTAAGTCTGTTTGTCTAATAAATTAACAGAGCATGTCTAGACCTATCTCTATCAGGTGCATTGATCATGTTGATAGCCGTGAGACAGTCCGCCTCAATCTCAATAGGCAGCTGAGTCCACTGTAGTGTGAGGTTGAGCCCCTCCATGCATGCAGCTAGCTCGGCCTCCAATGGCTGAACACACGTCCGCAACTCCCTGCAAGAAAAGAAGATGATCTTGCCGGGACTGTCGCGGAGAATCATTCCGGCCCCGGCCATCCCAGAGTTCGCGCAGAAGGAGCCATCCACAGTGAGCTTAGCGAAAATGATACACTTACGGATAACTTGTACGGAAAGCTGGCTACGCATTGCCGTGGCAGAACGAGAGAGCTATGTGAGCCCGCAGTTCACGCAAAGTGAAATTTTGAGCGTCAATCAGCTGACTCCCCATCTGCGCGTAGCTGTTTTCCGTGGGCTGGCCGTCCGTAAGTGTAGCAAAGTCCGTGAGTTTAGTCCAACCTTCCACTGGCGGCATCCGTCTTGGTGGCTGGCTAGCAACAGGAGCAGTCGATGCATGCAGTATAGGCTTGCATGGCATGATCACATGGACTACTTGCTTGCCTTTCACCGGGTTTGCATTAGGGTAGTTCTGAATGCCCACCAAGGAGTCAACATAGCTCATTAAAAACTTTTTGGACGCGCTTGTCTTGCGTCATCTCGTTTCGAACGTGCCAACACCTCCACAGAGTCATCATGAGCTCCATCCTCTCCGTGTCAGGGAGATCACAGAGAGTTTGGGCGAGCAATCCAAGCCCGTCTGACGGAAGGTCACTGCATCAGGTATCCTCCATTGCTTCGCCATCGCTTGCCACAGCGCCACTACCCTCGGACACCTGCAAAAAGCGTGAAGCGTGTCCTCCAGCTCCGTCGCACAAAGAGGGCATTGGTCAGACACTTCAAGACCTTGATGTTTTTTATTAACCCAAGTAGGGAGAGAGTCTGTAATCAAGCGCAAAATAAAGGTGCGAACCTTGGGAGGAGTAGGGCACCTCCAAATAAAAAGCCCAGATGCCTTGTCCCGGTCCGGTGCCCTGCTTGCCGCGACTGATGAAGGTCGAAGATAATCCTCCAAAGCGAGTCGATAAGCACTCCGCACCGAGAAGCATCCATTGCGTTCAGGACCCTAAGCAAGGAGGTCCTTGCCCATCCGAGGAGAATTGTGAATCTTGACAATCTCGTCTGCATCGATCGGGAGAAAAGTATCTCAAATGAGGTCCGTTCTCCAAGCATCGTGGTTGTCCAGTAGCTCACATACCCAACGTAGACGACAACGGCCTTGCGGTGTCACTGGTCGTCTCGTCCCACTCCTTGGTAACCACTGTTCCCGCCAAATTCCGATTGAGTTGTCGTTGCCCATGCGCCAAGCCAGGCCGGTTTTCAAGAGATGTAGGCCGTGTTGCACTCCCTGCCATGTCGCTGAAGCCCCTCCGGAAAAAAATATCTTCCAAGCTTTCGTTTGGATAGTACCGCGCCTTTAAAATACGAGCACACAAGCTCTCCGGGTGGGTTAGTAAGCGCCATGCTTGCCGGGCGAGCAAGGCCTGATTGAAAAGGCACAAGTCGCGAAAACCAAGACCCCCTTGGGACTTTGACTTAATAAGGTGACGCCATGCTCGCCGGTGCATCTTCCTCTTTCCCTTGTCTTCTCCCCAAAAGAAAATTCTGATCATTCATATTCATGTGAGTATGTGTTTCCTTCCACAATAGTGGTCCATCTGCTTCCCTCGCGCAACGTGTGTTGCAGCCTGCACGACCACCCCCAGTGTTGACGTGAGCTGCAGGACGGCCTCACCAAGAGGTTTGGCATGGAGGACGCCATCCATGCTACTACGAGCACAACCTCGTCTTGCTAATTGGAGAAGGTGAGCAGTCAAACGATGTGCAGATAGCAGACATGCAGGAAGGTACCAAGCTCATGAAGGACCTAGCAGACTTGCCACTATTGTCAGAGGAGCGTGCAGACACCATGAATCTCAAGCAAAGGTCGGCGAGAGTGATGCATCCCCAACGACAACCACGAGTGGGAAGCATGTTGTTATGCTATTGCGGGGTGAGGCTGAGATGACCAGGGTAATGCTTTAGTTTTTTTTTTTTGCATCTTTATCCTTCATCCGTTAACCTTGTGGGTCCCTTGGGTCAAGGTGGCAATGGTCCAAGTGACACGTCAATGGATCAACACTGGTCATGCGAATGCGAGCTTAGGACCTAAGATGAACAACTTACATAGTTTTGGGACCTAAAACTGCACTTTTCAAGGGATATGAATAAACTGACACACCTCCAATAGTTTCAGGACTTATAATGCATTTTACTCCTTTTGTAATCGATGTTTATATTTTTTTTTGGCAAAATGCCGTCTGGTCTATTTAGTAAAGCAGAGTCCAAACGATTTAGTACTGGGTATTTAAAATGTTGTCTGTAGATTTTGCACTTTGTACAGCCTACTGGATCCAGCCAGAGGTTAATGGGCCAGAAAAACAGCTATACAAAGATGAGCAAATAAGAATGGCCGAATGCCTGTGTTAAATAGGCCATTGTGTGGGCATGTGTGTCTTCGTTGTAATCGATTTTTCTAAAGAAATGGTGAAATGCCGCCTGGTCTAGAATTTAGTCAAGGTTCCAAACGATAGCACAGTCTATTTGATCTACAAATTTAGAGACGGTATAGCAATGATCTTGAACAATTTTATTCTACAATATCCAACAATCCTAGCTACAATATAATTATCTTCAAAAAGGGGGACTAGTTCACCAATGCTAACGTACATGATTATTCATCATCATCACATCACTAATTTAATCTGCAGCTGAAAAAAAGAGTGGCAGTATCCTGAGTTCCTGACTAGTTTTTTATAGCTAAACCAAAGATCGATCTTTTGAGGTGTCGACGGACGGATCATCAGACGGTGTAGTTGTGGTTGATGTTGTCGATGTCGAGCCCCTTGAGCTTGACCACCGAGTCGACGTGGCCCTTGAGCGTGTGCAGCTCCCGCAGCCTGGCGATCTCGGCGCGCCGCCTGGCCTGCTCGGCGATCTCCGAGATGTCGCTCTTGTCTTCCAAGACGCCGGAGGAGGAGGCCTCGCCGCCGCTGGAGGCGTGCAGGCCGTGTAGCGACCTCTGCGCGACGGCCCACTCGGCCTTGCGCTTGTCGGTGCCGTAGTCGACCCCCTGCGCGAACGCCGTCTTGCCGTCGAACACGTTGCTCCACCCCCTGCCGGAGAGGAAGTAGCGGATGGCGAACTTGAGCACGTCCAGCGGGAAGTAGGTGACGATGGTGAAGAGCCAGATGGCGCCCGCCCACCCCCACCCGATCCCCTTCATCTTGGCGAACGGCCAGTCGGCGTACACGGCGATCAGCGTCGCCACCATCTGCGCCGCCAGGAAAGCGCCGAAGAGCAGCGCCCCCGGCCGCTCCCGGAACGACCACCCCCGCGACCGCGTCACGAAGATGAGCGCCTGGCTGATGATGCTCACCTGCAGGTACACCGCCGCCATCAGCTCCTCCGTGTTGCGGCCGATCGGGTGCACGTGGAGCTTACTCTGCAACGTTTACATAGCAAACGAGAAACAGTACAATGCATGTCAGGGAGGGGACGGTGGCCGCTGGCGTATGCATGTATATGTAGCTACTAGATAGAAAACGGAGAGATGAGAGACCGTGAAGAAGTCTGTGGAGTGCACGGCCCAGAAGAAGACGACGGTGGCGATGGCCTGGTAGGTGCCGAGGACGACGCCGGTGGCGAAGATCTCCTTGAGGCGCCACGAGTCGGGGGTGGGCGACGGCACGACCCTGTCCTTGGAGATGGTCATGATGGTGCCGTCGTTCAGGATGGCGATGATGAGCACCATGAAGGGCGCGAAGTCGAACTTCCAGATGAGCGCCAGGAGGAGGAAGCCGAGGACCACCCGGATGGTGATGGACACGGCGTAGATGGTGTAGTTCTTCATCCGCTGGAAGATGGCGCGGCTCGTCAGCACGGCGCTGATGATCACGCTCAGCCCGGGCTCCGTCAGCACGATGTCCGACGCGCTCCGGGCCGCGTCCGTCGCGTCGGCCACGGCGATGCCGATGTCCGCCTTCTTCAGCGCCGGCGCGTCGTTCACGCCGTCGCCCGTCATCCCGCAGATGTGCTTCATCTCCTGCAGCCGCCGCACGATCTCGTACTTGTGCTCCGGGAACACGCCGGCGAAGCCGTCCGCCTTCTCGATCAGCTCGTCCACGGGGAGCCCGCAGCTGTCGCCGTCCTTGAGGAGGGAGCTCGACGGGTACATGTTGGTGCCCATGCCGAGCCGACGGCCCGTCTCCTTGCCGATGGCCAGCTGGTCGCCGGTGATCATCTTCACGTTGACGCCCAGCTGGAGCGCACGACGGATGGTCTCTGCGCTGTCGTGCCGCGGCGGGTCAAACAGCGGCAGCACGGCCAGGAACTGCCACGGTGCGCCCTTGGCCTCTTTGCTCCGCTCTGGCACGCTCTGCCGCGCCACCGCTAGCGACCGCAGCCCGCGGTCGGCGAACTTGCCGATGATGCCGTGCACCCGCCGCCGCACGTCCTCGCGCAGCCCGCACAGGTCGATGATCTGCTCCGGAGCGCCCTTGCTGACCCGGTGCCATGTCCCGTCGGAGTCGACGTAGGTGATGGCTGTACGCTTGTCGACGGGGTTGAACGGCATGAAGTGCACCTCCTGGATGCCGGCGCGGGCCTCCTTGGGGTCGGCGAGCATGCCGACAATGGAGGCGTCGATGGCGTCCTGATTCTCAGTCCGTGACGCCCTGGCGGCATAGAGCACGACGGCGTCCTTGTCGACGTCCTTGACGAAGGACTCGATCATGTTCTTGTCGACGGTGAGCTTGTTGAGCGTGAGGGTGCCCGTCTTGTCGCTGCAGAGCACGTCCATGCCGGCCATCTCCTCGATGGCTGTCATCCGCTTGGTGATGGCGCCCTGCTGCGAGAGCTTGTGGGAGCCGATGGCCATGGTGACGGAGAGCACGGTGGGCATGGCGATGGGGATGCCGCCGATGAGGAGCACGAGCAGGTTGTCGATGCCGTCGCGGTACCGGCGGTGCTGGATCGGGTACATGACGACGATCTCCACCAGCATGCCGATGGCGATGGACACGATGCAGAAGTTGCCGATCGCAGTAAGAACCTGCTCGAACATTCACGACGACGCGGCCCATTAGGCATTAATTAATTAGCACAGCAAAGAATGAGAAAGTGTTTGAGTGGAAAAAAACGAGTTACCTTTTGGAAGTGGCCGACGTTGTTGGTGCTGTCGACGAGATGCGCGGCCTTGCCGAAGAAGGTGTGGACGCCGGTGGCGATGACGACGGCCTCGATCTCGCCCTGCTTGCACGTGGAGCCGGAGTACACGCTGTCGCCGGGGAGCTTGTTGACGGGGAGGGACTCGCCGGTGAGCGCCGACTGGTCGATCTTGAGCGGGTCGCCCTCCATCAGCCGCGCGTCCGCCGGGATGATGTCGCCCAGCTTGATGCTGATGATGTCGCCCGGCACCAGTATCGCCGCGTCCTGCTCCGCCCACTTGCCGTCCCGGAGCACCTTGGTCTGCGGCGCCAGGCTGGCCATCAGCGCCGCCGCGGCGTTGCCGGCGTTGTTCTCCTCGATGAAGCTGATGGTGGAGTTGATGATGAGCAGGGTGACGATGCCCACGAAGTCCTGCCAGTCGGGGGGCTTGCCGCCGCCGTTGGCGAGGGCGATGGCCATGATCGCCGCCGCCTCCATGACCCACGACAGAGGGTTCCACATGAACCCTAAAAACTTGAGGAACTTGCTCTCCTGCAAACCCACACACGGCGCCATGAAAAATGGATCAAATTAACTGAAACCGCGTTCTTCTCCACCGAGATGAGATGAGATGAGATCATACCTTCTTCTCCTCGAGTTTGTTGGGGCCGAAGGCCTGGAGGCGGCTGGCGGCCTCATCGGAGGTGAGCCCGTGCGGCTTGCACTTGAGCACCTGGAACACCTCCGCGATCGGGATCGCCTCCTGCAACACGTAGCCATCATCGAGTTACATACATTTCAGGACGGCAGCGGCGCCGCCACTAGCTACCGAACGTGCATGCGCATGCATGGCAGGGCGACGAGACGAGGATCAGGGGAGCGGCGGCGGAGGACTCACGAGATCGATGCTCTCGTTGCGGAGGTCTTCGAGGGAGGCGGCCATGGCGCCCGTCTCCGGCGGCGTGCGGGCGATGGATCCAGTTCTGGGGGATCTGAGAGGCGACCCTAACAGACTGGGATCTTTTTAAGGGCTGGAAAGGTGGCCGGGGGACGGCGGGATGGCAACAAATAAAACCCTCCAGATTTTGGTGAGATTTTGTTTTCTCGCCCCCCAAAAATATTTCCATTTCTGATATACGATGACACGGTGCTTAGCCTAGTCGTGTGTAAATCGCTTTGACGGAATAGATTCTAGTTCTAGTACATAATTAGACACGGTGCTTAGCCTAGTCGTCGAAATGAATGTCCTAGTCTGGATGGCTTGGTTCCAGCTGTAAGATGTGCATCTCATAATTAAACTATAATTTAATTACTTGAAGAAAATGCAATTTTATTTTAGCACACACATAATGTAGATTAAAGAAAAGTAAAAATTTAGACTATCAACTGATCGACAAGTGCGGATTTTTTTTTAAAGAAGTGTTGGTTTCATCCCTCAATTTTTGCACTGCTATCCGGACAACTCTGATCCCTCGTGCGACAAGAGGTTTAGACAAGGGGTTTTAGACTAGTCATGATCCATGTGTCAATAATCATCTCTCCATCTCATCTCCTGGTTCCTCCTTTTGAGGACTAGGCTGTAGTCTAGTGGCAAGGGTGGCTCACCTTGCGGCCAGGATTGGAACCCCGTCGGGGTTGAATTTTCTGGTGCCTCACCCCGGATCGGTTTTTTTATAAAACTATGTCCTGGGTGCTAGTGCCCATGAATCTTTTTTTTTCCTCCTTTTTCTTCTACTGTCTTTGATGGGCATCCGGTTGAACGGTTGGCGCCCACCTATACTTCTACCATCTTGTTCATGCAGACCAGCTGCTTATGTCGCCATGGATGTGTGTGAAGGTGCTAGGAATGCAGTAGGGGAGTGGGGAGCTAATTAACTTTGGGAGATACCAATGGGCGGTGCACCCCAAGACATGACATGATTGACGCATGATAGTGAAATATTGAGCGTTCATCGATGACATGCACGGCTTCACAGTACATTAGCTCGTTATCCCGCTGTCGTCAAGAACATTTGATCATCAAAAGTAATACAATCGGCTTGTCCTTGGCATTATCAAGAGTTGAGCCACATGTTGCATTCTTTTATTTTTATTATTGATCAATTTCCATTGCTTGATTATACTCACAGAACACAAACTACAAAATCTTTTAGCACTTGCAGTGAAGCCTTGCTATTTTTGTGCTTATCATTTTCTTCAGCTTCTCGTGGGATCTATACTCTTACATATCAAAAAGATCTATAGTTGACCCCCTACATTGTGGGTCATCAAGACTCTTTTCTAGCGCCGTTGCCGAGGAGCGTAGCGCTCCTGGTAAGTTAAAAGGTGGCAACCGTATTCGCCAAAAAAGGTGGCAACCGAACCATTTATCGCATATGTTGTTGTTGTTTGGGTTTTTTACTCCACATTTGTCATTATGGGCACTTATCTTTGTGATTCCCTCTTGGGAAGATTTATAACATTTTATATCATTATTTTTTCAACGCCTTATTCTCAAAGTTGTTTTAGAACTATCGTTACACTTAACACATTCTAAGATTCAAAAGACATGATCACTAACAATACTTCAGCTAGTCTTAGAGGAGAGACTAGGAATTTGGTTTTACCGTTTATCATTCCACACGTGCATATGAGTTTTCCGTTGAATCGCACATTCCAGGATCATACTCCCTCCTTCCATCTATATAGGGCCTAATGCGTTTTTCGAGGCTAACTTTGACCAAATACTAGAACAATAATATATGACATGCAACTTACACAAGGCACACCGTTAAATTCGTGTGTGAAAGGAGCTTTCAATGATATAATTTTCACATTGTGCATGTCATGTACTACTAATCTTGTCAATAGTCAAAGTCAGTCTTAAAAAACGCATTAGGCCCTTTATAGATGGAAGGAGGGAGTAATAGTTAAAGCATAGAATATAAACTATTAATTATAAACGTGGAAATATAAAAATATAATATCATTGCGCCCAGGGCATATTTCCAACAGTGCTTGTATTGGAACGCCACCACTAAGTTTTGCCTATATATAGGTGTTTTGGCGGCGCTTGTTTCTCAAACACATTCACTTTCATTCTCCACAAAACTCTTCTCCCTAACTAGCTAGCTCCTCTTAGTTTTTGTTGTTCCCTCTTAGCTAGCTACGTGGTTGGCAAATGGACCAACCGGAGTATTCAAATCTTTTATAATTTTGAGTTTTTATTTATTATTTTGAATCTTTTTATAATTTGATTTATTGTTATTATTTTGTGTCTTTTAATTGTTTTAAACTATTTTAGAGTCTTTTTATTGTTTTAAACTCTTTTATTATTTTAATTTTTTTATAATTTTGAGTCTTTTTATTCTTTTGAATGTTCTATATTTTTTATATTCTTATTATTTTCAGTCTTTTCATCGTTCTAAAGACTTTTATTATTTTGAGTATTTTTATTGTTTTAAAGTATTTCATTATTTTGAGTATTTTTATTTTCTTAAAGACGTTTATTATTTTGAATCTATTTATTGTCTTAAAGTCTTTTATTATTTTTGAGTATTTTTTTGTTTTAAAGTATTTTATTATTTTGAATCTTTTATAATTTTGCGTATTTTATTATTTTGAGTTTTTTATTGATCAATTTGGGTCTTTTATAATTTTGAGTCTTTTGTTATTTTGTGTTTTTTCTTTACTCTTTTTATCTTTCAATTATTTTTCTGAAAATAGCCTGCTGGGCCTAGCCCAATATTTATGACGGGGCTGGATCAAAACCTAACTGCAAAACATTGATGAATATAAAAATTGTTTATGAATTTCAAAAAAGTTCATGAATTTAGGGAATGTATGCAAATTCAAAAAATAATTGCAAACCAAACAATGTTTGTGAGTTCAAAAACATCTATGTTCTTTAAAATCAAAGCCAAATTATGTTCATGAATATAAAAATGTTCAGGACATGAAAATAGGTACACAAAATTTAAATTATTCTGAAATTAAAAAATGTTCAGGCATTCAAAAAATTTACGGGAATATGGAAAACGGAATAATTAAGAAAAAACCGAAACAAAAAAGAACAAAAACCTGCAAAATAAAACACAAATATATGTTTGTAAATTTTTTCGGAAAATTCCAGATTCAGAAACATTGTGTGATTTCAAAAACAATCTTTCAAATCTCCTAAAAACAACCGTGGATATTGAAATTATTCATGAACTAAAAAGAGATTGGGAATTTCAGGACAAAAATGTTGAAGAATACAAAAAATATTCCGAATTTCACAAATATGGGTGAAATTATAAATAGTTTACTTATTAAAAAATGTTCGTGAATTTAAAAATATTCAAGAATTTAATGAATGTTCGACAACTAAAAAAATGTTCGCCAATCTCAATAGAAGAATGTGAATCATACAAATGTTGTGAATTCAAGAATGTTTCCCAATTAATGAAACTTCACGAAATCAAAAAAACATTCCATATTCGAGAATTCAAAACAACGTTCATGGATCTCAAAAATGGCGGTGAATTAAAAAATTGTTCATGAATTTGAAAAGGTTAATTAATTGGAAAAACATTCGAATTTGATAAATGTTCACAATTTCCCAAAACATGTTTGCAAATTGAAAAAAGTTCACGACTTCTGACAATGTTCATGAATCGAAAATATGTTCACCAGTTTCAAAATATTCATAGATTTATAACAAGTTCAAGAAACCAAAAAAGGTTCGCTAAATTTGTGAGTGGGTCCCACCTATCATTAGACAGTACACATGATTAGAAATTGCCTACATGGCATCGTCTATGTGTAGAGTACGGATCTATAGTGTCACATCAGTGCCGCGGGAATATGCGATTGGGATTGAAACCACATTTGCACTTCTCTGCCAACTTCTTGCACCACTTTAATGTACACCACAAGTTTTAGTGCTAAGGTGACCATTGGTGCCAAGTTTTAGCACTAATGGTGTAGTTGTCGCAATTTTAAAATGTTTTTAATTTCAAAAATGTTCATGGGTTCAAGAAATCGTGAACACAAAAGATGTACACTAATTCAAATTAAATAGAAAAAATGTCTTATCTTTTGGTACAGTGGTAGTAATAAGTGAAAACCAAAAGTAAACCGACAAAATGAAAGCACAGGAAAGAAATTCTAGTTCAGGGTAGTTTTTAGAACCTCCCCCAAACCGGTGAAAAGCATACATAAGGAAAAAATAAAATAGGTTGGCCCAGTATAGCAGGGCCAGGTTGAGGTGCACATTTGCCTAGTATTCCCACATAACGCAGGGAATAGTATTTGGCGCACAACGTGTCCCTCAAAATCACTAATTAAGGGATAGCTCTTGCAAAGGTTACTCCCATCTTTTTCTCGTAGAGTTTCTTTCTATGTGCGGGGAGAGACGGATGGGTTTATTTCTGCACTTTCCTATACATTCGATTTTTCAAGTGATTTATCTCTCAAACTGTGCTTCCAAACCACAATCAGTTTGTGTCCTAATGCCAAGATCTTCAAAACTGGATCTCATCTTAATAGATTTGACGAACTTTGAGAGAAATCTGTGCTCCAAATCTGTACTAACCCGTGATTTAAAATTAAACTACAACATGCTTTCAAACTATATTAATTGTGCTTCACTTTCGGAGAAGTACAATTGTGCTTCATGCGGAAACACAACTTTGCTTCACTTTGGTGAAGCATAGAAGCACTTTGGGTTTCGTGCGATCCGTGCTTCCCTTTTGTGGAAAT
Organism: Triticum dicoccoides; assembly: GCF_002162155.2. NCBI lineage: Eukaryota > Viridiplantae > Streptophyta > Magnoliopsida > Poales > Poaceae > Triticum > Triticum dicoccoides. The sequence continues at coordinate 709,156,784 of NC_041392.1, forward strand.
CACACTTTTGCTTTCAATGGAGAAGCACAATTATGCTCCACGTTTCTGGCAAACAAAAATTGAAGAAAGAAGAAATCCGAAAAAAAACAATTGTTCCGATTGGGGGAGCAACCAACACGTGACACATGAAGGCGCTAGGAAAAGTGCCCTACACGGG
>NC_041392.1:709157206-709167614 GCF_002162155.2 Triticum dicoccoides
AAAGCAAACACGCACCCATAGTACTTGCTTTTGGGCCAGCCCAATGGGGGACAACTATTTCTTTTTTTCCTTCTCATTTTATTTCTAGGTTTTCCTTTTTATTTCAGGTTATTAACAAAATTGACTACATACGGAGCAAAGTGGGTGAATCTACACTCTAAAATATGTCTACATACATCCGTATGTTGTTGTCCATTTAAAATGTCTAAAAATACTTATATTTAGGAACGGAGGGAGTATTTTTAAATAGTTTAAATTTTAAAATATGTCACGTTTTAAAAATATTCGATACCGTAAATTTCACCTAATTTTTAAAAGATGTTTCATAATTTCGAAAGTAAAGCAACTCAACAACAACAACAAAAAAGCAATGACATCCGTGTGCCAACGAGCATTGCCCATTCATTCCTCAAACAAAAAAGAGATAGTAACATTGAAGGCCGGTGGTTGCAGGATGCATCATGAGGCATGGTCCAATCCCACTGTTGGCACGTCCCTTCCTAGTCACAGCATCCACTTCGGCTCCGGTGGTGGCCGCGGCATACGATCCCGTCTCTCCCGCTGCTTGATTTCAACGCCTAGCTGACACTAACAACCGGCCGCTTCTCTGTCAGAGCCCATCCTACATCGGTTTCAGAGAGCCATCGCCCCTGACATTTTTTGTGCTGGTACGAAAATTGGTTGTTGATTATTATTATTTTCATATTATTATTTGAGCATTTGGGTTTTCTATGATTTGGTCGTTGATCATTTTATTGTTAATAATGCTTTGCTGGTGGGAGCAGAGGAAATGAATGAGGCACATACTTGCAACAGCATTCAGGAAGTATCACGAAAAGCTTACATGCATGTGTTTATAAGGATTTGAAAAGATACATGTATTTTATCAAAAGTAATAATGTTGAAACAAACAACAACCTGTCAAATCATCCTCAAATGCAGAAAGGCAAGGCCCATAATAAAGGGGGCAGCAAGTACAGGGAGGCAGAAAGCATGTAGCTGAAATAGCTAGCTAGCTAGCTAGCTGAAGCCCTCCCAAAGTGCAGCTACAGCAACAAGAATGAAAAGCTTACCACTAATAATCAGCAATACTGGCCAAGGAGATTGCCACACACAGTTCTTCTACAGCAAATAAGCAAAACAAAAACATAAGACTCAAGAGGAGGGAGGACAGGGAGCTGTGGAGTGAGCAGTAGTTGCTGCCCCAAGCTGGCTGTGCATGCATGTGCAGTTATTGTCACAATTGAATGAAGCAGCTGCCATCTCCCCATCAAGCAAGGAAAACATATCTTCTCTGCCGACCTGGAGGGGCTTCAGCGAGATGCATCCAGAGGTTGTCTTGTGCAAGTTTTTGTCTCTGAATTCTGATCATATCATATCATATCATAGCCTGCATGATGAGGAGGGCATCAGAAGCAAGGCAGGTTCTAGATGGCATGTAAAGCAGCATTTTTTATGCATGGAGATTACCTGACTGCCCTGGGGAAAATGAGAGGGGGACTTGATGTTTACTGACCACCTTGATTGCCCATGATGTCCTACCTTGAGCGCAGGGCAACCATGGTGTTGTGGTTGGGAGGAGACTGTCACTTGCCAGCAGAGCTACAAAGCAGGCCTAGGCTAGTAAAGCACTGAGTCCATGTCACTGCCACTTATGGTTTGCTTACTCAAAACATATATGGACATGCTCCTTGTGAAACTATGCACGGATGCCTGCTCCGTCCGTTCATGTTCAGTCAAATTAAGATAATGCAACCATGTGATTATTATTATTATTATTATTATTTTCCTGCCTGATATGAACATGTGCACCTGCTGCATTACATTTATGTTTTTTGGGAGGAAGCGTTGCGATCACTGTCGGAAAATCCATAATCAGATTTCGTATGCAGTAAACAGAGCTGTTGGCAACTGTTGAGGCCTGTGTGGAGTCCAAATCACAGCTATCTCAAACGCAATCGAGACAACAGTGTGTGGAAAATTTTGGATCCGCACAGCAGTGACCAGATCCACAGAGCAGAAGAGAAAAATGCTTTCGTTTCTTTGTGCATGAAAAGACATATATGAGACAACTCTCTCCAAAGCAGAATTCTCTCTGCCCAACCAGCAAAAGCAGCAGGCTGGAGCTCTCACTCGTCCTCAGATAAGCAGCAGGGACAGGTGAGATATAGGTTACAAAATAAACAGCAATCTACTCTGGACCGTATAATTCCCTTTCTCCCGCTTCGACGAAACTTGTAGGATCATTTCTCAAGAAGGATAGTGCATTTGGTGTGGAGAATGTGGCTCTGTAACTCTGAGCGTTCCCCCGAGATCCGCGGGCACCAGAGGAACAAGAGAGTGGAGAACATCTGTTATCAGCGGTCTGTAACTCGGCTCGGGCTGCACGCATAGAACGGCCACCGCCGCAACCTGCACAGGCACAGAGAACAACAGCCTAAATAGTTGGAAAGATAAATGTGTCTACATTAGAGAATAATGGCAGTTTGTTCATGATGGGTACTTGGTATAAGTGCTTTGGGTCCATTGTGTCCTTGATCACTGGGTCGATGATGTTGGGGAGCTTCGATCTGTCGGTTAGCTGAGGCATGGCCTGCGTGCGGTTTTGAACATGTCAAATGATATTACTGCACAGATAAATTCAAAGTATGCTATGTTGCAACAGAAATATGAATACTGAAAGAGAACTAGTTACTTCCTAAGCTTGCTGATCAAATTGTGAAATACAAATGAATTACTCGATGCCTTGGTAAGTTCAGAGTACGAAATGCAGATTACCCATGACACAATTGATTGGCACTGAGATGGTGACATCTTCTCAACAGGCTTCCTTCCCATCAGGAGCTCTAGAAGCACTACGCCAAATGCGTAGACGTCGCTCTTCTCAGTCAACTTCCCTGAAATTGACAGGGTCGCTTGATAGTTACATGATGAAAGGAGAATTTTGCTGTTCATAGTTTAATCCTTTTACACAAAAGATAGAAGTCGAATTTTAGAACAAAAGGAGATTGCACCGTCTAATAAGTACTCAGGAGCTACATATCCCAAGGTCCCAGAGATCTTCAGGTTCCCTTTGTCAAGATTCCCACTTGTCACAGCAAGGCCAAAATCTGCAATCTGTGCAATCGACAAGTAAAAAGAAATGCACATTTCAACTCTGTTACCTGCAGTCAGCATGTAAAAAAATAAGCTGACCTTAATGAAAAGTTGAAGCAGTGTACCTTAGCATTGAAGTCTGAATCCAAGAGTATATTAGACGATTTCAGATCCCTATGGATGACCGATGGATTGCAGTGCTCATGAAGATACTCTAATCCCCTGCCCGGTTTCAATTTACCATATTATACAAACAGACAGGCATCGGCACATGAATTGAAAAATCATCGCTCGGGCTCGGTGCGAAGTAAAGTGTAGGGATTATTAGATCATAAGAACCTGGCCGTGTCGAGCGCGATCTTCATCCGGACGTGCCAGCTCATGGCCGATCCATGTGAAGGCCCTGAAGACAATGCATCAAAAGCTCCCAATCAGGAAGATCTCAAGAAAGAGCTGCAGCCAATAAGTGGCAGGGCCAATCATATACACACCATGCAGTTGTGTCTCCAATGATCCCTTCTCCATGAGCTCATAAACAATGTAGTGATTGCCACCATGGACGCAGAAGCCCAGGAGGGACACTATGTTGGGGTGCCTGATCCTGCCAAGCAAATCCAGCTCATTCTGCCCAACAACCACAGCACAAGCATTTTTACACTTACAGCAAGAACCCACCACTAGCACTTGTGGAGGCAATGGACAGTGGTAACAAGGAGGCAACATTCACCTCGAATTCTTTCTCGCAGTCCGGCCCGCCGCCTTCGAGCCTCTTCACCGCGGCGGTGGCGCCGCCGTCGAACGCCGCCTTGTAGACGCAGCCGAAGCCGCCGACGCCGAGCACGTTGCTCTCGCTGAACTTGCCCGTCGCCGCCTCCAGCGACGGGTACTCGATCATGGCCACCAGCCCCTTCTTGCTCATCTTCACCGTGTTGAACTTGCTCAGGATCGGCACCAGCGTGATCCCTTTCGTGGTGGTGGTGTCTGAACAATGTAACAAGTTGGTGAATGGTCTGGCTTAATCATCCCAAGCAAGCACGATTATGAGCTGAAGAAGCAATGAGGGTGAGGCAGGACCTGGTCGCCGGGCGGCCTTGCCGTGGGGGATCCGGCGAGACCGGCGCCACATGGTCCAGGCGTAGAAGGTGGTGAGGAAGATCATGATGGTGGCGACCGAGGCGAGCACGGTGGCGATGACCAGCTCCCGGTGGTAGTGGTGGTGCCTCTCCACTGTGATCACTGCAACACACAGAGGAGTTGGAATTAGGTGGAATTGGACATTTCAAGAAGCACAATCTACCAACTCGAGAAGATGAACAGTAGTAGAGCTTTTTATCGGTGGGCTATATAAAAAATCTTTGGAACGGCCCTTCCCTGAACCTGAAGAGAGATTTGAATTTTGGATGCAGTGGATTCTAACGGAACAAGCGGTTTAATGGCATTAAACTCGATCCAGAAATTCCGCAGTGACGTTAAAGGGAGAGCAGGTTCTGCTCCCCCGAAAATTTGAACGGAATGTGAGATCCCGAAAGGCAGTTTTTGGCCACAGAGGTCGAATAAAAGAAGGCGAGGAAAAATTTCCCAGCTGGAGAAAACGAACCAACCCATCGTAATTCGTTGATATTTGCGAGAATGAAATTACAAAGATCCGAGATATGCATAGCAGTTCCAATCCAAATTAAATTCCCAGAGGAAAAAACTCTGAACTTGCTAGATGTTCCGAAGTTCGGATAGAAAAAAGCAAGAACACACACACAGGAAATTCAGAGGAAGGAACGAGAAATGCAGGCCCTGAATCCTGATCCCTGGGCGGCAGCCACACACGTACCGACGGGGGGAGACGCCAGAACGACCGGAGAAGAAGAAGAAGATGCGGTCCCATTGGCGGCCCCCACCGACGCCGGCGCCGGGGAAGAAACGGCGGCCCTCCCGCTGGCGAACGAGCACGAGGACAGCAGGAGCAAGAAGAGAACAGAGGAGCGCAGCGGCAGCAATGGGGGCGGGGCCGCCGGCATCTCCATACACCCACCTCTCTCCTGACCTCTCGATCTTTATCTTTTGCTCTCCCCCTCTCTCTCTCGGGAAATCCTACCGGGAGTGGGGGGAGAGCACAAGAAAGCTGGCGGCGTTGTGGCGAGGCGGCATGGGAGTGAGGGAACCCGAAGCCGGAAGAAAAGAGAGGAAAAAGCGAACGGAGGAGTCAAAAGCTATAAACTACCAGCACTCGTCCTCGCCGGGGGGGCGCACGGGGCGCAGGAGAAAGAGGCCCGCGCGGGGGCCATGCGGCAGAGGCAGAGGGATCACGGGCGGGCGGCAGTTTACCCAAGGGATAGAGGTGATCATGTGAGGCTGTAGTACACGTGAGGATTTTATCAATGGCGTTGAGGAGTACTACTTGAGATGACGGAGGAATTCCTTGTTGCGTTGCCGAGCGTCCTCCCTTGGCCGCTTCTTGGCTTGGGTGCAGTTCGGTCGAGTTGCTCCAACTGCAAACCCTGCCGTCGTTTGGACCCTTCTTCTTTGTTGCCGTTGGAGGCGTGCGTTTGTTTGGACGCGTCAGGCGGCCGGCATCGAGGATGAAACAAACGAGATCCGTTTTTCTATTAACTCAAGATGAAGCATCAAGGAAAACATAAGGACATGTACAATGGTTCTATCTTAGCAATGCCACATAGGATAAATGATGAGGTGGAGGAGAGAGAAATCGTAAGAAAAAATTTGTGTGTGTTTTACAGCGTACATGATTTTTGCTTATGTGTGTTTTACAATATTCAGCCCCAGTTTTTTTCTTGATCTGTGTTGCTATTTTCCTGCACCATGATTTTTACTATTCGATTCGCTCTTGTCATTCAGCCTGACACTTTGAGTCTGAACCATAATTTTCTCATTATTCCAAGTATGCATTTGTAATTGTAGGATAATCATACAAGTCCTTCTAGCATTTGAATTTGAAAAGGTAGCTCAGAGACTCACAGTACGATCTGATCACATACTATGCATTTATGTTATAGAATTTCCAAATAATATATTCTTCATAGTGCTAACAGTGTTACTAACGTTCTGTCAAAGTGTCAAGCATATCTGATGCTGCTATTAACTCATTTCAGTCTATTAATGTCATATTAGCTTCCTCTTTGACATAACAATTTGCTACTGAAAATACATGAGGGTTTCAGCCTTTTCATCTCTTAAGAGTGGAAACTAATTGAATGGGATAATGATACTATTTGGATACCACAACTTAATTTTACTGCCTTTGCAGACAGTTGCAGAACTCTTTTTCTTTCATGTTTGTACAGAGAAACATTCATTCACACATTTATGCTCCAAGTCACGGTGTTGGCCAATCACCTGAATGAGAGGGACACCCGTGTCCGACAGATCAAGATATATGGGCCACAACAGTAAGTTGGATTTTCTAGGCTCCGTAAAAATATATTTAAAGAATAATGTGGCAACCCCCACCAAAAAACATAGTATTAATCTCTGTGAGCCGCTGAGCACCAATTCAGGTTTCTAGCTACTAGCAAAAGGAAAATCCAATTGTTGGTAACTGATTTTCGTATGACTAGATTTATTTCACATCATGCTTTTTAAGACAACATATGACTTGTTGTTAGTTCCACTTGATGTGGATTCTGCTGTATATTATTTTGTTGATTTTATTTAATAATTACCTACTAAATAGGATTGAATGAGTATATTTCTTCCTATAGTTACACGTGTGTTGCGCGTGCATGATTACTATGTGATGAAAATCATCGATTTTTTTGCCCATGCCTTTCTATGCACGTCTGCTACCTATAGTCATTCTGTCATTGTATTGTTTTCTTCTACTATTTTTGTTGTATATTACTACATGAGTTGGTATGTGGTATTTGATACTACGGTCAGTTGGTGTGAAACCCCCCAATTTTTTGATTAATCTACGCAGTCAAAATAAGTTCAGTCTGTAGTCTGTACACTTGTTAAGCCATTTTAACTGAACTTGTACAAGCATTAAATCTAGGATATTTCAAGTCTCTTGACAAAAAATATATTACATAGCAATAGTTTCATCCTATTGTTGTACAAATCCAAGTATGAGGTGTATTTGTGGTACTTTGAAATGTAAAAATTGCAGCAATAACATTCTTCTGTTTTGCTGTTGCAACGAGAGAATAAGAACGAGATGCGGAGCCACATGGAAAGCTTGGACGAATTGATAAGATGCCAAATCTTGGACACCAAATTATGTGTATGTAGTTGTTTTGCATCGAAAATATGTTCATATTGTTGGGAATACTGTAGTTGATTTCACCAGCTGCGTGTTAGTTATTTGGTTATTTGGTCTGAAGCTATGGTTCAAGATTAGTAATTATTTGGTCTAAGCATGCAATTCCTTTTCATGTCTTGTTGTATAGTTCTCTCGACAGGAAGAGTTCCTGGAGGTTAATTATTAGAAGTGATGATATATATATGGCAGCTAATGGATGCTATTATCAAGTCTTAGTTTCTGAATTTTGATTTGGCAGACTCACTCTTTGTTTGATACAATATATCTGAAGATCCCTTTTTGCACACTTTTCAAATAAGCTCTTTACTCTTGTGTGTATGGTCAAACAATGCACTTCAAAAAATTATGTTAGTGTCTCGGGGATAGTTAACAAAATGGTGTACTTATTATCCTAGATAATCCCATTCATTACGTATGTCACATTTCCATTTTTTTTCTTTTGGGAATAGCACATATCATATATTTTTTCTATAGTTTTTTGAATTTAAAAAGGTGTAGATGAACAAAACCAATAGAAAAGGGAACTAAATAAATAATTGTGAAATTCAAAAAATGGATTGAATTGTGGAGACGTGCGTTGCACGTGCATGCTTACTAGTATTTAAGAAAAGACAAGAGATGATCTCTTAGCACAATATGTTTCACCACATTTTTAGGAATAACTAGTTATTGATGATAAAGCTAAGAGAGGACCCATTGTAGACATGTTTTTCTTGTCATATCTAAATTACATGCAAGACTTAAGATAAGACTATCGTATCAACCATTGTACATGCTCTAATGAGCATACGCCCGGCTTTTGCATAGCTAAGATACACATAACCAACACCAACGCACACGCATAAAGCATCACACTGGCAAGTAGCAATGTCATACAAGACCCAAGCTATACCTCAGTGGAGTAAGAAAGAAAAACTCTAAAGTGATCAAAACAGTGATCAACAAGTTACAACCACTAGTGCAGAACCGGGCAATAGCACCGGTTCGTAAGGCCCTTTAGTGCCGGTTCCATAACCGGCACTAAAGTGTGGTCACTAAAGGCCCCCCCTTTAGTACCAGTTCAGCACGAACCGGTGCTAAAGGGCAACCACGTGGCACGAGCCAGCTCCGGGGGTCGGGAGCCCTTTAGTACCGGTTGGTAACACCAACCGGTACTAAAATGTTTGGGGGGGTTTTGGTTTTATGATTTCTTTTTCATTTAATTTGTGTTTTCCATTTTAATTCTTTTTCGTTTGCTGGTATTTTACGATACTACACATTGTACACGTTATGCATATATATATATATAAATAGAATTTCTAGTAGAACCAATCATATATATATCATCAATGTCTCACAAACCACCATATTAATTCACACATACACACATGTATAGCTATATACAATTTCTCCTACATATGCATGTTGCCTTCGGAGCCAGTGGCATTAGCCTAATTGGTGCCTTTGGAGCACGATGGCAATTGGAAGTGGTTCATGACCTGGTCGATGGGGGTGGTAGCGGATAATAGTATTCTCCCTTCGGATTTATGACCTGGTCGAGCAAAAATCCCGCTATTTCCTCTTGAAGTGCTTCTACGCGCTCCGTTTCTAGGAGCTTGTCCCGCACCTCTTTGAACTGTTAAGAAGGAGATCAATATGCATGTGTATTAGTTGTGTGACTAGATATCGATAATGGTGTAAAAATTGTGAATAATGTTCTGACAAGCGTACCCATTCCTGTCTTTGAGATCTGCTCCTTTCGGATGTCATCATGCGAATGTTCTCGCAAACGCAGAATGCACACAGATCAGTCCCCTGCGCCTGCTTCAGGGCCTTTATTACGAGAATGGAATTTAATTTGATCAGATAATAATTAATCAAGCATGATAATTAAAGAGATGGCAGCTAGCTAGCTAGCTAGTACTACTTAATTACTTACCTTGGGTCGAAACCATTTCAGCTGTCGTTTCCATTCGCCTTCCATGACGCTGATGAACCTTGCCCAAGCCCTGCACGCCGACAAAGAAAATGAATAAAAGGGTTATTAAATAGTTCATATCATGAAATGACGAACTAAATAGGCCGAGATATATAGTTAATAATGATTGAAATTACCTGTTGACTATCCCAAACAAGATGTTATAGTCATTATTTGCTTTGAGTAGTGAGTCAAGTATTTGAACTGTTCCGGCGTCAACTTTAATGACACACAAGATCCAGTGAAATCTGCATGCACACACGTTTGCATGTCTTAATTAAGCGGGCATATGTAAGCAAAAACATGTAGCTAGCTAGTAGACAAAAACAGAGAATTTGTAGTACAAGAAAGTGTGACTCACTGGAAGTTGTAAGGAAGTAGTATATCTTCATTGTATTTGAGGCGCTTCAAGAACTCTAGCATGTTGTTCTCTACCTGCTTTTCATAATGCTTGTTTATTTTCCATGTGTATTCATTAACGGTGTTTGGGTCAATGAACCCAATGCCATAGCGTCCACCTTTTCTCATTTCATACATCTTCATCCTGCATAATACCACAGAAAAGAATATAGTGAGGATAATTACAGGTAATGATTGATCAAAAGGATCACTACAGCTAGCTTGAGACTTAAATTACAGAAGAAATCACTTACAGACAATAGCAACTAACGATAGATTTGTCGAGTGCGTATTGATTGTATAACTGAAACAGTTCAGAATACTCAACGGTCACAACATTCTCATGGTAGTAATGATCCTTCTTGACTTGCACCATGAGGGACTCTCGATCGGATCTCTTGGTAATGTCCATGTACCATTGATGCAATTCATACATTCTCGTTGGGAGCTTCTTGACCTCTTCTGGCTTGACCAAAGGTTGGCCCCGGGCATATTTCCATTTTATTTCCTCCTCTGTAAGCACAGGCATGTCCTCGATCTCGAGGAGTTGTCCAACAGTGATGTTGAGAGTTTCAGCCTGCATTATATGCTCCTGGGTTATTACCACATCGCCCACCTCGGGAACGTAAACTGTTTGCCCACAATAATATTGGACGCGCGTACTATCACGTGTTGTTCGCGGC
>NC_041392.1:709167979-709169799 GCF_002162155.2 Triticum dicoccoides
TCTCCCAGCTGGGCAACGGTTTTCCTGCATTTTTTGATAGCTGCTTGTTGTTTGCTCGAGCTCGAGCTCGCCTTCTTCTATAGACGTTGTCGATGTAACTTCCTGATGTGGCGCTCATAGTCTGTGTCAACAGGCTTAGGAGCTGGTGGTTGAGCCGTACGAATGAAGTGGTCAACTACTTCCACAGGCACTTTCTCCCTTGGCGGCAGTGGCGGTTTCGATCCAAAATGGGCGTCGACTTTTGCTCGCACTATGGCATTGGTTTGCTCCTCGGTCCTGTCGTAAGCCCTCTCAGGAAGAGGAGTAGTGAGGTTTGGACCATATTTATATCGCTTGCCTCCGCCTGTACTTCATGTACTATGACCTCGACTCGTACCGCTACGCACCATAGCTGTGGGGTGTCTCTTCTGCGATTGCTAAGGTGGCGGAGACAGTTGACGGGGCTGAGTTGGATGAGGAGGAGTGGCCTGAAGCTGTGCCAGACTTGTAGTGGCCTGAGGTTGTGCCGGACTTGGAGGAGGAGTGGACGTCTGACGCTGTGTCGGACTTGGAGGAGGAGTGGCCTGACACTTTGCCGGACTTGGAGGAGGAGGAGTGGCCTCACGCGTTGGTGGACTTGGAGGAGCGGGAGTCTGCTGACTCGGTGGCGGACTTTGACGAGGAGTCGGGTGACGCGGTGTCGGTGGCCTTCGAAAGATGATGCAATCCTTTCTCCATAGGATGATACGATGTTTGGCATCTCCGAGTGTGTGCTCCTCGTCACCTCCAGGAATGTCAAGCTCTAGCCCCGAATATTGGTCCACCACCTCATCAACCATGACACGAGCATAGCCTGCTGGAATCGGGTTGCAATGGAAGGTTGCATCGGGGGAATTTGTATAAGCAACGCCGTCCGCCACCTTCAAGGATATGTTCTTAATTTTGAAGTGTAGCTCGCAGTTAGTGTTCTCCGCGATATCATGCCACGAACCGGTACTAATGAGGCTGTGTCAGGCTATGGTCAGTATGGGCCCCCACGAAGACCTTTAGTACCGGTTCATGCCATGAACCGGTACTAGAGTTTCTTTGTAAGCTGATTTTTAGTCCCACCTCGCCAAGAGAGAGGCAGTATGAGCGGTTTATAAGCCGTGAGTGCACAGACAATGACGAAGAGTTGCAATGCTCACCTACATGTTGATTAGCTTCAAGCCTTGCGGAATATCATAGATTGCACTGAGCTATGTGCAGTGCAGTCTACACTATTCCGAATGGCTTGAAGCAAATTAACCAGCATTGCACCTCTTTTTTATTTTTAATAACTTATTTGAACTCCGGACTTCTTTTGTGTTTAGTATGCAGCATTCAAAGCGACGTCATCAATTTCCAACATGTTCTGACATCATTTTTTGTTTTTCAGTCATTTACCTAATTGTTTAGAGAGCTAAATGATCGTGAAATTGAAAATCACTATAAAATGAATCCTGAAAATGTTGAAACTTGGCATGGTATCATCATATCACCCGCATAGCATGCGCGAAAGAGTAGAGAGGGTCACGGCAAAAACTGGACGCACTTCATATACAAACTGGACAAACTCTTTCAGAGTATCAGGGTTTCGGACGAGAACTCATCTGTTACATGGCCACTTCAATGTTTTTTAAACTTATTTGAACTCCGAACTTCTTTTGTGTTTAGGATGCAGCATTCAAAGCGACGTCATCAATTTCCAACATGTTCTGACATCATTTGTTGTTTTTCGGTCATTTACCTAATTGTTTAGAGAGCTAAATGACCGTGAAATTGAAAATCACTACAAAATGAATCCTGAAAATGTTGAAACT
>NC_041392.1:709170623-709261307 GCF_002162155.2 Triticum dicoccoides
CACGGCAAAAACTGGACGAACTTCGTATACAAACTGGACAAACTCTTTTAGAGTATCAGGGTTTTGGACGAGAACTCATCTGTTACATGGCCACTTCAATGTTTTTTAAACTTATTTGAACTCCGGACTTCTTTTGTGTTTAGCATGCAGCATTCAAAGCGACGTCATCAATTTCCAACATGTTCTGACATCATTTGTTGTTTTTCGGTCATTTACCTAATTGTTTAGAGAGCTAAATGACCGTGAAATTGAAAATCACTACAAAATGAATCCTGAAAATGTTGAAACTTGGCATGGTATCATCATATCACCCGCATAGCATGCGCGAAAGAGCAGAGAGGGTCACGGCAAAAACTGGACGCACTTCGTGTACAAACTGGACAAACTTTTTCAGAGTATCAGGATTTCGGACGAGAACTCATCTGTTACATGGCCACTTCAATGTTTTTTAAACTTATTTGAACTCCGGACTTCTTTTGTGTTTAGCATGCAGCATTCAAATCGACGTCATCAATTTCCAATATGTTCTGACATCATTTGTTGTTTTTCGGTCATTTACCTAATTGTTTAGAGAGCTAAATGACCGTGAAATTGAAAATCACTACAAAATGAATCCTAAAAATGTTGAAACTTGGCATGGTATCATCATATCACCCGCATAGCATGCGGGAAAGAGTAGAGAGGGTCACGGCAGCATTCATTTGTTGTTTTTCGGTCATTTACCTAATTGTTCAGTATGCAACATTCAATTTTCAGAAGAAAATAAATAGAACAATAGAAATAATGCAGAAAATAAAAAACTATAGAAAAAATTACTCAAAAATAAATAGAAGAAAATAAATAATGCAGAAAAGAAAAAACTATATAAAAAACTACTCAAAAATAAATAGAAGAAAATAAATAATGCAGAAAAGAAAAAACTATATAAAAAATTTGTTGGCGCGCTGTCCAGTGGGCCTGCCAGACCTAGGGTGTGCAAATGCAGGCCCAGAAGGGCCAGCAGGCTCACAGGGCAGCGCGCCCTAATTAATCAGGCCCAGAAGCCTGCTATATAGAGGAGTTTGAAGAGGTAGCCGCAGCTGGGTTTATAAACCAGTGCGGCTGCCCTTCGCCCGGCGAGGTGGGACTAAACTTTGGGGTAGCAGCGCGAGGCCTTTAGTACCCGTTTGTGGCTCCAACCGGTACTAAAGACCACCCTTTAGTACCGGTTGGAACCACCAACCGGTACTAAAGGGCCTCTCCTATATATACAACACTTACGAAAATTCAGTTAGATCTCTCACTTCTTTCGTCTCCAACCTCTCGCGCGCCGCTCGAACCCGTCCTCGCCGGCCGTCGCCCGTCGTCCGTCGTCGTCGTCGCTATCCCCGCCGCCGCCCGTCGTCGTCGCCGTCTCGCGCCGCCGCCCCGAACGTCGCGCGCCGCCGTCCGTCGTCGTCCCATCGTGGTCCCGTACGTCTCTCGCTCTCGCGTATACCCGCCGCGCCGCCGTCCGTCGTCGTCGCACCCGGCCCGTATGGCGGCGCCCCTGCCCGTACGTACGCCGGCGCCCCCGCTCGTACGTACGGGGCGGCGGCGTACGGGGCCGCACACATACACACATACACACAAATGCATATACGTACACACTACACACACACATACACACACATACACACACATTTTTTTACTTATTTTCTATTTTTTATAAAAGTTAATTAGATGATCGAATGTTTGATTAATGTCGAATGTTAGATGAATTAGCTAGATAGAAAATTGTCGAACTAGAGATTTGAACTAGTTGAATAATTAATATAATTAGTTTATTTTTAGTAAGAAAATTATCGAACTAGTTTATTTAGGTATATGAGATTTGAACTAGTTCAATAATTAATATAACTAGTTTATTTTTAGTAAGAAAATTGTCGAACTAGTTTATTTAGGTATATGAGATTTGAACTAGTTCAATAATTAATATAACTAGTTTATTTTTAGTAAGAAAATTTAGATATCTGAGATTTGATGATCTAATTAAAATATTATTTGTTAATGAGTTTTTCTATTTATTTAATTTTTTATATATTTTGAGTTTATATAAATGTTAGATTAATGTCGAATGTTAGATGAATTAGATAGAAAAGTTAAATATATAGTAATGTCAATCGTTAGAGATGAATAGAGTTAGATATATTAATGTCAAATGTTAGATGAATATATATTTGGCTAGATATTAATTAATGTTAGATAGTAATAGGTGTTTAATGTTTCACCTATATGAACATAGGAGATGGCATCTGACGACGAAAAAGATTTCATTATGTGCGAACACTGTGAAGACCAGCGCGGCCTGTGCGACAGAAATTTCCTTGTTGATGGTAGGCGCTTCAGCATCAAGCTAGATGAGACATTCGAAGTTGATACAGTAAGTCACTTTGTCAATTATTATTTGAATGCAAAACTTATGCTTCATTTGCTTGAACTTATAATTTTAATTTTTCACTATTCTAATAGTGCATCCCCTGCCATGCAAGAATTTTTGTCTTGGATAAGATAGGTTTTAGTGCTATAGATGATATGGAGGTAAAGAGAGTTTACTCGAAGACGGAGCATGGGTATACTTTTAACGTCAAATTATATAATGGAGACACATACACCCATTTTGAATGCAAAACTTGGCAAGCACTATGCAAGGCTTATGCATTTGAGCCTGGTATGGTTGTCACCTTTGATATTCGTCCGGAAGATGATATTGAAGGTAATATAGACATCTGGGTCAATGTGCAAACGCCTCCAGTTGTACCATTATGTGAGTTTTTCTCAACCATGCATGCATATGTTTATGTCTTTGATACAGTTTATTCAAAAATAGTTGACAACTAATTTGTATTGTCAGCTTATTTCGGTTCAAGCAAACATGTTCGGCGCTTGGTAGACAGGACCTACTACTGCCCCGGGGCTCAACTAAACTGCGAGGAGATAAGTCACTATGTTTCATGGCTTGAGGATCTTAATACTGTCAAGACAATTTTTTTTCCTGAACTTAGAAATGTTAGTACTCAAAACGTGCGACCAATGGTGATCGTATTGAACTATGGTCACATCTATAATCAAAAGATGGTAAGATTTTAACTATTTGTCCTTAATTAGTGCATCTTTTGCATACATTATTTTTGAAGCTAAACTTTCATTGCTTAGTATATTAATTACTATACGATGTTCTTCAACAGGGACTTCTGATGACAGTTGTGCCTCAATGGATCGAGACTAAAGGTGACATGTCAATGGTTAGCTTACGGCCAAGATATCCTACATTGCACATGAGTGCATTCAGGATTTCTGAAAGCGAAGAATGCTTAATAGTGAAAGATTGGAGCAAAATTGTTAACGATCGCAGAGAAGTACTAGGGGGCAGCAACGAGAAGCGCAACCCAAGATTAGGAGACAGATTCATCTGCATGCTCCAATATGATGAATCAGGAGAGCTATACATGTTCTATGCTATTCTACCTGAGAGGGAGCAACACTAGTTCATGCTCTTAATTAGTGTCTCATGTCTGTGTCCTGAACTTCGATGTTGGTGATGATTATGTTGAACTCGATGATATCTTTGCTTCTGTTACAAAGTGAATGTTTCCTCTTTAAGCTAGCCAGTGTTGGTGATGATTAGATAGCTAGCGGTAATGACTATGATGATTAAATAGTGGTAATTAGACGACTACGATGATTTTTAGCTAGCTAGAGTTTATTTATTTATTAATATGCGATGATGATGATGATGATGATGATGATGATGATGATGATGATGATGATGATGACTACAACTCATTATAACGTAAAACAATCCTAAATTAAATTGATAACACAAATTTAATTGAAAAATATAAAATAAAACAAAAACCCACAAACATTTAGTACCGGTTGGTATTACCAACCGGTACTAAAGGGCTCCCGGCCCCCGGAGCTGGCTCGTGCCACGTGGTTTCCCTTTAGCACCGGTTTGTGCTGAACCGGTACTAAAGGGGGGGCCTTTAGTGACCACAGTTTAGTGCCGGTTATGGAACTGGCACTAAAGGGCCTTACGAACCGGTGCTATTGCTCGGTTCTACACTAGTGAAGGCGTTCATAGTCGAGCTTCCTCTGCTCCTCCTCCATCTTCCTCTTCTTCTCCTCCGCAATCTTCTTTCTCGCACGGGTTCTGTAGTCGGCGTTCCAGTCCGAAAACCCCTCATACCACGGAATAGCGCCCATGCCTCGTGTTCTTCCCGGGTGTTCAGGATTTCCCAGGGCACGCATAAGCTCGTCGTTCTCTCTGTTGGGCTCGAACAACCCGGATCGAGCCTCTTCTATTGCAACAAGTAGCTTATCTTCGGCTCCGTCCAGACATGCCTTCTTGGAAACTTTGCCTGTCTTCGGGTCCAACTCCCCCCCATGCGCATAGAACCAAGTCCTGCACCTGGGGGGGGCCAGCTCAATGTTTCTGGAGTGACACCTACATCCATCATCTCTTTCTCAGACTTATCCCACTTAGGCATTCCCACCGCATAGCCACCTGGCCACAGCTTATGGAACTTGTCCTTTTTTGTGGCATTGGCCTTGTTTATTCTGGACCGTTCCTTAGATAATTCCGAATCCTTGAATTTCACGAAATCGTCCCAATGAGCACTTTGCTTCTCTAGTGTTCCTTCGAATACTGGAGTCTTCCTTCCTCCCTTGACGTACTTGGCCCATTCACGATTCTTGTGGTTCTTGAATGCAACCGCCATCTTCCTAAGAGCAGCGTCCTTGACTTTCTGCACATCTGCTTCTGTGAAATGATCTGGTAGGGTGAAATGTTCCATGAGAGTATCCCGAAGCAGACTTTTTTGTCTGTCGTCGACAAAAGTAAGATCTGGACGTGGCTTTGCTGGCTCTCTCCATTCTTGAAGGGAGATCGGGAGTTGGTCCTTCACAAGAACTGCGCACTGACGAACGAACTTGTCCGCAATCTTCTTAGGCGCTAATGGTTCACCATTAGGTTTGATTGCCTCGATATTATACTTTACGCCCTCCTTCAACTTTTTGTTCGGGCCTCGTTTCGTCCTGTTGCCTGAAGATTTGCTCGACCCGGATGGCTGAAAGAAGAAAGATCGATTCATTAATATATCTTCAACTCATTTAAAACATGTGATGATCACCAGATGCCTGCTTATATGAATATATATACCTCTCCGGTGTTGTCATAATCGTAGTTCATGACTTCATCAATTCGGTCGTCGTGATCGAATATCATATCACCCTCTCCGGTGTTGTTTAGAAATTCGGAGCCGTCACAATCTTCTTCATTCTGATCATCATCTGGCCCGCGTATTATATCAAATATGGTCTGTTCTCCCTCTCTGTTGGTATTGTCCGCCATAGCTTTTATTTAACTATGCCAAAAGAAATATAAAACAATTTAGTATTCAAATTACATCGTCTCGAATAATAGATATAATCTCGAATACATCGTCTCGAATAATATATAATCTTGAATACATCGTCTTGAATATTATATATCGAGTACATCACAGTCTAGGTAGCTAATAAAGATCGAATACTACAGAAGAATCTAGGACACTCGCGGTTCCTGCGGCGCGGGCGGTGGACACCCAACGAGAAGGAACCCTCACAGGATCATAGCTGAAGTGAGATCCCTGAAGAAACTGCCAGGTATTGGAGAACCTGCCGCCCTCTAACGCAACCATGTAGCGATGGATGTGCTCGTCCTCCTCCCTGACACGGCGACGTACCACCTCCGGCGGGGCCGGCTCCCTCCGCACCGAAACTGGGCCACGCGAACGCCACCAAATGAGATCAGGGTCGACGACAGGACCTGGGGCCGGGTTCCTCATCAAGCGGCGCGCCCCTCCAGGCAGCACCTCCCAGTACCAGCCCGGCGGAGCCCGGTCCCAGACATGGGTCAGTCGGACGTCGTCGCGGACGGGTCGACGGCGAGGATGCGGGCCGGGCATCGTCGAGAACAAATACTAGCTATATTCCCGCAAAAAGTAACATTTTTTTAATGATTGGATTTTGATAACTAAAATTTCTAACATTTCTATATAACTAACATTTCTATAACATTTGTAATATTTCTAGAACTAAAAAAAAGAAAAATTTCTAACTTTTTTATAACTATTTCTATAACTAAAAAACAGAAAAATTTCTAACAATTCTAACTTTTTTATAACTATTTCTATAACTAAAAAACAGAAAAATTTCTAACAATTCTAACATTTCTAACTATTCTAACAATTCTAACATTTCTAACTATTTCTAAAAAACAGAAAAAATTTCCAACAATTTCTAAAAAACAGAAAAAATTCTAACAATTCTAACTGTTTTATAACTATTTCTATAACTAAAAAACAGAAAAATTTCTAACAATTCTAACATTTCTAACTATTCTAACAATTCTAACATTTCTAACTATTCTAACAATTCTAACATTTGTAACTATTTCTAAAAAATAGAAAAATTTCTAACAATTTCTAAAAAACAGAAAAATTACTAACTATTTGTATAACTAAAAAACAAAAAATGTATATGTGTGTGTGTGCGCGCTCACCGGCGAGGCGAGAGGCGACGGGGGGCAGCGACGGGGACGGCGACGGGCGCAGCGACGACGGGGATGACGACGACGGGGACAGGGACGGGGCGGCGATGACAGGGACGGGGACGTACGGGCCGGGGCGGCGACGACGACGGGGATGTAAGGGGCGGCGACGACGGGGACGGGGCGGCGATGGGGGCGGCGACGAGGGATGGAGACGTACGGGGGGCGCGGCGGGCGACGGTGTAGAGGAGAAGAAGCAGATGAGAAACTGAAATTTTCGTAAGTGTTGTTTATATAGGAGGGGCCTTTAGTACCGGTTGGAGCCACCAACCGGTACTAAAGGCCTGTTTTGGCCAGGCCAAGCGGCGGGAAGCGACCCCCTTTAGTACCGGGTGGTGGCTCCAACCGGTACTAAAGGCCCCCCCTTTAGTACCGGTTGGTGCCACGACCCGGTACTAAAGGGGGTGCGCTGGCGCAGATGCGGTGCGACAAGTTTAGTCCCACCTCGCTAGCCGAGGGGCGACCGCACTGGTTTATAAACCCCCGTGCGGTAGCTCTCTCGAGCTCCTCTCCAAAGCAGGCCTACTGGGCCTACATGTTCTGTGCTGCCTTGTTGGCCTACTGGGCCTTTGCGGGCCTGCATCCTGGCCCAACAACAGGTTGGGTTTCTAGTCGTATGCCGGCCGCTTTGGCCTAGTAGGCGGGCTTTTTTTTATTTTTTTTGCTTTATTTATTTTTGAGTTGTTTTTTTGTGTATTTAGAGTTTCTTTGTGAATATTTCTGCTTTAGGTACAAAAAATTACAAACTTTCTGTTAGTGCCCGTAGTTTTCAAATTTGAATAGTTTAAATTTTGAATTATTTGAAATTAGTGTGAATCACTAGTTTGTGAATAACTTAACTTTAAAAATCAGTAAAGGCATGAAAGAATTTGTTTGCACATAAAATTTCTTCGCGTTTCAAATGCCAAAACACATAATTAACTACCCTAACTATTACAGAGATTCCCTTCTGGGTGTGAAACACAGAAGAAAGTGATGATAGTGAAGCCGATCACATCCCAGATCTTTGGGTGTGAAACTTTTTCTTCGCGTGTGTCCCTTTGCGCCGTAACCATGTAAAATCTTCATCATTTAACGGGATGCTCGGGTCAATATTCACTGTGAATGGAGCAATTTCATCAAACTTTTCATAATCTTCTGACTTGTCTGTCTTGTCATCCACTCCCACGATGTTTCTCTTCCCAGAAAGAACTATGTGCCGCTTTGGCTCATCGTACGATGCATTCGCTTCCTTATCTTTTCTTTTTCTTGGCTTGGTAGACATGTCCTTCACATAGAAAACCTGTGCCACATCATTGGCTAGGACGAATGGTTCGTCTGCATACGCAAGATTGTTGAGATCCACTGTTGTCATTCCGTACTGCGGGTCTTCCGTTACCCCGCCTCGTGTCATATTGACCCATTTGCACCGAAACAAAGGGACCTTCAAACCACGTCGATAGTCAAGTTCCCATATGTCCTGTATATAACCATAATATGTTTCATTTCCCGTCTTGGTTTCTGCATCAAAGCGGACACCACTGTTTTGGTTGGTGCTCTTCTTATCTTGGGCGATCCTGTAAAATGTATTACCATTTATCTCATACCCTTTGAAAGTCATTATATTCGAAGATGGTAACTGGGACAGCAAGTACAGGTCATCTTCAATAGAGGTGTCATGCATGGTACATGTCTGCAACCAGCTGGCGAAACTCCTGGTTTGTTCACGTGTAATCCAGTCATCAGACCGCTCCGGGTGTTTGGAGTGTAGCAAATTCTTGTGTTCATCCATATACGGAGCCACCAAGGCGGAATTCTGTAGAACTGTGTAGTGTGCTTCAGTGAGAGAATGTCCGTCCATACATATTATTTGTTCCCCTCCTAGCGTGCCTTTTCCATCCAGTCTGCCCTTATGCCGCGATTCAGGAACACCAATCGGCTTAAGGTCAGGAATAAAGTCAATACAAAACTCAGTGACCTCCTCATTTTGACGGCCCTTGGAGATGCTTCCTTCTGGCCTAGCACGGTTATGAACATATTTCTTTAAGACTCCCATGAACCTCTCAAAGGGGAACATATTGTGTAGAAATACAGGACCCAAAACGTTAATCTCTTCCCATAGGTGAACTAGGACGTGCGTCATGATGTTGAAGAAGGATGGTGGGAACACCAACTCGAAACTGACAAGAAATTGCACAAAATCATTCTCTAACCTTGGTATGATTTCTGGATGGATTACCTTCTGAGAGATTGCATTGAGAAATGCACATAGCTTCACAACGGCTAATCGAACGTTTTTCGGTAGAAGCCCCCTCAATGCAACCAGAAGCAGTTGCATCATAATCATGTGGCAGTCATGAGACTTTAGGTTCTGGAATTTTTTCACTGCCATGTTTATTATTCCCTTTATATTCGACGAGAAGCCAGATGGTACCTTAATACTGAGCAGGCATTCAAAGAAGATTTCCTTCTCTTCTTTGGTAAGAGCATAGCTTGCATGACCCTGATGTATGCCGTCTTTTCCGTGCATACGTTGCTGGTCCTCTCGTGCCTCAGGTGTATCTTTTGTCTTCCCATACACGCCCAAGAAGCCAAGCAGGGTCACACAAAGATTCTTCTTCACGTGCATCACGTCGATTGCGGAGCGGACCTCTAGGTCTTTCCAATAGGGCAGGTCCCAAAATATAGATTTCTTCTTCCACATGGGTGCGCGTCCGTCAGCGTCATTCGGAACAGGTTGTCCACCAGGACCCTTTCCAAAGACCACCTTCAAATCCTTGACCATATCATGTACATCAGCACCAGTACGGTGGTGAGGCTTCGTCCGGTGATCCGCCTCACCTTTGAAATGCTTGCCTTTCTTTCTTACGGGATGCCTGCTCGGAAGAAATCGACGATGTCCCAGGTACACATTCTTCTTACAATTAGCCAAATATATACTGTCGGTATCGTCCAAACAGTGCGTGCATGCGCGGTATCCCTTGTTTGTCTGTCCTGAAAGGTTACTGAGAGCAAGCCAATCATTGATGGTCACGAACAGCAATGCCTTTAGGTCAAATTCTTCCCCCATGTGCTCATCCCACGCACGTACATCTGTTGCATTCCACAGTTTTAAGAGTTCTTCAACTAATGGCCATAGGTACACATCAATGTCGTTGCCGGGTTGCTTAGGGCCTTGGATGAGCACTGGCATCATAATGAACTTCCGCTTCATGCACAACCAAGGAGGAAGGTTATACAAACATAGAGTCACAGGCCAGGTGCTATGGTTGCTGCTCTGCTCCCCAAAAGGATTAATGCCATCTGCGCTTAGACCAAACCATACGCTCCTTGCGTCATCTGCAAACTCCTTCCCATACTTTCTTTCGATTTTTCTCCACCGCGACCCGTCTGCGGGTACTCTCAACTTTCCGTCTTTCTTATGGTCTTCTCTGTGCCATCGCATCGCCTTGGCATGCTCTTTGTTTTGGAACAAACGTTTCAACCGTGGTATTATAGGAGCATATCACATCACCTTGGCAGGAATCTTCTTCCTGGGGCGCTCGCCCTCGACATCACCAGGGTCATCGCGGCTGATCTTATAGCGCAATGCACCACATATCGGGCAAGCGTTCAAATCCTTGTACTCACCGCGGTAGAGGATGCAATCGTTAGGGCATGCATGTATCTTCTGCACCTCTAACCCTAGAGGGCAGACAACCTGCTTTGCTTGGTACGTACTCTCGGGCAATTCATTGTCCTTTGGAAGCATATCCTTTATCACTACCAGCAACTTTCCAAATCCCTTGTCAGATACACCATTCTCTGCCTTCCATTGCAGCAATTCCAGTGTGGTGCCCAGCTTTTTCTTGTCACCTTCATAATTCGGGTACAACAATTTTTTGTGATCCTCTAACTTGTGCTGCAACTTCTTCTTCTCCAAATCACTTGTGCAGTTTCTCTTTGCATCAGCAATGGCCCGACCTAGATCATCAACGGGCTCATCCGATGCCTCATCTTTAGCTTCTTCCGGCATTGCCGGCTCAGCTTCTTCCCGCATTACCGGCTCAGCTTCTTCCCCCATTGTTGTATCATCGTATTCAGGGAACCCATGGCCAGGATAGCTGTCGTCGTTCTCTTCTTCTTCATTGTCTTCCATCATAACCCCTCTTGGCATGGTCTTGGTGTGAATGTCACGCAGGTAAAGACCATGTTGGCACTAGCAGGCAATTGAGCCGCAACAAAGAGCCAGTCGCCACCAAAGCCACCGAACAGCAAAGGGCATTGTAGCATATTGCAACGAAGATCGAGGGAGGATTGCATCGCGAAAATCCCAACTCGGGACGCTTCGACAATCCCGCACCATCCTCGTGCTCAGTTGTCCTCATCCATGGCGGCAGAACCAGCCGACGGAAGAAACTTTTTGTTGTAGCTGGATCAGTTCCTAAGGTGCGTACAAATGTCTCATCTCCTGAGCAGGCTCATTTCGAATGATTTCCCCACGAGCTCTCTTTATACTTCTGAAATGATTTTCACCCGCCGAGGGCAGCTCCAACGCTGTGCCCCAAACCGCCCTCGAGGGCGTCCCCAATGGTGTATCTTAATCTGGACATAGTAAACATCCGCGGACGCGTCCACGGACACAGATATGAGAGTCGGTCATCCTACCATATGCACCAAAGATCCGCCCTACGAAAGGCATCCTCCATTTGGCATGTGTATGTTGATCAATAGCAAATTAAATATATGTTTAAATAGTTGAGAACATATGCAATCACACCCAAAAGCACCGTATGTTGGGTCTACATGCCCGGCTCCGGCTGGGAGTCATCCACTTGCCCATCCTCGAAGTCTCCTCCGTCGTGGATAATGCCCAAGATCTCCCCGTCGTCCGCCATGACGCGCCCCCGACTGAGACAAACTGGCAAACAGAGTGCGGGAAACCTAGTTGATCCACGCCTCGATGTCCGTGATCGGACAAGTTGTGGTGATGACGATTCGGCTAAATTGATGGTCACGTTGAGATCGACGCTCCATGGCATGTGTAGAGTGGAGGTGGTCAGGGACCAATGCCGATGACTGTGTTGCTTGGCGGTGTAGTAGTACGACGACTGTTGCTGCTTTGGCGGGGCCAGCAAGTGCATTAGCGCCCCCTCCCGTCGAGCTTCTTCACCTTAAGAGGTGCCGCCTAACCAACAACCGCATCTGCTACCTCCCTGCTCCTCCTTTTGCGGAGGCGCAAGTTGCGTTTCGGTAAGTTAATATTGTGTGCGGCACTTTGGACATGTGGCGGTGGACGCTAATAAAGGCAGGAACTGGGGTGGATGGCGGCGACAGTTAGAGCGGAGAGGGTGTGAAAGAACCAGCTTTGGCCTGAAAAATAATATGAAAATGGTGAAAATGCGAGGGCTTCGGTGGGGTTTTGGATGAGTCAGGGGTGTTGGAGTCCTACGTCGCGGAGGTCCGTACATCCGCAAACATCGACTCAATTTGATGTTGATTTGTGTAATTTGGACGCACGGACGCATCCATGGCGCGTCTGAGGCACTATGTTGAATGCTAAAAAAACCACCCGGGCACCACTGTCCAGACGTTTAGGACAGGTCTCCACCACTATTATTGTAGAGCACCTACTGCTCAGTGGCAAAGTTAGGGTTCTCCGACACCATGGCCACTATGACCACCTTGCTTGCGTGCGCTGTAGATTTGGCCGTCCCTCAGCCTGTGCTGCTCGAGGAGGGAAAAGTTCTACCGCTGCTCCACTTGCACCTGCTAGAACATCGACAACGACGATGGCGTTGGCTGCTCCTCCACCATGGTGTCACTAAAGTGCGTCTGCACCTGCTCCATGGGTCAAGCCGGCATGAACCGGCAAGGGCAGGGGCATCGAGTTGTCGTCGGAGCCCGTCTCCATCGACGGGTCGTTGTTGGAGACCTCCGAGGAGCTGGCCGGCATGACGACCTCTATCTGTATGGCACGGTGGTCCTTCCAATTGGCCGCAAGGGTGGACACCTCGTGCTTCTACCCATCGAGAGGCTCTCCCATAATGCGTTGCCGCTTGCTGTCATGGAAGATGTGGTGCACGGAAGAAGAATGTGCAGCGGACGTGTTGTACTGTGTTTTTGCCGAGAGTGGCCACGTTTAACTAGCGGATGCCAATGAGACCAACCGGCTAGGTGTGTCAATGCGAATGTCGGAATTGGTTTCTAAGTCGACGTAGCTATTTAATGATGGCAGGCGGACGGATGGGCAACCCGTTTGAATGTGGTACATATCCGTCCCGTCCCGGCTAGTGACATATCTGCGGCATTGAACTAGCGCGGACAACGGGAACACAGTTTGGAGGTGCTCAAGTGGTGAGCCGCTTCAATGCCGGCGCTAGTGAGAGGTCCCGACCGCTTTGGGCGGCATCAGCATGGAGCTGGCGCTCTAGAAGTGGCATGAATACTGGGCAACCGCTCTGACGAGAAAGGGCCAGGCGAGGGCAGGAGTTTAGGGTAGGACCAAGTTTGTCGGACGCATGGGTCATAGCGGTCTAGATGCCCGCAAAGCCCTCCGGTTTGCGGGAAAAATGGACGTCTGAGCCGGTCTGCGAATGGATGGGGGTACCGCGTTGGATGACATAACACGTCCGAATCACATGGTTCAGATGGATGCGGGTGGTGGTTTGAGAGTCGGTGTTGGAAATGCCCTTGCATCTTACTAATAGATCGGATTTAAATAACATTCATACGTCTGGAGTGCTATCATGCCGCAACAAAAACACTGAAGAAAGAAATCGAAAAAGAAGCAGAAATAAGGGGGCAGCTAGCTGAAGCAGACGTGTAACCTGAAAGATGTAGCAGTACCATCATCAACTCGTTTCAAGTATGCAAACATTCAAATTCAAGCCAGCAAAAAGAAGAAGTAATGTATCCACAAAAAGGAAAGAAGAAATGTATTACTCCATCTGTTTTAAAATACTTGTCATTATTTTAGTTCAACCGATAAGAGCGTTTAGATTATACTCTTTTACAGAGGGAGTATTTTAGAACGAGGCCTTTCTCACTGTTCTGACCTTCTCACGAAACGTTAGCACAAAATAAACTTCTCATAATATTATTTCATGATCTAACCCTATTGATAACGTCACAAGTCGTGATGTTTCTTCGCTATATGAAAACGTCAAACCAGCCTACGTTGCTTCCTTTTTAGATAAGTGGCAAATGGTAAACAAGTTGTTGGAAACGCCACACACCCTGACATTGCATGGTTGGGCAGCAACGCCATACACCATGGCATTTCCAGTAATGCCAGACACGCTGGCGTTTTTGCCTTGTCACGTACACTGGTAGAAAAAGGGCCTTTAGTCCCGGTTCTGGAACCGGGACTAAAGGGTCGGTACTAATGCCCTGACCCTTCAGTCCCGGTTCAATCCAGAACCGGGACTAAAGGCCCTCCACGTGGAGGGTCCACCTTTAGTCCTGGTTGGTAACACCAACCGGTACTAAAGCAAATTTTCTGATTTTTTTTGAAATTTTTTTTGAAATTTTTTTTTGAAATTTTTTTGAATTTTTTTTATTTTCAAATTTCTGAATTATTTTAACCTGTAATCTCTAATCACCCCTCATCACTGCTCAATTTAATCTCTAATCACCCCTCATCATTCCAAATCATCTAACTTCCCGAACGGTCACCCATCCTCTCACTACTCCAGCCTGATCACGCTTAACTTCCGGGTTCTATTTTCCCTCGTTTCCAAGTCTGCACTTGTTGTTTTCCTGACAATAGTAAGATTTCAATCCTATTAACCCTCAGGAATTTAGCTTGAGCATGAAGTCACATATTTCACTGTTTGAGTTTGAAACTATTGTTCTAAAAAATAATAATTTTTTAGTAACACTAATATTTCTTGAATAAGTAGTTTGACCATTGTTTGACCACAGTTTGACCATAGTTTGACTAGATTTAACCAAAATTCAAAAAAGGTGAAATAATTATTTAATAACACTAATATTCTTGAATAATTATTTAGTAACACTAATACTTCTTGAATAAGTAGTTTGACCTGATTTACTGAAAAATTTAAAAAAACTGAAATTTGAGCATAACTTTTTTTCCTTTTCTTGCGACGACGGGGACGGGGCGGCGACGAGGGATGGAGACGTACGGGGGGGCGCGGCGGGCGACGGTGCAGAGGAGAAGAAGCAGATGAGAAACTGAAATTTTCGTAAGTGTTGTTTATATAGGAGGGGCCTTTAGTACCGGTTGGAGCCACCAACCGGTACTAAAGGCCTGTTTTGGCCAGGCCAAGCGGCGGGAAGCGACCCCCTTTAGTACCGGGTGGTGGCTCCAACCGGTACTAAAGGCCCCCCCTTTAGTACCGGTTGGTGCCACGACCCGGTACTAAAGGGGGTGCGCTAGCGCAGGTGCGGTGCGGCAAGTTTAGTCCCACCTCGCTAGCCGAGGGGCGACCGCACTGGTTTATAAACCCCTGTGCGGTAGCTCTCTCGAGCTCCTCTCCAAAGCAGGCCTACTGGGCCTACATGTTCTGTGCTGCCTTGTTGGCCTACTGGGCCTTTGCGGGCCTGCATCCTGGCCCAACAACAGGTTGGGTTTCTAGTCGTATGCCGGCCGCTTTGGCCTAGTAGGCGGGCTTTTTTTATTTTTTTTGCTTTATTTATTTTTGAGTTGGTTTTTAGTGTATTTAGAATTTCTTTGTGAATATTTTTGCTTTAGGTACAAAAAATTACAAACTTTCTGTTAGTGCCCGTAGTTTTCAAATTTGAATAGTTTAAATTTTGAATTATTTGAAATTAGTGTGAATCACTTGTTTGTGAATAACTTAACTTTAAAAATCAGTAAAGGCATGAAAGAATTTGTTTGCACATAAAATTTCTTCGCGTTTCAAATGCCAAAACACATAATTAACTACCCTAACTATTACAGAGATTCCCTTCTGGGTGTGAAACACAGAAGAAAGTGATGATAGTGAAGCCGATCACATCCCAGATCTTTGGGTGTGAAACTTTTTCTTTGCGTCTGTCCCTTTGCGCCGTAACCATCGAAAATCTTCATCATTTAACGGGATAATCGGGTCAATATTCACTGTGAATGGAGCAATTTCATCAAACTTTTCATAATCTTCTGACTTGTCTGTCTTGTCATCCACTCCCACGATGTTTCTCTTCCCAGAAAGAACTATGTGCCGCTTTGGCTCATCGTACGATGCATTCGCTTCCTTATCTTTTCTTTTTCTTGGCTTGGTAGACATGTCCTTCACATAGAAAATCTGTGCCACATCATTGGCTAGGACGAATGGTTAGTCTGCATACGCAAGATTGTTGAGATCCACTGTTGTCATTCCGTACTGCGGGTCTTCCGTTACCCCGCCTCATGTCATATTGACACATTTGCACCGAAACAAAGGGACCTTCAAACCACGTCGATAGTCAAGTTCCCATATGTCCTGTATATAACCATAATATGTTTCATTTCCCGTCTTGGTTTCTGCATCAAAGCGGACATCACTGTTTTGGTTGGTGCTCTTCTTATCTTAGGCGATTGTGTAAAATGTATTACCATTTATCTCGTACCCTTTGAAAGTCATTATATTCAAAGATGGTAATTGGGACAGCAAGTACAAGTCATCTTCAATAGAGGTGTCATGCATGGTACGTGTCTGCAACCAGCTGGCGAAACTCCTGGTTTGTTCACATGTAATCCAGTCATCAGACCGCTCCGGGTGTTTGGAGCGTAGCAAATTCTTGTGTTCATCCATATACGGAGCCACCAAGGCGGAATTCTGTAGAACTGTGTAGTGTGCTTCAGTGAGAGAATGTCCGTCCATACATATTATTTGTTCCCCTCCTAGCGTGCCTTTTCCATCCAGTCTGCCCTTATGCCGCGATTCAGGAACACCAATCGGCTTAAGGTCAGGAATAAAATCAATACAAAACTCAATGACCTCCTCATCTTGACGGTCCTTGGAGACGCTTCCTTCTGGCCTAGCACGGTTATGAACATATTTCTTTAAGACTCCCATGAACCTCTCAAAGGGGAACATATTGTGTAGAAATACAGGACCCAAAATGTTAATCTCTTCGCATAGGTGAACTAGGACGTGCGTCATGATGTTGAAGAAGGATGGTGGGAACACCAACTCGAAACTGACAAGAAATTGCACCAAATCATTCTCTAACCTTGGTATGATTTCTGGATGGATTACCTTCTGAGAGATTGCATTGAGAAATGCACATAGCTTCACAATGGTTAATCGAACGTTTTCCGGTAGAAGCCCCCTCAATGCAACCGGAAGTAGTTGCGTCATAATCACGTGGCAGTCATGAGACTTTAGGTTCTGGAATTTTTTCTATGCCATGTTTATTATTCCCTTTATATTTGATGAGAAGCCAGATGGTACCTTAATACTGAGCAGGCATTCAAAGAAGATTTCCTTCTCTTCTTTGGTAAGAGCATAGCTTGCATGACCCTGATGTATGCCGTCTTTTCTGTGCATACGTTGCTGGTCCTCTCGTGCCTCAGGTGTATCTTTTGTCTTCCCATACACGCCCAAGAAGCCAAGCAGGGTCACACAAAGATTCTTCGTCACGTGCATCACGTCGATTGCGGAGCGGACCTCTAGGTCTTTCCAATAGGGCAGGTCCCAAAATATAGATTTCTTCTTCCACATGGGTGCGCGTCCGTCAGCGTCATTCGGAACAGGTTGTCCACCAGGACCCTTTCCAAAGACCACCTTCAAATCCTTGACCATATCATGTACATCAGCACCAGTACGGTGGTGAGGCTTCGTCCGGTGATCCGCCTCACCTTTGAAATTCTTGCCTTTCTTTCTTACGGGATGCCTGATCGGAAGAAATCGATGATGTCCCAGGTACACATTCTTCTTACAATTAGCCAAATATATACTGTCGGTATCGTCCAAACAGTGCGTGCATGCGCGGTATCCCTTGTTTGTCTGTCCTGAAAGGTTACTAAGAGCAGGCCAATCATTGATGGTCACGAACAGCAATGCCTTTAGGTCAAATTCTTCCCCCATGTGCTCATCCCACGCAAGTACATCTGTTCCATTCCACAGTTGTAAGAGTTCTTCAACTAATGGCCTTAGGTACACATCAATGTCGTTGCCGGGTTGCTTAGGGCCTTGGATGAGCACTGGCATCATAATGAACTTCCGCTTCATGCACAACCAAGGAGGAAGGTTATACAGACATAGAGTCACAGGCCAGGTGCTATGGTTGCTGCTCTGCTCCCCAAAAGGATTAATGCCATCTGCGCTTAGACCAAACCATACGCTCCTTGCGTCATCTGCAAACTCCTTCCCATACTTTCTTTCGATTTTTCTCCACTGCGACCCGACAGCGGGTACTCTCAACTTTCCGTCTTTCTTACGGTCTTCTCTGTGCCATCGCATCGCCTTGGCATGCTCTTTGTTTTGGAACAAACGTTTCAACCGTGGTATTATAGGAGCATATCACATCACCTTGGCAGGAATCTTCTTCCTGGGGCGCTCGCCCTCGACATCACCAGGGTCATCGCGGCTGATCTTATAGCGCAATGCACCACATACCGGGCAAGCGTTCAAATCCTCATACTCACTACGGTAGAGGATGCAATCATTAGGGCATGCATGTATCTTCTGCACCTCTAACCCTAGAGGGCAGACAACCTTCTTTGCTTGGTACGTACTCTCGGGCAATTCATTGTCATTACCAGCAACTTTCCAAATCCCTTGTCAGATACACCATTCTCTGCTTTCCATTGCAGCAATTCCAGTGTGGTGCCCAGCTTTTTCTTGTAACCTTCATAATTCGGGTACAACAATTTTTTGTGATCCTCTAACATGCGCTGCAACTTCTTCTTCTCCAAATCACTTGCGCAGTTTCTCTTTGCATCGGCAATGGCCCGACAACGATCATCAACGGGCTCATCTGATGCCTCTTCTTCAGCTTCTTCCGGCATTGCCGGCTCAGCTTCTTCCCGCATTACCGGATCAGCTTCTTCCCCCATTGTTGTATCATCATATTCAGGGAACCCATGGCCAGGATAGCTGTCGTCGTTCTCTTCTTCTTCATTGTCTTCCATCATAACCCCTCTTGGCATGGTCTTGGTGTGAATGTCACGCAAGTAAAGACCATGTTGGCACTAGCAGGCAATTGAGCCGCAACAAAGAGCCAGTCGCCACCAAAGCCACCGAACAGCGAAGGGCATTGTAGCATATTGCAACGAAGATCGAGGGAGGATTGCATCGCGAAAATCCCAACTCGGGACGCTTCGACAATCCCGCACCATCCTCGTGCTCAGTTGTCCTCATCCATGGCGGCAGAACCAGCCGACGGAAGAAACTTGTCATTGTAGCTGGATCAGTTCCTAAGGTGCGTACAAATCTCTCATCTCCTGAGCAGGCTCATTTCGAATGATTTCCCCATGAGCTCTCTTTATACTTCTGAAACGATTTTCACCCGCCGAGGGCAGCTCCAACGCTGTGCCCCAAACCGCCCTCGAGGGCGTCCCCAATGGCGTATCTTAATCCGGACATAGTAAACATCCGCGGACGCGTCCACGGACACAGATACGAGAGCCGGTCATCCTACCATTTGCACCAAAGATCCGCCCTACGAAAGGAATCCTCCATTTGGCATGTGTATGTTGATCAATAGCAAATTAAATATATGTTTAAATAGTTGAGAACATATGCAATCACACCCAAAAGCACCGTATGTTGGGTCTACATGCCCGGCTCCGGCTGGGAGTCATCCACTTGCCCATCCTCGAAGTCTCCTCCATCATGGATGATGCCCAAGATCTCCCCGTCGTCCGCCATGACGCGCCCCCGGCTGAGACAAACTGGCAAACAGAGTGCGGGAAACCTAGTTGATCCACGCCCCGATGTCCGTGATCGGACAAGTTGTGGCGATGACGAGTCGGCTAAATTGATGGTCACGTTGAGATCGACGCTCCATGGCATGTGTAGAGTGGAGGTGGTCGGGGACCAATGCCGATGACTGTGTTGCTTGGCGGTGTAGTAGTACGACGACTATTGCTGCTTTGGCAGGGCCGGCAAGTGCATTAGCGCCCCCTCCCGTCGAGCTTCTTCACCTTAAGAGGTGCCGCCTAACCAACAACCGCATCTGCTACCTCCCTGCTCCTCCTTTTACGGCGGCGCAAGTTGCATTTTGGTAAGTTAATATTGTGTGCGACACTTTGGACATGTGGCGGTGGACGCTAAAAAAGGCAGGAACTGGGGTGGATGGCGGCGACAATTAGAGCGGAGAGGGTGTGAAAGCACCAGCTTTGGCCTGAAAAATAATATGAAAATGGTGAAAATGTGAGGGCTTCGGTGGGGTTTTGGATGAGTCAGGGGTGTTGGAGTCCTACGTTGTGGAGGTCCGTACATCCTCAAACATCTCCTCAATTTGATGCTGATTTGTGTAATTTGGACGCACGGACGCATCCATGGCGCGTCTGAGGCACTATGTTGAATGCTAAAAAACCACCCGGGCACCACTGTCCAGACGTTTAGGACAGGTCTCCACCACTATTATTGTAGAGCACCTACTGCTCAGTGGCAAAGTTAGGGTTCTCCGACACCATGGCCACTATGACCACCTTGCTTGCGTGCGCCGTAGATTTGGTCGTCCCTCAGCCTGTGCTGCTCGAGGAGGGAAAAGTTCTACCGCTGCTCCACCTGCACCTGCTAGAACATCGACAACGATGGTGGCGTTGGCTGCTCCTCCACCATGGCGTCACTGAAGTGCGTCTACACCTGCTCCATGGGTCAAGCCGGCATGAACCGGCGGGGGCAGGGGCATCGAGTTGTCGTCGAGGCCCGTCTCCATCGGTGGGTCGTCGTTGGAGACCTCCGAGGAGCTGGCCGGCATGACGACCTCTATCTGTCTGGCACGGTGGTCCTTCCAATTGGCCGCAAGGGCGGACACCTCATGCTTCTGCCCGTCGAGAGGCTCTCCCACAATGCAGTGCTGCTTGCTGTCATGGAAGATGTGGTGCACGGGAGAAGAATGTGCAGCGGACGTGTTGTACTGTGGTTTTTGCCGAGAGTGGCCCCGTTTAACTAGCGGATGCCAATGAGACCAACCGGCTAGGTGTGTCTATGCGAATGTCGGAATTGGTTTCTAAGTCGACGTAGCTATTTAATGATGGCAGGCGGACGGATGGGCAACCCGTTTGAATGTGGTACATATCCGTCCCGTCCCGGCCAGTGACATATCTGCGGCATTGAACTAGCGCGGACAACGGGAACACAGTTTGGCGGTGCTCAAGTGGTGAGCCGCTTCAATGCCGGCGCTAGTGAGAGGTCCCATCCGCTCTGGGCGGCATCAGCACGGAGCTGGCGCTCTAGAAGTGGCATGAATACTGGGCAACCGCTCTTACGAGAAAGGGCACAGGCGAGGGCGGGAGTTTAGGGTAGGACCAAGTTTGTCAGACGCATGGGTCATAGCGGTCTAGATGCCCGCAAAGCCCTCCGGTTTGCGGGAAAAATGGACGTCTGAGCCGGTCTGCGGATGGATGGGGGTACCGCGTTGGATGACATAACACGTCCGGATCACATGGTTCAGATGGATGCGGGTGTTGGTTTGAGAGTCGGTGTTGGAAATGCCCTTGCATCTTACTAATAGATCGGATTTAAATAACATTCATACGTCTGGAGTGCTATCATGCCGCAACAAAAACACTGAAGAAAGTAATCGAAAAAGAAGCAGAAATAAGGGGGCAGCTAGCTGAAGCAGACGTGTAACCTGAAAGATGTAGCAGTACCATCATCAACTCGTTTCAAGTATGCAAACATTAAAATTCAAGCCAGCAAAAAGAAGAAGTAATGTATCCACAAAAAGGAAAGAAGAAATGTATTACTCCATCTGTTTTAAAATACTTGTCATTATTTTAGTTCAACCGATAAGAGCGTTTAGATTATACTCTTTTACAGAGGGAGTATTTTAGAACGGGGCCTTTCTCACTGTTCTGACCTTATCACGAAACGTTAGCACAAAATAAACTTCTCATAATATTATTTCATGATCTAACCCTGTTGATAACGTCACAAGCCGTGACGTTTCTTCGCTATATGAAAACGTCAAACCAGCCTACGTTGCTTCCTTTTTAGATAAGTGGCAAATGGTAAACAAGTTGTTGGAAACGCCACACACCGTGGCATTGCATGGTTGGGCACTAATGCCCTGACCCTTTAGTCCCGGTTCAATCCAGAACCGAGACTAAAGGCCCTCCACGTGGAGGGTCCACCTTTAGTCTCGGTTGGTAACACCAACCGGTACTAAAGGAAATTTTCTGATTTTTTTTTGAATTTTTTTTTGAATTTTTTTTTTGAATTTTTTTTTCAAATTTCTGAATTATTTTAACCTGTAATCTCTAATCACCCCTCGTCACTGCTCAATTTAATCTCTAATCACCCCTCATCATTCCAAATCATCTAACTTCCCGAACGGTCACCCATCCTCTCACTACTCCAGCCTGAGCACGCTTAACTTCTGGGTTCTATTCTCCCTCGTTTCCAAGTATGCACTTGTTGTTTTCCTGATAATAGTAAGATGTCAATCCTATTAACCCTCAGGAATTTAGCTTGAGCATGAAGTCACATATTTCACTGTTTGAGTTTGAAACTATTGTTCTAAAAAATAATAATTTTTTAGTAACACTAATATTTCTTGAATAAGTAGTTTGACCATTGTTTGACCATAGTTTGACCAGATTTGACCAAAATTCAAAAAAGGTGAAATAATTATTTAATAACACTAATATTCTTGAATAATTATTTAGTAACACTAATACTTCTTGAATAAGTAGTTTGACCATAGTTTGACCAGATTTACTGAAAATTTAAAAAAACTGAAATTTGAGCATAACTTTTTTTCCTTTTCTTGCGACGACGGGGACGGGGCGGCGACGAGGGATGGAGACGTACGGGGGGCACGGTGGGCGACGGTGCAGAGGAGAAGAAGCAGATGAGAAACTGAAATTTTCGTAAGTGTTGTTTATATAGGAGGGGCCTTTAGTACCGGTTGGAGCCACCAACCGGTACTAAAGGCCTGTTTTGGCCAGGCCAAGCGGCGGGAAGCAACCCCCTTTAGTACCGGTTGGTGCCACGACCCGCTACTAAAGGGGGTGCGCTGGCGCAGGTGTGGTGCGGCAAGTTTAGTCCCACCTCGCTAGCCGAGGGGCGACCGCACTGGTTTATAAACCCCCGTGCGGTAGCTCTCTCGAGCTCCTCTCCAAAGCAGGCCTACTGGGCCTACATGTTCTGTGCTGCCCTGTTGGCCTACTGGGCCTTTGCGGGCCTACATCCTGGCCCAATAACAGGTTGGGTTTCTAGTCGTATGCCGGCCGCTTTGGCCTAGTAGGCGGGCTTTTTTTAATTTTTTTGCTTTATTTATTTTTGAGTTGTTTTTTTGTGTATTTAGAGTTTCTTTGTGAATATTTTTGCTTTAGGTACAAAAAATTACAAACTTTCTGTTAGTGCCCGTAGTTTTCAAATTTGAATAGTTTAAATTTTGAATTATTTGAAATTAGTGTGAATCACTAGTTTGTGAATAACTTAACTTTAAAAATCAGTAAAGGCATGAAAGAATTTGTTTGCACATAAAATTTCTTCGCGTTTCAAATGCGAAAACACATAATTAACTACCCTAACTATTACAGAGATTCCCTTCTGGGTGTGAAACACAGAAGAAAGTGATGATAGTGAAGCCGATCACATCCCAGATCTTTGGGTGTGAAACTTTTTCTTCACGTGTGTCCCTTTGCTTAACGGGATGCTCGGGTCAATATTCACTGTGAATGGAGCAATTTCATCAAACTTTCCATAATCTTCTGACTTGTCTGTCTTGTCATCCACTCCCACGATGTTTCTCTTCCCAGAAAGAACTATGTGCCGCTTTGGCTCATCGTACGATGCATTCACTTCCTTATCTTTTCTTTTTCTTGGCTTGGTAGACATGTCCTTCACAAAGAAAACCTGTGCCACATCATTGGCTAGGACGAATGGTTCGTCTGCATACGCAAGATTGTTGAGATCCACTGTTGTCATTCCGTACTGCGGGTCTTCCGTTACCCCGCCTCGTGTCATATTGACCCATTTGCACCGAAACAAAGGGACCTACAAACCACGTCGATAGTCAAGTTCCCATATGTCATGTATATAACCATAATATGTTTCCTTTCCAGTCTTGGTTTCTGCATCAAAGCGGACACCACTGTTTTGGTTGGTGCTCTTCTTATCTTGGGCGATCGTGTAAAATGTATTACCATTTATCTCGTACCCTTTGAAAGTCATTATATTCGAAGATGGTAACTGGGACAGCAAGTACAGGTCATCTTCAATAGAGGTGTCATGCATGGTACGTGTCTGCAACCAGCTGGCGAAACTCCTGGTTTGTTCACGTGTAATCCAGTCATCAGATCGCTCCGGGTGTTTGGAGCATAGCAAATTCTTGTGTTCATCCATATACGGAGCCACCAAGGCGGAATTCTGTAGAACTTTGTACTGTGCTTCAATGAGAGAATGTCCGTCCATACATATTATTTGTTCCCCTCCTAGCGTGCCATTTGCATCCAGTCTGCCCTTATGCCCCGATTCAGGAACACCAATCGGCTTAAGGTCAGGAATAAAGTCAATACAAAACTCAATGACCTCCTCATTTTGACGGCCCTTGGAGATGCTTCCTTCTGGCCTAGCACGGTTATGAACATATTTATTTAAGACTCCCATGAACCTCTCAAAGGGGAACATATTGTGTAGAAATACATGACCCAAAACGTTAATCTCTTCGCATAGGTGAACTAGGACGTGCGTCATGATGTTGAAGAAGGATGGTGGGAACACCAACTCGAAACTGACAAGACATTGCACCAAATCATTCTCTAACCTTGGTATGATTTCTGGATCGCTTACCTTCTGAGAGATTGCATTGAGAAATGCACATAGCTTCACAATGGCTAATCAAACATTTTCCGGTAGAAGCCCCCTCAATGCAACCGGAAGCAGTTGCGTCATAATCACGTGGCAGTCATGAGACTTTAGGTTCTGGAATTTTTTTCTCTGCCATGTTTATTATTCCCTTTATATTCGACGAGAAGCCAGACGGTACCTTAATACTGAGCAGGCATTCAAAGAAGATTTCCTTCTCTTATTTGGTAAGGGCATAGCTTGCATGACCCTGATGTATGCCGTCTTTTCCGTCCATACGTTGTTGGTCCTCTCGTGCCTCAGGTGTATCTTTTGTCTTCCCATACACGCCCAAGAAGCCAAGTAGGGTCACACAAAGATTCTTCGTCACGTGCATCACGTCGATTGCGGAGCGGACCTCTAGGTCTTTCCAATAGGGCAGGTCCCAAAATATAGATTTCTTCTTCCACATGGGTGCGCGTCCGTCAGCGTCATTCGGAACAGGTTGTCCCCCAGGACCCTTTCCAAAGACCACCTTCAAATCCTTGACCATATCATGTACATCAGCACCAGTACGGTGGTGAGGCTTCGTCCGGTGATCCGCCTCACCTTGAAATGCCTGCCTTTCTTTCTTACGGGATGCCTGCTCGGAAGAAATCGACGATGTCCCAGGTACACATTCTTCTTACAATTAGCCAAATATATACTGTCGGTATCGTCCAAACAGTGCGTGCATGCGTGGTATCCCTTGTTTGTCTGTCCTGACAGGTTACTGAGAGCAGGCCAATCCTTGATGGTCATGAACAGCAACGCCTTTAGGTCAAATTCTTCCCCCATGTGCTCATCCCACGCACGTACATCTGTTCCATTCCATAGTTGTAAGAGTTCTTCAACTAATGGCCTTAGGTACACATCAATGTCGTTGCCGGGTTGCTTAGGGCCTTGGATGAGCACTGGCATCATAATGAACTTCCGCTTCATGCACAACCAAGGAGGAAGGTTATACAAACATAGAGTCACAGGCCAGGTGCTATGGTTGCTGATCTGCTCCCCAAAAGGATTAATGCCATCTGCACTTAGACCAAACCATACGCTCCTTGTGTCATCTGCCCCGTACTTTCTTTCGATTTTTCTCCACTGCGACCCGTCAGTGGGTACTCTCAACTTTCCGTCTTTCTTACGGTCCTCTCTATGCCATCGCATCGCCTTGGCATGCTCTTTGTTTTGGAACAAACGTTTCAACCGTGGTATTATAGGAGCATATCACATCACCTTGGCAGGAATCTTCTTCCTGGGGCGCTCGCCCTCGACATCGTCAGGGTCATCGCGGCTGATCTTATAGCTCAATGCACCACATACCGGGCAAGCATCCAAATCCTCGTACTCACCGCGGTAGATGATGCAATCATTAGGGCATGCATGTATCTTCTGCACCTCTAACCCTAGAGGGCAGACAGCCTTCTTTGCTTGGTACGTACTCTCGGGCAATTCATTGTCCTTTGGAAGCATATCCTTTATCATTACAAACAACTTTCCAAATCCCTTGTCAGATACACCATTCTCTGCCTTCCATCGCAGCAATTCCAGTGTGGTGCCCAGCTTTTTCTTGTAACCTTCATAATTTGGGTACAACAATTTTTTGTGATCCTCTAACATGCGCTGCAACTTCTTCTTCTCCAAATCACTTGCGCAGTTTCTCTTTGCATCGGCAATGGCCCGACCTAGATCATCAACGGGCTCATCCGATGCCTCTTCTTCAGCTTCTTCCGGCATTGCCGGCTCAGCTTCTTCCTGCATTACCGGCTCAGCTTCTTCCCCCATTGTTGTATCATCGTATTCAGGGAACCCATGGCCAGGATAGCTGTCGTCGTTCTCTTCTTCTTCATTGTCTTCCATCATAACCCCTCTTGGCATGGTCTTGGTGTGAATGTCACGCAAGTAAAGATCATGTTGGCACTAGCATGCGATTGAGCCGCAACAAAGAGCCAGTCGCCACCAAAGCCACCGAACGGCGAAGGTCGCTGTAGCATATTGAGACGGAGATCGAGGGAGGATTGCATCGCCAAAATCCCAACTCGGGACGCTTCGACAATCCCGCACCATCCTCGT
Organism: Triticum dicoccoides; assembly: GCF_002162155.2. Lineage (NCBI taxonomy): Eukaryota > Viridiplantae > Streptophyta > Magnoliopsida > Poales > Poaceae > Triticum > Triticum dicoccoides. Next base: position 709,197,222 of record NC_041392.1, read on the forward strand.
GCTCAGTTGTCCTCATCCATGGCGGCAGAACCAGCCGACGGAAGAAACTTGTCGTTGTAGCTGGATCAGTTCCTAAGGTGCGTACAAATGTCTCATCTCCTGAGCAAGCACATTTCGAATGATTTCCCCACGAGCTCTCTTTATACTTCTGAAACGATTTTCACCCGCCGAGGGCAGCTCCAACGCTGTGCCCCAAACCGCCCTCGAGGGCGTCCCCAATGGCGTATCTTAATCCGGACATAGTAAACATCCGCGGACGCGTCCACGGACACAGATACGAGAGCCGGTCATCCTACCATATGCACCAAAGATCCGCCCTACGAAAGGCATCCTCCATTTGGCATGTGTATGTTGATCAATAGCAAATTAAATATATGTTTAAATAGTTGAGAACATATGCAATCACACCCAAAAGCACCGTATGTTGGGTCTACATGCCCGGCTCCGGCTGGGAGTCATCCACTTGCCCATCCTCGAAGTCTCCTCCGTCGTGGATGATGCCCAAGATCTCCCCATCGTCCGCTATGACGCGCCCCCGGCTGAGACAAACTGGCAAACAGAGTGCGGGAAACCTAGTTGATCCACGCACCGATGTCCGTGATCGGACAAGTTGTGGCGATGACGAGTCGGCTAAATTGATGGTCACGTTGAGATCGACGCTCCATGGCATGTGTAGAGTGGAGGTGGTCGGGGACCAATGCCGATGACTGTGTTGCTTGGTGGTGTAGTAGTACGACGACTGTTGCTGCTTGGCGGGGCCGGCAAGTGCATTAGCGCCCCCTCCCGTCGAGCTTCTTCACCTTAAGAGGTGCCGCCTAACCAACAACCGCATCTGCTACCTCCCTGCTCCTCCTTTTGCGGCGGTGCAAGTTGCGTTTCGGTAAGTTAATATTGTGTGCGGCACTTTGGACATGTGGCGGTGGACGCTAAAAAAGGCAGGAACTGGGGTGGATGGCGGCGACAATTAGAGCGGAGAGGGTGTGAAAGCACCAGCTTTGGCCTGAAAAATAATATGAAAATGGTGAAAATGTGAGGGCTTCGGTGGGGTTTTGGATGAGTCAGGGGTGTTGGAGTCCTACATTGCGGAGGTCCGTACATCCGCAAACATCTCCTCAATTTGATGCTGATTTGTGTAACTTGGACGCACGGACGCATCCATCGCGCGTCTGAGGCACTATGTTGAATGCTAAAAAACCACCCGGGCACCACTGTCCAGACGTTTAGGACAGGTCTCCACCACTATTATTGTAGAGCACCTACTGCTCAGTGGCAAAGTTAGGGTTCTCCGACACCATGGACACTATGACCACCTTGCTTGCGTGCGACGTAGATTTGGCCGTCCCTCAGCCTGTGCTGCTCGAGGAGGGAAAAGTTCTACCACTGCTCCACCTGCACCTGCTAGAACATCGACAACGACGGTGGCGTTGGCTGCTCCTCCACCATGGCGTCACTGAAGTGCATCTACACCTGCTCCATGGGTCAAGCCGACATGAACCGGTGGGGGCAGGGGCATCGAGTTGTCATCGGAGCCCGTCTCCATCGGTGGGTCGTCGTTGGAGACCTCCGAGGAGCTGGCCGACATGACGACCTCTATCTGTCTGGCACGGTGGTCCTTCCAATTGGCCGCAAGGGCGGACACCTCATGCTTCTGCCCGTCGAGAGGCTCTCCCACAATGCGTTGCCGCTTGCTGTCATGGAAGATGTGGTGCACGGGAGAAGAATGTGCAGCGGACGTGTTGTACTGTGGTTTTTGCCGAGAGTGGCCCCGTTTAACTAGCGGATGCCAATGAGACCAACCGGCTAGGTGTGTCTATGCGAATGTCGGAATTGGTTTCTAAGTCGACGTAGCTATTTAATGATGGCAGGCGGACGGATGGGCAACCCGTTTGAATGCGGTACATATCTGTCCCGTCCTGGCCAGTGACATATCTGCGGCATTGAACTAGCGCGGACAAGGGGAACATAGTTTGGCGGTGCTCAAGTGGTGAGCCGCTTCAATGCCGGCGCTAGTGAGAGGTCCTGTCCGCTCTGGGCGGCATCAGCACGGAGCTGGCGCTCTAGAAGTGGCATGAATACTGGGCAACCGCTCTAACGAGAAAGGGCACAGGCGAGGGCAGGAGTTTAGGGTAGGACCAAGTTTGTCGGACGCATGGGTCATAGCGGTCTAGATGCCCGCAAAGCCCTCCGGTTTGAGGGAAAAATGGACGTCTGAGCCGGTCTGCGGATGGATGGGGGTACCGCGTTGGATGACATAACACATCCGAATCACATGTTTCAGATGGATGCGGGTGGTGGTTTGAGAGTCGGTGTTGGAAATGCCCTTGCATCTTACTAATAGATCGGATTTAAATAACATTCATACGTCTGGAGTGCTATCATGCCGCAACAAAAACACTGAAGAAAGAAATCGAAAAAGAAGCAGAAATAAGGGGGCAGCTAGCTGAAGCAGACGTGTAACCTGAAAGATGTAGCAGTACCATCATCAACTCGTTTCAAGTATGCAAACGTTCAAATTCAAGCCAGCAAAAAGAAGAAGTAATGTATCCACAAAAAGGAAAGAAGAAATGTATTACTCCATCTGTTTTAAAATACTTGTCATTATTTTAGTTCAACCGATAAGAGCGTTTAGATTATACTCTTTTATAGAGGGAGTATTTTAGAATGAGGCCTTTCTCACTGTTCTGACCTTATCACGAAACGTTAGCACAAAATAAACTTCTCATAATATTATTTCATGATTTAACCCTGTTGATAACGTCACAAGCCGTGACGTTTCTTCGCTATATGAAAACGTCAAACCAGCCTACGTTGCTTCCTTTTTAGATAAGTGGCAAATGGTAAACAAGTTGTTGGAAACGCCACACACCCTGGCATTGCATGGTTGGGCAACAACGCCATACACCTTAGCGTTTCCAGTAACGCCAGACACGCTGGTGTTTTTTCCTTGTCACGTACACTGGTAGAAAAAGGGCCTTTAGTCCCGGTTCGTAAGGGCCTTTAGTCCCGGTTCTGGAACCGGGACTAAAGGGTCGGTACTAATGCCCTGGCCCTTTAGTCCCGGTTCAATCCAGAACCGGGACTAAAGGCCCTCCACGTGGAGGGTCCACCTTTAGTCCCGATTGTTAACACCAACCGGTACTAAAGGAAATTTTCTGATTTTTGTTTGAAATTTTTTTGAATTTTTTTGAAATTTTTTATTTTCAAATTTCTGAATTATTTTAACCTGTAATCTCTAATCACCCCTCACCACTGCTCAATTTAATCTCTAATCACCCCTCATCATTCCAAATCATCTAACTTCCCGAACGGTCACCCATCCTCTCACTACTCCAGCCTGAGCACGCTTAACTTCCGGGTTCTATTCTCCCTCGTTTCCAAGTTTGCAATTGTTGTTTTCCTGACAATAGTAAGATGTCAATCCTATTAACCCTCAGGAATTTAGCTTGAGCATGAAGTCACATATTTCACTGTTTGAGTTTGAAACTATTGTTCTAAAAAATAATAATTTTTTAGTAACACTAATATTTCTTGAATAAGTAGTTTGACCATTGTTTGACCACAGTTTGACCATAGCTTGACCAGATTTGACCAAAATTCAAAAAAGGTGAAATACTTATTTAATAACACTAATATTTTTGAATAATTATTTAGTAACACTAATACTTCTTGAATAAGTAGTTTGACCAGATTTACTGAAAATTTAAAAAAACTGAAATTTGAGCATAACTTTTTTTCCTTTTGGAATTTGAGGATTCTACAAATTTGCAAACAGGCCGTAGGCGGTCTCCATCGGATGTAACTTTTTGAGTAGATGATTTTTCATATAAAAAACTTTTTAATCCGAGTTTGTATGCAAAAGTTATGCCCATTTTACAAATTCCAGAGAAATTTTGTAAATAAAGTCGAAATTCATATTTGTAAATTTTTCCAACAACTAGACCACATTCACATGGGAAACTTATTTTATTTTATTTTTATTGACATTTCCATCATTTTCTTTCATTTTTTTTAAAACTAAAAAAGCGGTCCAAGGGGGGAGTTTGAAAATGGGACCTTTAGTACCGGTTCGTGCCATGAACCGGTACTAATGCCTCAAAGCCCATTAGACCCGGTTGATAAGGTCTAACCTTTAGTACCGGTTGGTGCCACCAACCGGGACCAATGGGCATCGCACCCTTTAGTCCCGGTTCGTGGCACGAACCGGGACTAAAGGGCCCAGGTGAACCGGGACTAATGCCTTAGTAGCACGAACCGGGATAAATGCACCCGTTGGTCCCGGTTCTGAACTGAACCGGAACTAATGGGCTTACCCGACCTGGACCAAAGCCCCCTTTTCTACTAGTGGTACCGTCTTAATCGGGCCAGCAACGCAGGCGAGTTTGGTGTTTTCCAATAGTGCAGCAAGGCCACAAGCCGCGGTGTTTCTAAAAAGGGTAAGAGTATAAGATAGTTTTATGGGAAGCTTATTTTGTGTTAAAGTTTTCTGATAAGGTCTGTATAGTGAAAAGGGCATTAGAACGAAGGGAGCACATTTTTTTGAACCAAAAGAAAATCAAGGCACGAGCCGTGGGCAGGAGAGGAATGCCCCATCGGCCCGCATTATGACGATCACGCGGCCGTATCTCCGGGGCCAGGATCCAATCCCATCACGCCTGCTTCTCTGCGCGCTGCGCCCACCCCAAGAGAATCAATCAATTCCGCGCCAGAACTGTCGGGAGGCCCCGCCTGCCAGAAACCGAAGAACCCATGGACCGGACCGCCATATGCCCATATGTATCGCCATGCGTCCTGTTTATTTATTTTATTTTATTTTTCTCTCGTGGGTCGTGTGCTCGTGCCGCCCTGTCACCGTCACACTTACGCCAACCAAGTAACCACCGTACTTTGCGAATCCAAATCAGGCGAGACGATTGAATCAACTTGTGGTTGAGTTGGTTAGGTGGACAGTGATGTTTTCAACCTACCGGGGCTTAAATTCTGGTGCTCGTATTATTTTTGAATTTATTTCAGGATTTCCGGCGATGCGCTTTTAGTGCGAGGAGACGTTCCTGTCGATGACGAGGCGTCTATGGTGACTTCGTAAATCTCAAGATGATATGCCGGTTCAGTCTGTTGGAGGTGCTCATAGGGGTAAGGTGTGCGTGTGTGCGTTCATAGGGGTAAGTGTATGCACGTGTATATGAGCGCTTGTGTCCGTACTGATGCTAAAAAAATGTTTGGCTTAGCCTACGGTCGCTTTCTTTTTTTTTTTTTTTGAAACTTTTACCGTTTCCTTCTTCCTACTCGCGCATGGTCGTGCCGGCCGGAACGAGTCGCCGAGGAATTTGCGATCTGGGCACTCGGCAGGCATGCGTGTACGTGCGTAAGGGCCAGGTCCCCCCCGCGCATGATTTGGAGATCATTGCATCGCATTTGCGATCATACCACACGCGCGGTCCACAGTTGCGTGCATAATTTTGTTATAAATGCGATAAAATTTTCACCTTTTTCTTGCAAAAATGCGATAATTTTTGCATAAATGAGCTCTTCTGGCGAGCTCTTCGAACCTTGATACATTGCTCAACTTTCCACCTTCTCGTTTGTCTTGTATCTCGTACGTATTGTCGTAATTTCTTTTCACATTTTCATGTCTCTTAGTAGTATTGTTCTGATTGAACTCTTCTTATCCACCTTAGGTGTGTACTGTTTCACTCAAGGTGTATCCCAAAAAGAAAAGGTGTGTATTATTCTTGCATTTCATTGTATCTTTTTTTAATAAGGACATGGACTCTTCTAATGATACATGATATCTTATAAAACAAGAAGATAACAACCAGGTCTTTAGAGAACCAAACAAACTCAATCTCCAGCACACCCTGAAGGTATGTCATCGCCGCTCTATTGCTGGAGTCGGCTTGGCATTGTATCATGCGGCTGAGGGAGTCGTCATGCTAAAGTCCAGTTGTACCAATGCCATGGTGAAGAAGCAACCATTGTAGAAGTCTTCTCCCACAGTCGATCGCTCTAGAGAAGAACACAACGAGAATGGATATATCACCAATGTGACGAGAAGGGTGCATGAACCACCATAGAGCGATCTGTCGCGTCAAGGCCTCAAGGAGACACCCAAGGCTTGTCGGATCACTTCTAGTGGCTGGTTTCACGAGGTTAGAGTTATCTATTGCCATGTGTCTGAGGACGTGGGCATAGCCCAGTGGTTGGGGGCGCATGATTGTAAACCTAACGACCAGAGTTCGATCCACGTCAGGGACGAATTTCTGGAATTCTCATGAGGGATGCTTCTTCTATATCAATAAATCCGTGGGTGCTAGTGCCCATGGAGTTTCATTTTTTTTTTCTATTGCCATGTGTCTGGTTGGTGTAATGACATAAAAGTTCATTTTCTTGTAGTATTTCCTTATGTATGGTACATGTAATGCCATACATGTTTTTCTTGTATTGCCTAAAAGGTGGAATGCCATTTTATTGCAGGAAAGGCAGTACAACATAAAAAGTCAAATACACCAACATGCACTCATCCTTATGAACGCACCCACGCACACCGTACTCCTATGAGCATCTTCGAGAGATTGAGCCGGCGGATCTTGAGATTAACAAATTCGTCACCGCAGATGCCTCAGCCTCGCTATCGACGAAAACGTCACCTCGCACTTAAAAAGAAAATTCTCGCTTTATGAAACACGCATGTGTCAAGCCTGTGGTTTGATCCCTTATGAGCTGGGATGCAACCACCCCTTATATGTTGTGTTGGTTCTCGGTGGGGTGTCATTTTTTACCGTGTAATTCTCTAGTTGTTGTCTTTATACTACTTACCTTGGGTAGTTGGGGCAAATAGTGTAGTACCCGGATTGCTATTTTTGCAGTCTTACATGTAGATTTTTTTTGGAGTGCATCGATTAAATCTTGCACTGCTTTTCTGTAGGGGTATATCTTGCACTGTTTTGTGTATAGGTTTCCATTGGTATGCCTTGTGTCTAACAAATCATCTAATGAACTCCTCTAAAAATACTATATGCAACGAATTTAAAAAAAATTTGAGGGGTAAAAATATATCTTTTTTTAGAACGTAAAAATATATATATCTAAAAATGATAGAAACGACAACTCAAAAAGCCCAATGGACCAACACGCACACCGGTTGGAGGATTTGGGCTTGAACTGGGCCGAAATATTTTTCCCAAATCTCTCTCCTTTCTCTCGCGCGAATCTTCGTCCCCATCCGGCCATCCCCCATCCCCCCAGAAAAATTCCCCATCTCGCCGCCGCTCACTGTACGCCACCGCGTGCCGCCGTTCCCCGCGCCGCGCCACCTCCCCTATCGCCCCGTCGCAGTTCCCCTTGCCCGCGGCTCCCATAACCGCGCGCCGCCTCCGCCGCCGCGCTTAGTTTCTGCCCGACCAGAGGCCAGGAATGGCCGCGTCCGAGAGCTCACTGACGAGGACCGCCTCGACCTGCGCCCCGGAGACTGCGCACGGGTCGCACGTCTTCAAGATCGACGGGTACATCCTGCACAGGGGCTTCGGGGTCGGCAAGTTCATCCACTCCGCTACCTTCGCCGTCGGCGGCTACGACTGGTGCCTCCGCTTCTACCCCGACGGTGACAGGGAAGACAGCAATGGCTGGGTGTCGGCCTACCTCGAGCTCAAGACCGAGAACACGGAGGTGAGGGTGCTCTATGATATGTGGCTGCTCGACCAGCCCACAGGGCCTCCACCACCACCGCCTTATGCCTGGCCAAACCCTAGCCAGATAGACCCGTCGGTTTTTGACACCCGTGACAATGCAGCCGCGAGCTGGGGCTTTACCACATTCTGGAGGAAGAGTGAACTTGGAGAGTATATTATTGATGACATTCTTTGCATCCAGTGCAATCTTACAGTTATCAAGTTCAAGGAGGCGCAGGTTTTCACATTTGGAGGAGGCCAAGACGAATGTTGTGGTCCAAGTGCCGCCATCTGATCTGTTTGATAATCTCAGTAACTTGCTGGATGCCACAGAGGGAGCTGATGTATCTTTCAATGTGAAACATGATGTTTTCTCAGCTCATAAGATAATCCTTGCGATGCGTTCGGCGGTCTTCAGGTCAGAGTTCTACGGGCCAATGAGGGACAAAAAAAGGCGCAGCATAACTGTCGAAGATATGCAGCCTGCTGCTTTCAGAGGACTGCTTCACTTCATCTACAAGGATTCGTTGCCTCCGATGGATGAGCTCAATGATGAAGAGTATGAAGAAATGCTTAGGCATTTGCTTGTCGCTGCAGATAGGTATGCCATGGAAAGGATGAAATTGATGTGCGAGAGCAAGCTGTGCGAGGTTCTTTGTGCTGAGACTGTCGCGACCACGCTAGCTCTAGCCGACCAGCACCATTGTAGCCAGCTCAAAGATGCTTGCATTGAGTTTATGAACTCTTCAAACATAATTTGTGATGTGGTGGCCAGTAAAGGGTATGAGCAACCGAAAAGGGAATGCCCTACTATCATTGCGGATATTTGGCAGAAAACAGCAAAGAGTCGCAAACTTTAGTATGCTGTTCGTGGATTAACTTGAGCGTAGTTACTTAAGTTGAAACCTTAGCAACCTGTGATTAGTTTGTCTATTTCTCAAGTTCTTAGATCTTTTGGAGAAGGGTAAGTTTCGCAAAATGTTTGTGATATGTTCTGCCTGTTATATGAACCTATGCTATGTCCGTAACATTCTCTAATATGTTTTGCTCTGTTGACTAGCAGTACGTTTACTGTTTATGTTTTTTCTTTTATGTGCTCATTTCATTTCCTAAAGCAGTGAGTAACTATCTTCCATGACCACATCTATCGTGAAATGAGATAAAACTTCAGCAAATATCAGCATTATTGCAAGTGATTTAGGAAAATGATTGATCGGTGCCGATTTTTTATATGTATATTATGGAGATGATAATCATACACTGTATTCCTAATATGTCTGTTAATATACGAATATCTTAATTGTTTGCATCGTTGTTCCAACCTGAACATTTAGTTTCATTTTTGTTACCATGTGTTTTTTCTTTATTTGGAGGCTGGTAAAACCTTGAGACATTTATTTCCACTTAGCGATTTTTGAACAAAACATGTGCAAAACCAGCTTCTCCAGCCGGCTTTACTGTTCTTTGCCGTTCCTTACCAAGTACTACAATTCTGCATTGTTAAATCAAACAATTTATAGAGACACTATTTTGACTTGATAAGCTCTGGAATAGGTAGCAGATTAGTTGCCCCTCTTGTGATCTTTTCTGCAGCCTACCTGCAGGATTCATGACGAAAAAGAAAGCTAGACTAGTTGTGTTTTAGTGGAGAAATTTTCTGTAAATGCACTGGTCTTGAGCCTGCATGCTATGTCACAAGATGCTTATTTCTTTTGAAGAGAGATTTACTTGGCATACTTCCTTCAGGATTCTGGAGGTTCTGTTTTTTGGTCCTTCCAACGGACCCTCCACTCCACATTTGTGTTGCTCTGTTCCTGGACTAGTGACAGAGCAAGCTAAGTTGCTTCACTCATACCCGGGATTTCTATACATAGCAACTTGGTTTAATCTACCGGAGTTGTGTTAGGGTTTGTAACACTGACCGAGAGTTATTTCACTTTTTCGCCTCACTTATGGTCAGGTTTTGCTGAATTGGTGAGATTGACCTGTTATTTCTCTTACGGGGGAAATTATATGTATGAGTTAGCTAACTGGAGGCATTGCCTGACGAATGCGCTTTACTGTTGCAGTTCCATGCCGTTATCTGATCCTAGGTTTAGTTTTGAGATTTTGGCGATTAAGGGGGATTGGGGAATCGATGCTCGACGTGGTGTGCCACTGGGCAGTTCTGTCCAGCTTCAGAACGTGAGATGTGATGCATGTGCCACCTATTTCCCTATTGGGATTTAGAATTCAGTGATTTTCCCTATGACATTTTGCCCAAGTTGCCAGGTTTTTGTACTATGTTAGGAGAGGTCAGTTCGCAGATAAACTCTGAGCCTTTGAGCTTTTACACAGAATCTGAGCTTGGCGTGCTTTGATGATCTGCTAGTTGTCTTCAAGAACCTTTTTGGTGTGCAAGAGGGAAACACCCCATCTGTAATTCTTCTATTATTTCCTTCTTCAGACTTCTTCACATAAGAGTCTCGGGAGTCGGATTTAGATCCAGCAGTTGTTGCAAGAATTGCAAAACATCCTTCGACATTATTTTTTGTGAAAGGCCCAAGGCCATATATTGCATATCACAGGTCCTTACAAACACACCCATTTCGCCTAAAAAAACACTCATACAAAAATAAAATAAAATAACATCCAAATACTTGTCATCTTCTTCCTCCTCTGTCCATTGGCGGCGCTGTGAGCATAGCTCCATAATGTCTCCGGGACTCCATCTCGACGTAGCAAACATTTAAAAAAAAACTAAGACCTTGTAGAAGCAGCGGCCAGGAAGTTGCATGCGTAGACAACATCTTTTGGCATGTGCTGGAAATGATAATGTTGCTAGAGGTACCTTTTTTTAGGATAGTTAGAGCTCGGTGTTGTGGTACTGACAAATCGGCGACAAAAGAGTAGAAGTTTTATTGTTTTTAAAGTAAATGAGTAGAAATCAGTCTTCTTTTTTTTCTAAGTGGGATTTTATTTTTGAGACAATTTTGAGGGGAAGTTATTTTAGTGGCATTCAAGCGGAGCGGATACGGTTCTAGGCTTCTAGCAAGTACCAACGACGTGTTGCTCCTCGCACTCGGGTATTGAACCTGGCCAACAGCATAAGACCTGCGTACTTCCAGCACACAAGCGACATGTTCGAATGCTTATATTTTCGTTCATTTCTGGCCTTTTTATTTTGTTTATATTAAAAAAATTTCTAAAATTATATATTCAAAATTGAATTTACTTATGTTTTAAAAAATTGTTCATCACACATCTAAAATATGTACATGCAGTGTACAAAATATCCCCACTTTTTTAAAATATTGATAGCATTCAAAAAAATGTTTGTGTCATTTAGAAAAATGTTCAGTTGTTTACCAAAAAATGTTCAGTTGTTTACCAAAAAATGTTCATGATTTTAAAAGAAATTATACAATTTTTAAAGGTGTTTGTGTAACATAAATAAAATATTGTACCATTCAACAAAATGTTCTGTAACATTTTTAAAACCATGTTCACATGTTTCAAAAAGTATGTTCTTGAAGTATTAAAAAGCAATACAGCAATGTAAAATATGTTTCATATCATGCAAAAAACTGTGCAACGTGTATTTGAAAAAAGAGTTTAACATGTTCGAAAACATTTTTCACATGCATTTCAAATTTTTTATACAATACAAAAAAATGTTTGTATAATCTAGAAAATTGTTTTGTACCAGTCACAAATATGTTTCAATGTGTGTTTGAAAAATGTTTTACATGTATTCCAGAACATGTTCAGAACATACATTAAAAAATTTCACCATGTATTTCAAAAAAGTTCAATGAGTATAAATTTTCTTGTGTATACGAAAAATGTGCATTGTGTATTGAAAAAGTAGACATTGATTGAAAGAAAGGAAAAAAGGAAAAAGAAAGAAAAGAAGAATGCCGAAGAAAACCTACACAAAAAGCACAAAGAAAAAAGAGGGGAAAAAAGCACAAAAGCTTCTAAAGCCGGCCATCGCATCTTCATACAAACATTTTCTGAGAGCTACTGTATTGCGCCGGCCCGCTACCGTCACACCAGAGGTGAGGCGAACGATTCGCTTGGTACGGTCGAGATATATCAAAATCACCAGTTAAGGGTTACCCCTTGCAAAGGTCACTCCCCACCTTCTTTGGTGCTGACAAGTGGCTCACTGCATGTGCACCATATATCGCAATTTGGACGTTCCCCTCTTTCGTAGATTCATTTATTCAAAAAATTTTGTCTCCTAAACGGTGCGTCCAAATACCGAACCGTTTCCTATGTTGAATTTCTAGCCGATATCTCTGAAACTAGATCCCATGTTAATAGTTTTCGGTGAACTTTTTTTTACAAAAAACCTTGGAAACTGAATAAAAATAAAAACAATCCAAAGAATAATAAAAAAAGGCAACAGAAAAATAAATATAAAAAAGCCCGGAGCCAAAAAGCACAGTTGCCGTTTTCAATTTCTTTGGAAGTAAAGGCTATGCTTCTCATGGAAGCAAATCTGTGCTTCTCGCGGAAGCACAGTTGTCCTTTTGCCTTTTTCATGGAAGCACAATTGTGCGGTTCCCTTTTCGAAAAGCACAGTTTGTGCTTCTCGTGGAAGCACATGCTGTATTTTTCACTTTTCTAGAAAGCACAACCGTTCTTCCCGCTAAAGCACACGTTGTGCCTCTTTGCGGGAAAGCACTGCTTCCTAGAAAAAAAATTCCTCTAAAACCTAGGAAAAACTAGTCAAAAGCTAAAAATGCCCCAAAAAATGATCTAAAAGTCGGAAAACACATACAAAAAAATAAAATAAAAAACCAAAATCTAGAGGAAACCCCTACACGTGACACATGGCGGCGTCTGGGCGCACCATTTGGTACGCTCTCAGGCCAAAAAGCGACCCTTTTGATAGCCCCACAAAGGGTAACCCTTAGTTAGTTGCTCCCGAGATATAGACGACACATCCTATATGCCGTCCGCAAATAGAGGTGCCTTCGCCGCAGTGCCCACAGGTGTGCCAACCCAATTCGTGGCAGTGCGTGCTGTAGGTTCGTTTAATATTTCTTTTTGTTTGTTTTCCTATTGCTTTTTTCTTTGTTTTTATGTTTGACCTTTTCTTTCTAGTTCTTTCCAGTTTTTGTTTGTTTGGGTTTTTATTAATACATATCAAGAAATTTTTTGATTCATGGTGAAGAATTGATTACTACATGATGAACATTTGTTTGTTTTGGTTTTTAAGTACATGGTGAACAATTCATTAGTATACAATGAATATTTGTTTGTTTATTTGGTTTCCTAATACATGGTGAACAATTCGTTATTGGTCATTGTATATTAAGAAAATGTTCACCTTATATTACAAAAAAGTTAAGTGTTTAGAGAAAAGGTCAGTGTGAATGTAAAAGAAATTCACCGTATATTATGAAAATGTTAATCTTATATTAGCAAAAGTTCATCGTGCGTTATAAAATATTCATCGTGTATTAAGAAAATATCCAACGTATATTAAAGGAATGTTAAATATATATTTAAAAGATGTTCAATGTATATTACCAATAGTTCACTGTATTAAAGAAATGTTCACCATCAGTTAAAACAAGGTTCAGTGTCTTTTTAAAATAATGTCCACTATATTATTAAAATGTGTATATTACAGAAAATTATTAAAAAGAAAATACACTTTTAAAAAATGCAATGCGCTCACACCTGACTGTTTGACTCCTGCAGGCATTGAATAGGGGGTCTTGATATACCCCTCACAGGGTACCTCAAAACAATGGGAGCAACTAGCGGGTACTCCTTTGGACGCTACCGTAGATGTCACCTTTTGAGCCCCGGGAGCGCGCCAAGTAGTGCGCCCAACCGTCGCCATGTCGCGCTTTGAACGCACCCTTAATTTTTTTTCTGCATGCGCTTTTGTTTTATTTTTCTGGCATTTTGTTTTTTTAGTCTTTTGCATGTTTTAACACAATTTTCCCTTGGTTCTCGAGAAGTAGTGGTTTTTCAGGAGAAGCACAACATGTGCTTATGCAAGAAGCACGGTTGTGCTTCTCGAAAAGGGAAAAAATATAGTTGGGCTTTCCCAAAAAAGGAAAAAGCATAGCCCGCGCTTCCATGCGGTACACAATTGTGCTTTTTGAAAAAATAAAAGCACAGTTGTGCTTCTCCAAGAAAAGAAAAAGCACAATCCGTGCTTCCACAAGAAGCACAATTATGCTTTCCGAAAAGAGAAAAGTACAACCTGTGATTCCTAAAAAGAAAAAGATACAGCATTTGCTTCTGCGTGAAGCATAACTATGCTTCCTAAAAAAGAAAAACATAGTTGTACTTCCATGAAAAAAGAAAAAGCACAACCTGTGCTTCCAAATTTATTTTATGAAAAAGCACTGACCGTTTGTTTTACGAGTTTTGGACCTTTTTCGGTTTTCGTTCTCTTGGTTTTTATTTTTCTAATTTCCTTTTTTGATTTCCATTGTTATGTGACAAAAAAATATTGTCGAAACCTATTAACATGAGACCTAGTTTCAAAGACCTTGATGTGAGAAGTCCAACGTGAAAGCGGTTCGTGATATGAACGCATAGTTTAAGAGATAAATTGTTCTAGAAAAACGAAACTAAGAAAAATGGAAACTATCAGGTTGAGATCAGAGGCATACATACAGTGGCCACTTGTCCGCACCAGAGAAAGTAAGAGTGACCTTAGCAAAAAGTACCCCTTAATTAGTGATTTCACGAAGCAAATTTACGAAGGCCCATAGACATTTAATGTTTGTGCCTACTTTATGGCTTCAATATAAGATGCAAAGCCATGGAAAAAAGAGTAGTGTATTATCCCTAGTTTATTACTTTGATATCCAAGAACAATGCTCCATCCATTTAGACACACATAAGGTGCAACTTTCCAATAATTATTTGACTACCACTCCCTCTGCAATTAAATATAAGACATTTTCGCTGTTCAAAATTTGAATCGCAAAACCCTCTTATTTTTAGTTAGGAAGGTTTTACTATGCATGATAATATGTTGGTAGAATATGGATGTGGCGTGCTTGCATTCTCCATGTCATCCAATGGCCCCCTCCCCCTTTTCACGTCGGTGTTCTTTTACTTTATAAATAAATCTCATATATTTGTACTTTCTCTTTTCCCAATTCGGGCATGGGACAACCTCAAACGATGTAGGACACAGGTGTAGAAGCCGCCTCAAGTTTTTCCACACATGCCTCCTCCGGCTCTATCGCTTGATAAAACCATACAATAAGCCAGAGTGGTGCAAGGATAGACTTTCGCAATGCTTTTCTTTCCCTTCTTGCAAGGTGACTAGGCAAAGTTTTTCCACACATACGAATTCGCCTCCCCTTCGCCTGCCGCTTCGGTGGCCAATAGAGAGGAGGCGAATCCAAATGCCTCGGCTCTGGCTAGTAGTTTGGTTGGGTTTTAGTCGTTTCTTCTTTGAGCCAATCTTCCGGGCTCCGATCCTCCAAAAGTTCATGCATCAGGTTGGATTACACGAAGCTCCAACGTACATTCATGCCAGCTCTTCAGGGTGGCGTGGTTAGGATTTCTCATCGTGCATACCCAACGACGAGATTTGGTGCCAGGTTCTTTAGATCTATTTAAGGATTCAACAACAACAACTGTGGCTTTGTGGCGCTGGTCCTTAGTGGCACGTGCATGAAGACTCCCGGCTGTCATCGGCAAGGTTAGGCCAGCTCCGGTTGGGAGCGAAGGCAAGGACATCGATGTAATTTTTATTATGTTTGGTAGCGGCTGTGGTCGTTCGATGGTCCATGCATATCGATGTAATTTTTATTATGTTTGACGTGATTTGTACTTCGAGTGAATTTTTACAATTGATCTAATCCTTTTATAAAAAAGACAGAGTTCCATAGCGGACACGTCACGGAGTGGGCACGTCCTGAACCCAGGGGCATTTGCACCCACTTTTGAATTTTTTTTTGCATTTTAAGCATGTTTTAAAATGTCAAAAAATATAAAAGAAAATTTCATGCATACATGTTGCCAAATGTGTGTGGGCGGCACAAAGTTTTGAAAAAAAATGTCTTTTTGTTGCCTCCACAAAAAAGACAAATTTTAGTGCTTCTAAGTAGCATTTCATGACATAATTTTTTGTCTTTTTTGCACATGCCACAAAAAAAGTTATTTTTTTCGTGAAACTTTATGCATGCACATAGAATATGAAGACGTACCCGTGCAACCTTTTTCAGATTTTTTTAGTATTTAGAAATGTGTTTTTCAAAGTAAGTTCATATGTATCCGGATTCATCCATGCACTTCCCACATGTCACCTCGTTGGTTGAACAACAGCTCTCCTAGTCACACATAAATTGGGAGATAATTCCGCGTGTGTAATGGGCAATTCCATTCACACTATGAGAATGATTTTATGCAGAATAAAAAAAGATTCCACTTCTCATGAAAGAAAAATGGGATTACAAAACTTTCAGAGTTCACACACTATCCATTTAATTTTTCCTTTTCAAAGGTATAAAATTTCGGCAAGTTGGAATTGGAATGGGAATCTGTCATGGAATAGGTGTCTGAATCAAGTTTTATTTTTTCTGGTTCAGGCCGGAAAATCCAGTTTTCAAATAACAATTAAATTCAAAAAATTGTAGCGTCAAAATATATTTAATTTAACCCCGTTTCTACTGGTGGTCAGAAGGCCTCCTTTTGAGCAGAAGGGCGCCTGTTCGGTTCCTGCGTACTGCAGCGTGACCACTTTTAAATTTTTTTTTTGAATTTTTAGGATGGTATTCAATTTTTTCAGGGTTCACCAAAATTTCCGGAAACCGGCCCGGCCAGCCTGTTTCCGAATTGGTCTCAACTCAGCTTGTATGGAATCCGTCTTGGTCAGTTTTTTGGTAAGCTGTAATTGGAATCCTTCATGGAATAGTTGGGCCGAACAATTTCGCCATATAATTGCAAAATTCTTTTCGCCAACTGTACTCGATTGTTCCCACCACTCGCTGTGCGCTACTGCCGCCTCCCGAATCGCCCCGTCGCTGTTCCCCTTCGCCGCGGCTCCCATCACCGCCGCCGGCATGCTTAGTTTCTGCCCACCTAGAGGCCAGCGATGGCCGCGCCCGAGAGCTCACTAACGAGGACCGCCTCGACCTGCGCCCCCGAGACTATGCATGGGACGCACGTCTTCAAGATGGACAGGTACAGCCTGTACAGGAGCTTCGGCGTGTTAAACGTAGCATTGTACGTGACATAGGGATAGATAGAGATAGATGTTTAAGTGCTTCAGCTGGATAGATAGCTTATCTTCTGTAAACCGAATTCCTTTTATTCTCTCTTATTCCTTCTCCTCCAAGGATGTAATCTTAACAACTTGTATGCGTTGTCATCAGGGATGTATGTCCCTGCCTCTAAACATGCACGGCGCCCCCTCATACGAGGGTAAGACGCTTTCTGCCTATCGCACATGGTAATCAGAGCATCCCTCTTCCAATACATCTAGCTTTTCCAATCTCCATTAGTGCATAGCATGTCTTCCTCCGGCTCCTCCCAGATCGGCCTCAACAGCCAGGTCACGGAGAAGCTCACCTGTACGAACTACGTACTGTGGCGCGTCCAGATCACGCCACAGCTAAGGGGAGCTGGCGTCTTCGGCTATGCCGACGGTAGCACACCGGAGCCAGACCGCTTCCTTCCTGGCAAGGACAAGGACGGCAAGGACTCCACCGAGCCCAACCCTCTCCACCCAATCTGGGTCCGGAAGGATCAACAAGTGCTCGGGTACCTGCTCAATAATCTCTCCAAAGAGGTGTTGGTGCAGGTGACCGCAATCACCACGACGCATGCACTCTGGAAAACCCTGGCGGCCATGTTCTCCTCGCAGTCGCTCAGCCGCGTCAACAAAATCCGCACGGCTTTGCTTCATGCGCAGAAGGGAACTCAACCGATCGCCACCTTCTTCGCCCACATGCGTGACCTCGCTGATGAACTCGCCGCGGCCGGCAAACCGCTGCAAGACGACGAGATCGTCTCCTACATCATCCATGCGCTGGACATGGAGTACCAGCCTATGGTGTCGGCCCTCGACGCCCGCACCTCCCCCGTCACCCTGGATGAGCTGTTCACCATGCTAAGCAATTTTGACCAGCGCATGGCACTCTACCAGGGTTCAGGCGGCTTCAAGTCATCTTCGAACGCCGCCTCTCGTGGCCGCGGCGGCCGCCGCGGCGGACCTCAACGCGGCAAGACCAGATCGGGCAGTGGTGGCAACTCCTCCAACAACACCACTCCCCGCGCCGGCCGTTCCCCCCTCCACCAACTCCAAGGGCCGCGGTGGAGGTGGTGGCCGCGGCTCCAACCAAGCGCGCCCTGATGCGTCGTGATGCCAGATCTGTGGTAAGCTCGGGCACAACGCCTGGGACTGCTGGTATCGCTATGATGAGGAGGATGATGAGTCCCACGATGAAGACAAGGTGGCGGCTGCTGCGGATGGCTCATACAGCGTCGACACCAACTGGTACGTCGACAGTGGTGCCACCGAACACATCACCAACGAACTTGAGAAGGTGACCACGCGGGAAAAGTACCCCGGCAAGGACCAAATCCACACTGCTAGTGGTGCAGGTATGAGGATTCGTCACGTTGGTCATACAATTATTAAAACTCCCCATCGCAAACTTCATCTTAGAATTTTTTTTGCATGTCCCTAGTGCTAGTATGAATCTTCTTTTCGTTCATCGAATTGCCATTGACAATCATGTATTCCTCGAGTTTCATCCCTTTTTCTTTTTGATCAATGATCAGGCAACGAAGAAAGTGCTTTATCGAGGTAGATGCATTCGAGTACTCTACCCTTGATCCCGGAGCGTCGAAGATTCAATAAACATGCTTATGGTGTTGCCAAACTTTCGTCAACACGATGGCATGATCGATTAGGACACGCCTCCTTTTCTTTAGTTGAAAGATTGCTTAGGAAAAATAAGCTCCCGTTTGTTTGTGAGTGCAATGTTGAAACAGTTTGTGATTCATGTCAACATGCTAAGAGTCATCAGTTGCCATATCCAATATCAACTAGTGTGTCTAAAAAACCTTTGCAATTAATTTTTTTCCGATGTTTTGGGTCCTACCCCTAGCTCCGTTGGTAGACACACATATTACGTGAGTTTTATTGATGACTACAACAAATACTCTTGGATCTATCTTCTTAAGAAAAGATCCGATGTCTTTCAAGTTTTTTAAAACTTTCAAGCTCTTATTGAGCGCAAGTTTGACAACAAGATCATTGCTGTTCAATCAGACTGGGGGGGGGGTATGAAAAGTTAAACTTGTTCTTCCAAAACCTTGGCATCTCCCATCATGTGTCCTGTCCCCACGCTCACCAACAAAACGGTTCGGCAGAACATAAGGACAGCCACATTGCGGAGGTAGGACTAGCTCTCTTAGCCGGCGCCTCTATGCCCCTTAAATTTTGAGACGAGGCCTTTCTCACGGCTGTCCACAACATGCTTCCTAGTCGTGTCATCAATAATGAAACTCCAGTAGAAAGGTTACTTCATGTTAAACCCGACTACAAATCACTTCGTGTGTTTGGGTGTGCATGTTGGCCTAATCTTCACTCATACAACAATCACAAACTCATGTTCCGCTCAAAGCAATGTGCTTTTCTTGGGTATAGTCCACTTCATAAAGGTGTTAAGTGCCTTGACATCTCCACTGGTCGTGTCTATATTTCTCGTGATGTGATCTTTGATGAAACAAAATTTCCTTTTGCGGATCTTCATCCTAATGCCGGTGCTAGACCCCGTCAAGAAATCCTTCTTTTGCCATCTCATCTATCCGGCCTTGATCACGGGGGAGAAAATAATTGTGCTGATCAGATGCTGACTAACCCTCTTAACCATACCCATGAGCTTTGTGATGTTGCAGGAGAAAACAACAGTGAAAACAGAGAAGAAAATGATGCACAAATCACTTCCCAAATGCCATATTTCATGTATCATGGCGTGGGGGGCAAATCTGCCTTGGAACCCGCTGGATTCGCCTCGGGATTGCTGCAGGAGCAGCAGCGCAGGCAATCTGCGTGGGATCGGTGTGGGCTGACGTGCCAGAGCCGACAGCTGCGCCGCACGCCCGCGCAACCGCCAGCGACTCCGCACGCGCCACGCATCCGACCGCAGCTGGAGGTGGCCCCGCGCCTGCTGGAGGTGGCTCCACGCCCGCTCCGCCCCGCTCGTCGCCTCACACCTGGCAGCCCCCAAGTGGCCAACGCGTCGCGTGCTTCCCCGACGAGTCGCGCTGCTACAAGCGGCGCGCTGAGCCGCGGCTGACAGGCGCTGGATCCGGTGCTGATCTGCTCGGGCCCGCGCAATCATGCGCCCATGATGAGCCGGTCGGCCGGCCGGGATCTTCTGCAGCCTCTACAGTGCCTGGGTCACGAGATGCGGCCACAGAAGATCCAGGAGAAGCACGAGGCGAATCTGCCTTGGGTGCCGCAGCATCTAGAACTCCTGTCCTTGCTCCGGGATCTTCTGCGCCAACTGATCCTGCTGCACCGTCACAACGAAGAACAAGACTACAACAAGGTGTGATCCAACGTGTTGATTATAAGCATATAACGAAATATGGCCTAGTTTGTTCCACAGGTGAACCAGGTCCGCCAAGCACTCTTGAGTTAGCACTTTGTGATGAAAAATGGAAAAAGGCAATGAAGGAAGAATTTTTGGCACTAGAGAAAAATAACACGTGGCATCTAGTTCCTCCATAATAAGGTAAAAATCTTATTGATTGAAAATGGGTCTTCAAAATAAAAAGGAAATCTGATGGAACCATTAATCGGTACAAGGCAATACTTGTTGCCAAGGGTTTCAAGCAATGTTATGGAATAGACTATGAGGATACCTTTAGTCCCGTTGTTAAAGCTGCAACCATACGTCTTGTTTTGTCCATTGCTGTTTCCAGGGGCTGGAGTCTCAGACAACTGGATGTATAGAATGCGTTTCTGCATGGCGTTTTGGAAGAGGAGGTATACATGAAACAACCTCCTGGGTTTGAGAATGAAAATGCATCCTCATTTGTATGCAAACTTGACAAAGCACTTTATGGGTTAAAGCAAGCACCAAGAGCATGGTACTCACGTCTCTGCCATAAGATACAAACACTTGGCTTTGTTCCTTCCAAGTCTGACACCTCATTGTTCATTTATAATAAATTGAACACTACCATATTTTTCCTCATTTATTTTGATGATATTATTGTTACAAGTTTATCTGATGAGGCAATATCTAGACTGTTGAAGGATTTGAGTGCAGATTTTGCTCTTAAGGATCTTGGAGATCTTCATTATTTCCTAGGGATTGAAGTGAAGAAACATGATGATGGGCTTCATCTCTTCCAGGAAAAATATGCCACTGATTTGGTGAAAAATGATGGCTTGCAAGGTTGTAAACCCTCACCTACTCCTTTGTCAAGTTCTGAGAAACTGTCTCTCACAGAAGGTACACCTCTAAGTAAAGAAGATAGCACTAAATACAGGAGTTTGGTAGGTGCACTGCAGTACTTAACATTGAAAAGACCTGATATTTCTTTTGCTGTCAATAAAGTATGCCAGTTCCTTCATGCACCCACTACTGTTTATTGGACTGTTGCCAAACGTATAGTTAGATATGTCAAAAATACTTTGAGCACTGGTCTTAATTTCAGCAAGTCACCATCTACTTTGGTCAGTGCCTTCTCAGACTCTGATTGGGCAGACAGCCTAGATGATAGGCGCTCCACTGGTGGGTCTGCAATATTTTTTTGTCCTAACTTGATATCATGGAGTGCAAGAAAATAGGCAACTGTCTAGATTTCAGTACAGATGCATAATACAAAGCATTGGCAAATGCAACAGCAGAAATTATATGGGTTCAATCCATTCTTAAGGAACTTGGTGTGAGAAATACTCAAACTCCATGTTTGTGGTGTGACAATCTTGGCGCTACCTATCTATCTGCTAATCCTGTGTTTCATGCAAGAACAAAACACATCGAGATAGATTTCCACTTTGTCAAAGAAAGGGTTACTAATAAGCAACTTGACATTCGGTTTGTGCACTCTAGAGATCAAGTTGCAGATGGATTCACCAAAGCTTTGCCCACACGGAGTTTTGAAGACTTCAAGCATAATCTCAACTTGATGAAGTTGTGATTAAGGGAGGGTGTTAAACGTAGCATTGTATGTGACATAGGGATAGATAGAGATAGATGTTTAAGTGCTTCGGCTGGATCGATAGCTTTTCTCCTGTAAATCGAACTCCTCTTATTCTCTCTTATCCGTTCTCCTTCAAGGATGTAATCTTAACAACTTGTATGCGCTGTCATCAGGGATGTGCGCCCCTGCCTATAAACATGCACGGCGCCCCCTCATACGAGGGTAAGACGCTTTCCACCTATCGCACATGGCGTTGGGAAGGCCATCGAGTCTGCTACTTTCGCCGTCAGCGGCTACGACTGGTGCGTCCGCTTCTACCCCGACGGTAGAAGGGAAGAGAGCAACAAATGGGTGTCTGTCTACCTCGAGCTCAAGACCGAGAACACTGAGGTGAGGGCGCTCTACAGTATGTGGCTGCTCGACCAGGCCACAGTGGATCCGCGGCCACTGACTTATGCCCAGCCAAACCCTAGCCAGATAGACCCGTCAGTTTTTGACACCCGTTACAATGCAGCCGCGACCCCGAGCTGGGGCTTTACCGAATTTTGGAGGAAGAGTGAACTTGGAGAGTATATTATTGACGACATTCTATGCATCCAGTGCAATCTTACAGTGATCAACTTCAAGGAGGTGCATGTGGAGGAGCCCAAGATGGAAGTTGTGGTCCGAGTGCCGTCGTCATCAGAGCTATTGGATAATCTCAGTAACTTGCTGGGCGCTACAGAGGGAGCTGATGTATCTTTCATTGTCAAGCATGAGGTTTTCTCAGCTCATAAGATCATTCTCGCAATGCGTCCAGTGGTCTTCTGGGCGGAGTTTTACGGTCCAATGAGGGACGAACAAAGGTGCATTGTAACTGTTGAAGACATGCATCCCGCTGCTTTTCAGAGGACTGCTTCATTTCATCTACAAGGATTCGTTGCCTCGGATGGGTGACCTGAATAATGACGAGTATGAAGAAATGCTTAGGCATTTGCTTGTCGCTGCAGATAGGTATGCCATGGAAAGGATGAAATTGATGTGCGAGAGCAAGCTGTGCGAGGTTCTAAGTGCCGAGACTGTGGGTACCACGCTAGCTCTAGCCCACCAGCGCCATTGCAGCCAGCTCAAAGATGCTGGCATTGAGTTTATTATGAACTCTTCGAATAGAATGGTTGCTGTGGTGGTGGCAAGTAAAGGCTATGAGAAACTGAAAAGGGAATGCCCTACTGTCATTGCGGATATATGGGAGAAAACATCTAAGAGACACAGACTTTAATATGCTGACTGTGGATTAACTTGAGCATAGTTACTTAAATTGAAACCTCAGTAACCTGAGATTAGTTTGTCTTTTTCTTAAGTTCTTAGATATTATTTGGAGAAGGATAAGTTTCGTAAAATGTTTACGATATGTACTGCTCTGTTATATGAACCTATGCTATATCAGTAACATTCTCTAATATGTTTTGCTTTGTTGGCTAGCAGTACATTTACTGTTTCTGTTTTTTTTTCCTTTTATGTGCAAATTTCATTTCCCAAAGCAGTGAGTAACTATCTTCCATGACCACATCTATCGTGAGATGAGTTAAAACTTCAGCAAATAGCAGTATTATTGCAAGCTATTTACTAAAATGATTGATCGGTGTCGAATTTTTATATTATGGAGATGATAATTATACACTGAATTTCTATATTTTAATTGTTCCAGTCTGAATATTTAGCTTCATTTTTTTACCAGATGTTTTGTTTCTTTATTTGGAAACCCGTAAAACCATGAAACATTAGTTTTCACTTTGAGATTTTTTTTTTAGATTTTTGAAAAAAAACATGTGCATAGCTAGAAATTTAGTTGCCCCTTTTGTGACCACTAGCAAAAGAGCCCGTGCGTTGCAACGGGAGAGAAAACATAACACACGCTCTTAACTCAACAACCATCACTCAAGACCACAATAGGTCCATCTCCTTTATTTTTGCGAGGTATCATATTTGTGTTGTTGCTTATCCTCCTTCTCACCCTCGCCGGCGATGGCCTCAATGTTCACACAAAACAACAAAAAATGTGTGTTGAATATGGTTAATCCTAAGGCGTCTCTCTCTCCCTCTCTCCTCCCTCTCTCTCTCTCTCTCTCTCTCTCCCTCTCTCTCTCTCTCTCTCTCTCTCTCTCTCTCTCGCTTTCTCTCACTCTCGCGATGAGAAATCTGTTGTTTTCCCCTACGACATTTTTCAGAGGTATGCATGTGTAGTTATCGATGTTTTATTTTTATATGGTTATAGTGGGGTGTTTATTTGCAATCCGGATTGCCGCCGGTATAAAAAAACAAATCTTGTGCTATAAATTATAAGTTTGCTTCCATAACAATATTTTAAAAATATTTAACATGTAAAATTAACATCATATTTAGATTCCACACATTTTTCTAATAATTATTTTTATATAATATGTTAAAATCGAAGTTACGGTTTAAAAGATACAGATAATTTAGAAAATCATTTGGTTTGACTCAAATATATTCCAAAATAATATTTAAAAATACTTAACAGGTAAAAATAATCTCATATTCATATTCTACATATTTTTCTAATCAAATTTCATATATAACATGTTCAAATCGGAGTTACGGTTTAAAAGATATGGATGGTTTTAAGAAGTATTTATTTGACTTAAATATGATCCGCGGATGAATTACCTAAAACATCAGAGGGGGTTTTGAAAAATGTAAAATAACGGTTCGGGTGTGACTTAAATCCGAACAGCGGATTGATTTCAAGAAAATACAGGGACTTTTGTGTAAAATACAAAAATAACGATTCGTTTTAAGTTAAAACAGGACTGCGAGTTGAAAAATGCCATGACGGACGAAAGAAACCCAATTTGCTTTATTATTAGGTAAAGATTTCTGCAGCCTAAGCTTCATGGCGAAAATGAAAGCAAGACTAGTTGAGTTCTTAGTGGAGAAATTTTCAGTAAATGCACTTGCATTGAGCCAGCCTGCATGCTAAGTTACAAGATGCTTAGTTCTTTCAAAGTGAGATTTACTTGGCATAGTACACACTCCTACTTCCTTCGGTTTAATGGTCGCATTTCTTGTCGATCTAAAGGAATCTGGGGGCTCTGTTGTTTTCTTCGTCCTTGGAATGGACCCTCTGCTCCACATTTGTGTTGCTCTGTTCCTGGGTTCTAGTGACAGAGCAAGCTAAGTTGCTTCACTCATGGTCAGGATTTCTATACAGAGCGAACCTGGTTTACTTTACCTGAGTTGTGTTGGGGTTTGTAACACTGACTGAGAGTCATTTCGCCCCAAACTTGTGGTCAGGTTTGCTTCACTTATGTTCAGGATTTCTGTATATGCAAAACAACATAGTGAGGACTCATATGAGACTGTACGTCTATTGGTGTGCGCCCCTTGTCTTCTTCAGTTACAGCAGATGGAATCATGTCGTTTGGACCCTGTTTGACGTTTCGTCTGATATTGATGGAATGGTGTCACATGAGGATTTTCTCACCGTGATGGCGGGAACTACTGCGAGTCCTACGATTGCTCCAAGGCCATGTCCGACCTTTTTTTAAGTCGCCCCGGAGGATCTGGTTTCATTAAAAAGGAGGAGAGAGTTGTCAAGTTAATATATGAAAAACCCGTCTAAAACCATCATAAAAGCCCACACATGGCAACATCGTCCTTCCTGGCTACCCACACGAAGACACACACGCCACTGAGAAGAAAAAACACTGTCGAGGTTGACACCAAGCTTCATCGTCATCGCTCCTCCACGAGCCAACGACTCCAACATCACCATCAACTTCATCAACGAAGCCTTCGTCGCAGCAGACGCCAAGACCCATACCGGCCCATGCCAAACAGATGACCACCCGCGTTGGTGTTTAGCCAGCTCCGACCTGAGCGATGAACCTAGCAGCAGAAAGACCGTTGAGCCTGCGCCGAGCTGGACGCCGCAGCCAAACCGCACAATACTTACATAATATTCATGGATACATCTTTCGTTGGTATTCACGTCGCATACTTACACAATATTCATACAAATAAGAGTATAGTTGTTGACAAAGCTCACTAGTGGGGTATAATTTACATTGAGCCCGGCTAGTAGGTACGACATCATGTAATTCTTATGGACGTGCTTGCCAATGGAAGAGAGCTCATCTTCAAGAGCTTTCATATTGGAGAAATACTCCATGGCTTTCATGTTTCCCTCATGAATGTTGGCAACCCTTATCTTGTTACTGACGACTTGTGCTCAAAATTGACCTGAGAACATATTCTCAAGCATGGTCCAGACTTGTGGCACGCTCGTCATTCACACCACCTGTGTCAAGACGTCTTTTAAAAACAAATTGAGGATATCTCCTAGGATGTATTAGTCCTAAGCCAACCACATAGGCTGGATTGGAGATTCACTCTTTTCCTCATTGGTTGTTTTCTCGATAATCTTGCATGGTGTCAGGGGAGATCCATCAAAATAACTAGTGAGTTGCGCACCACGAACTGTGGGCCAGACTTGTGCTCCCACATAATGTAGTGTTCCCTCGTGAGTTTTCTGATATTTATTGGCTGTGGGAATCAGGAATGGAGGAAAAAGATGATGCCATTGATATGAATCTAGGAAAGGGTAGCTATTTATTCAATCACGATACCGATACGTCAAAGCATATTGACCCTCGTAGGTCCAGATGGTCTTATATTGATCGAGCCATACAATAGAGACTACAACGGCTGGGTAAAAGGCACAAGTTGCATAAAAGAAATAGAGATAAACTACAAATCCAAACCTTTGTATGATTAGCTCGGTTTACATGATTGTAAGAACCTACACTATAAAATGATGAAAGGGGATCTCTCGACCTAAATTTAACTCCATGTCCGCTGATCCAACAATCTAACTCCAAAAGTTTTGGTTTCAATGCCTCTCCATTGGACACAAATCATTGACTTTGGTATAGGAATTTTCTTCCGAAGATAGTAAGTGTTTCTATGTTACTTTATTTGCACAGAAATTAATCACCCTTAGTACTCACACAGTTGTAGACATGGTGTATATTAGAAAGAAATCTTGATGCACCTAAACAACGACAAGATAATCTAATGGATTTTGTACCATCACCATTAAATGATAGAAGAATACAAGAAACTATTTGTGATGTACACAAGGTGGGTCATCTTCAATCATATCATTTTTTAATCACAAAATAACAGAGAGCAATGGTATCCTGTGAATTTCCATGGAGCTTGAATTGTTGGTTTGTTGTACTGACATCATAAAAATCATGCACATGAATAATTTTGTTACGAGATACAATCATATGTTATATCAAACCCTATTAATTGGATTTAAGTGACGCATTGTGGAAAGTTCTTACAAAAACTAAAAGAATGCATATGAAAGGAGTCAATGTGCCAGATGACAAACGGAGATGAAATTAAGGAATTAAAGTGGCACACAACAAAAAGGAAATGGAAGTAGTCAATGCAACATGGGATAAAGAGAGATGCAATGAGTCAGCACACTACACGACAAATGGAGATGAAAGGATTTAATGCGACACATGACAAAAGGAGATGAAATGAGTCAACACGCTATGCGACAAATATATATCTTGAGAACCAAGACGTTCAGATTTGGTGGTTAGATTGGCACTTAACGATCTATATTTAGGGAGATCTACGACGCCACTTAAGTTCATAGTTACAAAGAAAGTCCAGAATGATACAATGATATACAAGAATTACTACTAAACGTGCTGCTTGGTGAATTTGCTACTAGGTTGTTCTCCGCCATGTACTTTCTAAAGGGGGCAATAGACCAGAGTTTTATGAGTTGATCTTTTTTTGAACAATCTCCTAGGGGGGAGGGGGGAGATGATCCCTACCTGATTATATTACTCAAAGGTTCCCAAGGGCAGGTTGCAGGTTACATTAGAGATTATAGAGAGAGGAGAGGTATAGGGCCAAGACACGGCAGACTCCCTGCTAATGTGCTCCTTAAATCTGAAGGCCCAAAGCGTAAAATCTGAGATAATGTTCCGAATAGTATCTAGGGGGGAGTGCATCTTGTTATGGAAAACATGAGCCTTCCTGGAGTCCCAGAGGTCCCATAGGATGGCGAGGACGGCGGTAGGCCAAATGTTGATGTTGAGGCCAACCAGCGTACACTACTAGAGAAAACCCTATACACAGAATCTTAGCAGCAGCGCGGCTCAAAAAGGAGCGCTGCTGCTAATTAGCAGTAGCGCGGGTGTAGAAAACCCGCTACTGACAAGTGCTTAGCAGTAGCGCGCTCGGCGTAACCCGCGCTGCTACAAATATCGACCGACAGTGCCCACCCAACTCCATTTAGCAGCAGTGCGGTGCCGCGAGCCGCGCTACTGCTATAGCTGTAGCAGTAGCGCGGTTTTTCTGAGGTCGCTGCTGCTAATTTTCAAATCGGGCACACTTTTGGTCCCAGTTAGCAGTAGCGCTTGTATCGAAAGCGCGCTGCTGCTACTTTCTTAGCAACAACGCGTTTTACGTACCGCGCTACTGCTAATTCGCACCCACCACCTTTTCCCCACCCGTCCTCCCCCTCCTCTCCCTTTCCCCTACGCGCGGAGGCCCAAATCCAAACCCACACTCTTCTGATTCCCCTTCTCCTCCCACTCGCCATTCCCTTCCTCGCCTAGCACCACTGCTGGCCTCGCACCTCGGCGCCACTCACAAATCCGGTGACCTCCTCTCGCAGACCCCTCCCCTCCCCCTCCATCCTCCTCTTTCTCCGCTGTTGGAAGGAGAGGGAAACCAGCAGAGCGTCGTCCACATGGCGGCGGCCAGATCCATGCATGGACACAACCACTTGCACCTCCTCGCCGGGTCAAGGGTCCCACGACAAGCAGCAGCAGGTCCCCGAGCTCCATCTAGGGTTTTGGGCATCGACACCAACTCCGGCGGCCACCGGTGAGTTACTCCTCCTACTGCTCTCTATCTCTCTCTTCCCTTTCTAATAATTTTCTCTTCTTTTGTAGCAGCAGTAGACGAGAGCTGCGGGCACAAGTTGGGTGGGAAAGCACCATCACCACGAACAACTTCATCCCCTCCAGGACTAGTAGTAGCCATGAATGGAGAGGACGATGACGCCGAGCAGAAGCAGCCGCCATGGCTGCAATTAATTTTTTTAATTCTGAATTAGTTAGTAGTAGCGCGGGGCGCTGACCCGCGCTACAACTAAGTAGTAGCAGCGCGGGTGGCAACAACGCTACTACTACTAGAAGTAGCAGTAGCGCGGGTACCACCCGCGCTACTGCTAAAAGTTAGCTGTAGCGCCCTAGCAGTAGCGCAGCCCCCCATGCTACTACTAGCAATTATCCCGCGCTACTACTAGGGTTTTCCCTAGTAGTGGTAGGAGTATCCTAGATGAGGTGGATGTAGTGAGGGGCCTGGAGTCCCAAGAGGGATCAGACCTGAGCCACGCATGGGTAGAGGAGGTGAGGTACGTCATGTCCTTAAAAGATAAGTCGTAGTGAGTGGAAGACGACACCGACGTGATGGTCTTGCAATGTAAGTTCGCCATCATGCTTAGCCTGTCACGATAGAGGATCTAGCTGAAGATCTTAACCTTGATAGGTGCCTTGGAGCCCCAAATGTGCCTTGCGTTGAGATCAAGCTCATGGTCGGAGGAGAGCAATGAGTAGGCACACCTCTAGGTGAACCAGGAGTCCTGGGTGAGGAATCTGTCATCGGGCGCATTGCTTGTGGTAACATCCTGCAGCAAGACAAAACAAACGCAAGCTCGGTAGAAGCCACATTGGTTAGGAGGTTTTGTAGAGTAGGGAGTAAGCCATTATGCATGACATGAGCTACCAATATAGAGGATGAAGTGGAGTGAGAGAAGAAGTGGGGGTAGTTTTCTGCGAGCGGAGTCGGCAGAAGCCAAGCGTCGAGCCAAAATAAGGTGTAAGTGCCATTGTTAGTAAGGACGAAGGAAATTTTACGAAGGTGACAGAGCTGTTGGTAAACAATTCTCAAAGGTAATGGGGGTTTGGGGGCTTATATGTGAAGTTGAGAGAGTAGTGTTGGAAGAACCAGTTCACACAAGGCAGGTCAAGTTTTTGGAGAACTTTGAAAGTGAATTTCATGAGGAGGCAATTGTTTTGGAGAGCCAAAATTTTCATACCAAGCTCGCCAACTGTCTTGGGAGTGCACACATTTTTCTAGGCGACAAGGCATTTTACCCCGGAGCAATTTTCGCTAGTCACCCAGTATAAGGATCTACATATAACGTCTAACCTTTTGATAATCTTCTTGGGTAGTCTAAAGATAGACATAAAATGAGTAGCGAGGGCGTCTAGAGTGGAAAAAATGAGGGTATGTCTAGCTCCTCGGGTGAGAAGTTTTGCCGCCCACACAGAGAGGTATTTTAGAAAGCGCTGAATGATGGGTTCAAAAGATGAGAACGGAAGGTGCATGTGAGAGAGGGGGAGACCTAGATAAATCTGGGGGAGGGAGGACAGGTCACAACCGAAGGTCTGGGCGATATTAAGGCTAGTTGTGGGGTCCGTGTTGATGGGCACGAAGGTAGTTTTCTGGAAGTTGATAGAGAGGCCAGTAGCAAGGACGAACTTGTCAACGATGTCTTTGAGCATGGTTGCGGCATGGCTAGAGGCATGGGCAATGATTAGGGTGTTGTCAGCATACTGGAGCACAATCGGAGGTCTGCCAGTGTAGATCAGGTGGCAGAGCTGGTCGGGCGAGAAAACCTGAATGATTAAGCATTGAAGCAAGTGTGCGACGATGATAAAGAGGTAGGGTGAAAGCGGGTCACCCTGCCGTAGACAATTCTCATAGTTGACGTAATGACCCGAAGTCCCATTTAGCAGCATCGCCGTCTTGCTAGAGACAAGCAGAGTTCGGGTCCAGCTTATGATGGTAGGCGGGAATCCTCTAGAGAGGAGAATGAGGAAGAGTGATTCCTAACAAATAGAGTCAAACACTTTGTGGAAGTCAAGTTTGAAAACCATAGTAGGTGCCTTCTGAATGTGGTAGGCGCTGAGGATGTCGGCCGCGTCGATGAAGTTCTCAACAATGCATCTGTCGGAGATGAAGCCAGTTTGGTCTCCATGGAGAAGAAGGGGAATTAGGGCTTTTATATTGTTGGTAATAATGACCTCACCGATCACCTTGGGGGTGTAGTTCTGCAAGGATATAGGTCGGAAGTCATTAGGGAGCAAAAACATGTGTGCTCTATTGAAGCGTTTTACATCTGCACGGAGGTTTGTCAAGTCCTCGAAGATGGGAAGGATCGCATGTTTAATGTTGTGCCCAAACTTGTGGTAGAACCCTGGCCCAAGCCTGTTATGACCAGGACTAGCATTGACGTTCTAGAGGAAGGCATCTTAGATTTCTTCAGTGGAGAAGGGGGAGTCCAGGTGGCGAAGCGGAGGGAGTTGCGCCGGGTAAAGGTCTTGGAGTGGGAAGAGACAAGTCCAGGTTGTTGGAGTGCCGAGAAGGTAGCAAAATAAATTGTGGAGGATGATGAACTTGGTGTCATGGGCAAAGAAATTGACCCCAATGTCCTCAAGGATGGCGATGTTGTCTTTGCGGAACCTCTGGGAGGCAGAGGCGTGTAAGAATTTGAAGTTTTCATCCCCATCAATGATGACTTTTACTTTCCTCCTTTGTTTCTAGAAGAGAACCTTCTGACAAATAGCACGTTAGGGGCGGTTATAATGACCAGTCTAAGAGAGGATTCAGGTTGGGAGTGGGAGCCTTCTTCAAGCCTGTCGATCCTATCAATGATAAGCTTGCAGTCAATTTCTTGCTGGTCAACTGGTCTGATAGTTTTGGACCAAGTTTTGAGGTTCGCTCTAGTATATTTTACGGCACTGGAAAGGGCTAGGTCCAAAGGAATTGAAGGGTGGTTAGCGGGCCAAGCCTCGATACGATACGCTTGCATGCCAGGTGAAGGGCCCAGAAAGAGTCCAAACAAAACATGCGAGAATGGGGGATATGTGAAGATACGTTGACGACGAGAGAAACTTGGTCGGAAGAGAAACGTGTCAGGGAAGACAGGGTTGATATTGAGAAGCGGTATTCTCATGCAAGGTTAAAGAAGGCTCTGACAAGGAATTCTAGAGTTGTAGTTACACGATTGTTAGACCTAGTAAAGGTTCTATTCAGAAGCGTGAGCTCGATGAGCTGCAGGTCTGAGATGGGCGTGTTAAACATGTTAGCCTCATAGTTGTGGAAGTTTTTGTTTTTTTTCTTGCAAGCGAAGCGGATTAGGTTGAAATCACCGACAAGAAGCCACGGGGTAGAGTTTGTGGGGGCGATATCTCTGAGCTCTTGGAGGAAGTCCATTTTGAGAGGTCGTTCGGATGGGGCATAAATGTTGGAGATTGTGAGGTTGGTGCCAGAGACCGGGCAAGAGAGGCTGAGAGACGTAGAAAACCTGCCGTGAGAGTGGTTTAGGAGGGTTATATCGTGAGGGGGTTGATCACAGAAAAAATACCTCCATCAAAACCGATAGCGGGAAGGGAGACAACTTGGTCTAGCGTTCGAGGTAGGAATGAGTTTAACTTAGGGACAAGGACAAAGTCTAGCTTTGTTTCTTGCAGAAGCGCAACAGAGGGTTCAATCGCGATGATTTCAGAAAAGATGTGCTTGCACTTATCAACATCACCGAGGCCGCAAACGTTCCAAGAGAGGATAGTGAAACGAGACTGATGCATAACATAAACTTCCTTTCACCACCAGCCCAAGAGCATAACAACAAGGAAATACAAGGGAAAGAGGGGGCACATCGTGCAACTATCCCATCGATGGCCAGGAGCAGGCTAGACCTATGGAGACTACGAAGCAGATGAAAAAAGCGCGCGGCTGCCCGCACAAAAATACAAAAGCACCCAACACCCGGGGTGAGCTCTCCTGCTGAACATTCATGGCTGATCATGGTGAAGGCAAAGCATCGGTAGCGCGAACAACGTCTGCCTCGTCACTGTCGTTGCCGCAAACCAGAGCGATACGGGGCAGTTTTTCTGCTACGTCGTCTGCGCCCGATGCGTCGCTATCAGAGGTGCACAGAGAGGAGCCCTGCCTCTACCAGGTCGTCTGAGGCTGCGTGAATGGGGTCTTCCGATCGGCAATGCACACGTTGTGATGCAGCTTGGCCGCGGAGACCACCCGCTGGGAGTGAACGTCCCGCTTGTGGATGACGTTGTTGTGGACGGTGAGGTCCGAGATAGCAGTAGACGATGAAGAGGCTGCCGTTGGTGCCGCTTTTATGGTGGTGCACGTCGCAATGACTGAGCAACATGTGCCGCTGGCCGCCCCTGGAACGACAACAGGCACCGGCACATGAGCCACCGGATCCTTGAGAACGCGTTGGGGCAGAGAAGGCGCATCAAGGTCGTGGACCTTCATTGTTTTAGAAAAAAACATGGAGGGGATAATATCCCGTGAGTTTCCATGAATATACTCATTTCTTGGATGCATCGAGATTGTGGATTGTCAAAATCCTGAATTCTCATGTGAGTTATGAGATTCTATTGATTGTGATATGGCTATACAATATTTTTCTATGAGAATAAAGAAATAATCAAATGCATACAATCTACATGATACTTTTTTACAAAAAGGGAGTATATGCACCACACGAAAAATGGAGAAGCAGTGTAAAAAAAGAAAATTTCCATTTCCATCGGGTGGGTTATCACCTTCTCCAAAGAAAATCCTAGAAAGAGAAAACCATCACATCAATGCCTCCTGTTGGCCTCCATTTAAAGTAATGAGCTTAAGTGGTGCCTCTAGGTCTTTCTATATAGAAATCATTGGTTGCCAATCTGGCCCTCCAAATCCAAACTTTTTTGATTCTCATGACAGATATGTCGCATAGTGCATTATCTCCTTTCATCTTCATTTGTCATGTGTCAGGTTGAATCATTTCATTTCCATTTTACACGTGATGTGCTAAATCCTTTCATCTCTCTTTGTCGAGTGGCGCTTTGACTCCTTTCTTCCCCTCTCTCATGTGGCACATTGTGTTCTTTCATCTCCAACAGTCGTGTGGCACATTGACTCCTTTCATCTCCACTGGCCAGGTTTTTTAAAGCATTTTTGCACAATGATAGTAAGCGCTACCACATCCCTTAAATCACATTAATAGGATTTGTTAGATCATATGTTAGCATTTCTTAATATAACTATTCATGTGCATGAATAATGCGAGCTCCAGGGAAGTTCATAGGATATCATTGCTCTCTAATATTTTGCAAAAAAGAACAAGAAACGGCAGCCATCGCATGCCTACTTCTTCAAGAATGTGTTTTAGTGGTTGGAGGTTCCACTCGTCTAAATCACATCATAGGATTTTGGTCCAACACTTAAAATTTAAATTTTTTCATTGCTTCTCTATTTATGCGTGATGCACTCAGAATCAGTAAGCATTCTCATGTTTCCTTTTGTGCTTGCTACAAACTGATTGCGATAACGTTTGATTGGATCCTGGACTCTGTCGAGTCTGGTTTTTTGAAAATATTTGAGGTGTATTTTTGTTTGACATGCTCATATAGATGTCATCTATTGCACCTAGAAATGTTCATGTAATGCATGTTTATATATATATATATATATATATATATATATATATATATATATATATATATATATATATATATATATATATATACACACGTACACAAAAGGACCAACATGTACATTTAGAAATAGCAAACAACACATACATACAAATCCACATATACGGTAAAGTATATTTTAAGGGAAGTTTACACATATGTAAAATACATCAATTAATTACGCAAGTCAAACTATTTCAGAATTTATTAAAACTTTTAAATAGGATTTTTATTATTTAAAAATATCTTGGCTCACTGGGCCGGACCTCCAAATCGCCTAACTCATTCAACGGATCATCTGTTAGTTTATGTGGATTTGAGGTGTATATATATTCAAGCTTCTAACATTCACTGTCGTGGCAAGCTTCGAACATTCTATTCCGCTTGCCTCTCAGCTATGTGGTTCACCGATCGATCAGCTCCGTTTTGTGGAGGCATGATGTTGGCAAGGGGATGCTGGGATGCGTCGGTGTGGTGGATGAGACCGGGGGATTCTGGGGAGGGGTGGCGAGGATGACTATCCTGTATGGGGCAGGCTCAGCTGGTTTTAGGATCATGATTCAGATTAATGTTGTGTAGAACTGAGTTTAACTTGCATCAAATTATCAGAGTCATATGTGGTAGTTCCCTGACGCTGCTTTCTAGGGCTGCAAGAAATTTGAGACATATTTTTGCAGAAATGGTTCATACAAAATGTGCAATTAATGCAATAACACAATGATGAAATGAAGTTTACCTGGCAGTCAATGATTCTTAAGAGCGGATCCAGTGCGGGTAGCTGCTCCAGGAGGTGGTCCTTCCCAAGCCTGCTCGTGCCGCTCTGCCCCCTTGGTATGAGGCGTCACTCCCTCAGCTCTTCGTACTGGCTGCGAATCTCTAAGCCGCTCCCCTTGGTATGAGACGTAGTACTGCAGCAGCGCGTAGCACTCGAGCCACTCCTCAAGAAAGGGTGCATAAGTATGCACTCACGCGGTGGTCGGAGTCGTTTTTGAAGTTGGACATCTAGAGACTACAACGCATGGCAAGCCAAAGGTGCAAGGCATACGCTGCTGCTGCTGCTTTGGAGGAGCCGCAAGTAGCACGCACTGCTTAAGATTTGGTCCCCTTAATGGCAGCAAGTATAGTATATAAGGTAGAGCGAACTACACCATCCATCCATCGGTGCATTTTCTTGATTGTTAAAGGCATCAACGTCGTGCATATGCACCACCCAGTTATTGCTGTTGGAGAGGAGTCTGGCGAGCGCGTGCACGTTGTGTGAGACTCTTCAGTGTGCGATCGTGCGCCGACAATGTCCTCAAGGACGCCTACGACATCCGTGGCAGCGCCGCATGTAACTGCTCCGAACGTACGGGCGGGTGTGCCGAAGACAATCGAGAGGAGATAGGGCATCTGATCTCAGTGGCGAGGTGTCGGACCTTGGGCAGCCGCTCGACGTGGTTGGTGGCCATGACCACAGCAAACATCGTAGATCCTTCAGATAGTATTGACCGCTATTGACGGTGGAGTCCTTGATGCTGCCACCACGTCCGTTTCGTTCTTGAGGGAGAGTTTTCGGCATAGTCGGCGGCTGCGATGTGGAGTGATTGTCGGTTCTCTTTTTTATGGAAGGAGACACCTCGAGTCATGCGAATAATAATTATTCTCTTAGTTTGTGTGAAGGAAATCACAACTTACAAGGAATTTTTCATAATGAAGGATATTAGTGTGATTTATGGGATGCAATTTCCGTCTAACGGCCAATTACTATGAATCTACCATATGTTGATGCGCACGTTCAATCAGAAAGCACTGAATTAGAAAGCAACGAGAGTTGGCATCTGTAACGGACGTGTTTAGCGAAACGAGTAACCGCAACAAGTTATTCAGGATCCAAACCAACAAACCATGTGTGGGCCATATTGAAATATTGGACGGGTACAGTGCTCGGGCTGCCCGGTTTTTAACTAAGAACAATCTCATACTTAAAGTAATAACAAGTGCTAATGTGGCCTGTTGGTTACTACAGTTCATATATCACATTTTGTAATTAGTGAGACAATGAACATACACTTTCAGTGCACCGAAAAAATTTCATGAGAATAAAGGTGAGGCATTAATTTGAGATATGACCTGAACATCGCCAAAAGCCTCTTTTGGAATACAGACAATATCATCTAGCTCCAACGTTGGACCACAAGAAAGTTGACATTTGACAATGGAGTGGAAACAAAAACAGAATTTTTTTATGGAGGGCAATGAAAATAAAAATGGCAAAAACTACAGACATCCATGGCCTGGACCACAAGAACTCCACTCTTCTATCCCTGTATTTCTTTCTCTCTGCTTTGTAAACGATATATTTCTTTCTTTGTTGAATACATAGGCCTTACACCTCATAATAAGGATCAAAGCATAAGCAATCATTTGGTTCGAATTTGTGTGTTACTCACTTGCTCTCGCCCTTAGCTAGGGTGCATCCGGTACTCCCTAGTCTGAAACACCCTTGAACTTATTTTCTTGAAGTGTTTTTCTTCAGATAAAATGCCCTTGTCATATTAATTTTCCACAAAGTGATAAGTGGAGAAAGACTTCCACTCCTTGAGTTTAGGCCTTCACATTTTCACGTTGCCATACAAAAGTAGGTAGGAATCTGACGACTGAGACATGAACGCTCTCTCTGTTCCCGGTCAAAGGAAGCAGGAGCAGGAGCAAAGCAGGAGCCTCTCCTTTTTGTAATTCAAAACCGTAAGAGCATCTCCAATCGTTGGCCCCTCAGGAGGCGCTAAAAATCACCCTCTGGGGCGCACCGGCGATAAACCACACGCTGGGGGCGTGATGCCCCCAGTCACGGCGTCCACGTTTTTTTGAAAATCCAAATTACGGCACGAACACGGCGCAAATTCAACCAAATTTTGGCGAGTTCGTTCATATTTAAAATATTTTACAAAAAGGAAAAAAAAAGCTACTAGGTTGCTCCTCGCCGTCTCCCTCGCCGCTCCTCACCGCCCGCCGCCCTTGCAGATCTACATGCCGAGGAGGCTGTAGAACCGTGTGTAGTCGCCGCCGTCGTCATCGTCGTCGTCGCCGCTTCCGCTACGGCCGCCGTCCCTGCTGCAACCCTCCCCCGATTGGCGTGGCGGGTTGGACGGTCCGGGGGCGTCCTCGTCGTCGTCACTGTCGAGGATCACGACGCCGTGCTCGTCCTCGCGCCCACGTTTGCAGGCGGCTACCTCCTCCAGGGCCCGGCGCTGCCGGACCATCTCGTCGTGGAGGTAGTCGTCCCGCGCCCACTGCATGGCGTCCTCGTCGGAGATGCCGCACCGGGCTATCTCCTCGTACTCCGCGGGAAGGCCGGGCTCCGGTTTGGGTGCGACGAGGACGAGGCGGCTAGAGGCGGGGGTGGAGTCGCCGATGCGGACGCCGGAGCTGCGGGTGCGCCGGCTGACAGACGTGTCCTGGGGCTCCGGCTTGACGGGGCAGAGGCAGGGAGAGCCGGTCGACCGACCTGGCGAGGAGGAGGATGCCCCGGGGTCCATGCGCCTCGGGTCCACGAGCTCTCACGGCGGCGAGAGAAGGACGGGGGGAGGGGTACTCCAGCCTCGGCGTGTTGCCGCCCTCGATGTACTCGAGGACGGCGTGCGGCGTGCGGCCGGGCACGCCCCACCATCGGCGCCGCCCCTCGGAGTTGAGCCTGCCGGAGGGAATGGCGCTGTTGGTGGCCTCAAGCTGCTCGGTGTGGCGGCGGCGGAAGTATGGCTCCCAGAGCGGGCCGTCGGGGACGTAGCGTGGCCCCTCCCTCGCCGCCGCGGCAGGGAGGCGCGGATTCGCGCGATCTCCGCACGCCGCGCCGTCCCGGTCGGCGGCGGTGGCACCGGGACCCCGCCGGCGTTGATTCTCCACGCCCCGGGTACCCGCATGTCCGGCGGGACCAAATACTCGGCCTCAAAAAGTAGCCGAGTTTCGTCCTCGTGAAGGTGGCGGCGGCCGAAGCCGTTCGCCGCCGCGCCGTCGCCTGGGAAGCGTTCGGCCATTCTTTGAGCTGGAGACGGCGAGAGGAGAGGGAGGAAGGGGGAGAAAGGTGGCGTCGGTGGTGGAGACTCTGTGCGTGCCACCGGTGCGCTGGGGGTCGGCTTTATGTAGGCGGAGGCGCCGCGCGTACGCGTGGCTGCCGCGTTACACGTGGCATGCGAGGGGACGCGCGTTGTCTCGTTTTCACTGCGCCGCCCGTGAGGCATCAATGGCGGAGGCTGACCGGCGCGGCAGCGCGCGGCAACTTTGACATTGATTCGCCATGGGAAACGAGGCGATGAGGACGACGAAGCGGCGAGAAGCGAGACGAGTCGCTGGCAAGGAGGACCCGTGGCTCTTTCGCGCAAAAAACGATTCGCCCGGCATCCCCGAGCGCCCCCCAGTACGCCGGGGTCGGGTTGGGTCCGCCAGCGCCAATTTCGGCCCGAGCCGGTGAAAATTGAGCCCCTGGGGGCGCGACTGGGCCGATTTTTTGGCGTCAGCGACCGAAAAGTCATCTGGTGGGCCTTGTTGGGGACGCGGCTGGAGATGCTCTAACATTTGTGTCCAACATTAGACATTTGTTGAGAAAAGAACAAAAGCAAAAAACAGTAACACCACCCGTGGTTTTCCTCACCTCTCATGGAAGAGACCATGGGCCGCGGCACAAGCAGACACGCACATTGACATCGCCAGATCAAATGGCGTAGCTGCAGAAATTATGGAGTAGAAGCAGCGCATGCACACAAAGCACGGGGAGAGCGCCTTTGACCTCTGGAGTCTGGACCGCGAGACTTCCACTCCTTCCCTTGACCCCTCTACCCCTATAAATAGACGCCCTTCCTCCAGCCCTTCTCACCACTCCTCTGAATACGGATTGTTTTTAGACGAGGAGCAAAGCAGTAACATCAGTTGTGTCCTGAGACGAGGAAGCTAATAGAGGTTTTGGCTGTGCGGTTTGTGCTGATTTGTTTTTTAATCAATATTTTTCTTGATGGCGTTTGCTTTTCCAGGTGGGAAGAAGTTCGGAGAACATGGCCACGATGGGTGGGGACCGAAGGCAGATGATGGAGGATGCGGCGGAGGACAAGTTTTCCGAAGGGTTACGTGTCCTCGTTGTGGACGACGACTGCGTCTGCCTCATGGTACTTGAAGCCCTGTTGCGCCGCTGTAAATACCAACGTGAGTCTCTTGATCCCTCCACTTCGCCATAGTCCATTAGAATCGGGGCCTTGTGATCTATTTGTTTCTCTGCGAATAATGCTTGCCGCTATGCAGCAACGACGGTGATGGATGGAAAGACGGCGCTCAGGATGCTCATGGCGGGGAAGCAGCAGTTCGACCTGGTCATCACCGACGTGCGCATGCCGGACATGGACGGCTTCAAGCTCCTCGAGCTCATCCGCCTCGAGATGGATCTGCCCGTCATCAGTACTCTCACTGCTCTCAATCCAAAGTCCAATTTTTGAGTTTTCTATCCATGAACACTGACAATTGTTTTCAAGAACGTACTTTTACTCCTCAATCTTGTTGATACCTTGAGAGGATATTAATTTCTTTGGGCAGCGTGTGAGATCCTATATATTTAGGACGATTTTATGAAACCACATACATATGCACAAAACCCACACTCTATTTCTAACCTGGAAGAGTTTTAAAGAACGGGATCCCCACTGAGTCCGAACCAACGGGGTCCCATCTAACCGTTCACTCGTCCGATCGGATGGGGAGTGGGGTAGGAGAGCGGAGGTGAAGCGGTACATGAGTTAGTAGAGGACGTAGTGTCGGTTTCTAGCCCAAACCAATGGGATCCTATCTAACCATCCGTCTGATGGATGGCGACTGGGTACGAGAGCGGAGGTGGAGCGACACATGAGCTAGTAGGGGACGCATTGTCGGTTTCTAGCCCAAAACAATGAGATCCTATCTAACCATCCATCCATCAGATCTGATGGATGGTGGGGATGGGGAA
Organism: Triticum dicoccoides; assembly: GCF_002162155.2. Lineage (NCBI taxonomy): Eukaryota > Viridiplantae > Streptophyta > Magnoliopsida > Poales > Poaceae > Triticum > Triticum dicoccoides. The sequence goes on from NC_041392.1 coordinate 709,237,583, forward strand.
CAAACATGGATAGCACGTGATTATGATATCCCAATTGTTGTTTTTAATAATTGGGCTGATAGTGTTTAGTAGGCTAGAGACATGGTCACTCCAATGGCTAATTTGGGCTAGTGAGAGTCTCTGTCACTCCAATGTAAAATAGATTCCACATCCACGCGTTCGATGGGCGTATTTATGGACTATCTAGAATTGAATTTTATAAATGAGTAGTTTGGCTTAGTGAGACTCTCTATCACTCCTATGTAATGTAGACCCCACTATCCACATGTTCGATGGCTTTATTTATGGACAACTATAATTTAATTTTATATCATCTCAATTAATTGTACAATCCTACCAATAAGAATGAAAACTTTAATCTATTCATAGTTCATGAAATGACCAAGTTATATTTTTTTCAAAGCTAATGTTAAAATTCGCGTTCTAACAATCACACAAGGTATACGATTGCGCCACACCTGTTTGCTAGGGTTGCATGAATACTACAATTAAGAAATACCTATGTTGTATTGATATTTTTTTTGTGAATTGTATTGATATTATTAAGATTACTACTCATCTTCATTCTCCTTAAAGTTGTTACTCCTTATGACAATTTACTCTCAAGAATAGCATGTAAAGTAGGAATGCCCCTTTTAAGTACATACATGAGTAGGTTAACCATGGGTAATACCTACAATACTGCATATTTGTTGACTTTGAATAAGCACACCAATTTGTAGTCAAATTACTTTCACTGAAAGTGCAGCCACAAATACTTATTTTCCTGAATCTCTACTATTATTGCACAAAATTCGTCCAAGATAATTCTTGCCCAATCTCTACCTCGCCCACAGCTGCATGCAATTAATTAGCTATATAGTTAATTACACATGTCAATTGTCTAGACATTAATTTATGGAAACTATCACCGAGTATTGGACGAGAGGACCACGTTAATTATGGAGAGTATCATTCTTTGGACGAGAGTATCACGTTAATTATGAAACGTATCATCGAGCACTGGACGGTAGGACCACATTAAGCATGGACATTATCATGTAGAATATGTATGTCCCCGTGGCAAGCACAAACAATTAGCTATCCGTAATAAAAAGCTATTGACAATGGTGGTTAACGTTTACAAACTAATATGAGTGTGATCACTTAAAATGCTTAGAGCGTTACGTGGGCCGATAGATGTTACCTAGTATGCTAGAGAAACTTGGCTGACTGCCAATAATAATACTTGATCTTCAGGTTCACCAATAGTTAGACATGATGATGTGATTTCCTTGTGTGGAACATGTTGTGATATGGCTTAGTCATTGTGTTACCGTTATTGTTTTAACCTTTGTTTTCGTATCTTCCTATTGAATGTGTGTAATTTTTCCCATTTAGTTTGCATTGAAGAAGAATTATAAAACTAAACATTGAAATGCTTTTCCGTCTATAGGCACTTTGACCAAAACATATGTCCACTTCATAGATTTTTGTGAATTTCTGAATTCTAAATCTAAGTCATTGGTCCTATGGCATGCAGTGATATCCGTTGATTGCGACAAGAAGGTTGTGATGAAGGGGATAGATCATGGCGCGTCCGACTTTATGGTGAAGCCAGTGCGTACCCATGAGCTCAAAAACATATGGCAACATGTTCAAAGGTGGAGAAATCCCAAAGCAATAAGCCACATCAGCGATCATGACAATGATGTCCAGAGAGTTCAACCAGCGACTACTGACAAGAGTAAGTACTCGGGGAATAAGAGAAATGTTGGAGATGATTCTAGCGAGAACAATGAGGGCACGCATATATCCGCCATCCACAGAAAGCCCCGGATGACATGGACAATTGCGCTGCATAACAAGTTTCTAGAAGCTATCAACCAGATCGGCCTTGATAGTAAGAATTCACATCTTGTGCCTCATTCATCGACAATGCTGGTGGCTGCTCGATATTTTCATTATAATTTTTATTACATAATTGTAGGGGCTGTTCCAAAAAAGGTATTGGAGCTGATGAATGTGGATCACCTCAGTAGAGAGAATATTGCGAGTCATCTACAGGTTTATTTGCAACCTTTATGCTTAATTTCTATGTTTTTGTTACTATTATTCATAGTCTAACATTTTTTCATATATAAGTGAAAGCTTTTATTTTCTGGGGAACATATCAGTCAAAGCTCTAGTAATGGAACTACCATGATGTGTAATTCTAATTAAGTGTGTCCCTTAAAATGCGAGGCTTATCTCATATAATGCATGCCTCAGTCAAAGCTCTAGTAATGGAACTACCATGATGTGTAATTCTAATTAAGTGTGTCCCTTAAAATGCGAGGCTTATCTCATATAATGCATGCCCCACATTTTTAGGAGTTTTTTTCCCATGCAACATCTTCAGTTCTTATTGTACTCACATGTTTATGTTATTTTTTTCGATGATCATCCATCTTATACCTTGTTATTTTGTCTATCTTTTTATTTCAGAAGTATAGATTGCACTTAAAAAGAGTTAAGTCAAATCCCTCTAGTGATGCATATGAAATATGGAACTCATCGTACAACATGAACAACAAGGGCAATTTCATGCATAATCACGAACATGGAAGATGGAGTGTGTCCTCTGGCGACACTGCCTCTTGGAGTACAAACAAGTATGGTTCAACGGGTCACTTGGCTCCGCCGATGAACATCCAAAGCAACTTCTACACAGGGTCATACCTCCATGATCGTAGAATGCCAAAGTATGTTGGAAAACTACCGTCAGATGCGAGAAGATTCACAGGTTTTGCTGACCCTCTCGTCAGCCTATACGACAACATACCCAATGAGATAATGTCAGATGAATTTCCATCATTCAATTATAGTAATTCCTATGCTAACATCATGCATGGCAAGATAATGGAGATAAGCAAAGGCAAAACCCCTTCCAATCTTCAAAGTTCATTTGCAAACACAACAGTTGGTGGCGGGAGGTCTCTTGTTGCATCACAGGTGAACTTCCCACATAGCAACCAACTAGAGAGATATGCAATGTCATCTGGCCGGCTGCCTCTGCAAAATGAAAAGGCACCATTCATAAGCAACACCACATCAGTGGGAGGCTTCACTGAGCAAATGGCACCATTCAACATGGCAAGCAACATAAGCTCAGTAGGAACGATGTTGAATGGTAGCTCTACACTTGATGCAAGTAGAACTTCAACTAATGATACTCATCGGGTCAACAGTGAAAGAACTACTTCGATGCTTCACACCCTTCAGACAGATGATTTCGTCTCATTGACTCAGCTACATGATGGTGGGGATGGAGCTAGCATTGTTCCTATGCAAGAAGGCACACTTAATCAGCAACCTCTTAATGATCATTTGAATGAAATCAGTGCCTTCTCAATGGATGATATATTTTCCAACATGCATGTGGAAGTAAGAACTTTTCTCATTTGTACGAATCTATGTGCTCCATACTTAAATAACACTTTTCTCTCAATGTAGGATTTCATTGGAGATGATGCTATCGTGGAAGAAGCATGATAGTTCTATAAGTTAAGCCGCCCAATGCGTGAGATGGTTGATCAAGAGTATCATGCTCGAGGGGCCTCTTTAAGGCAATAGAGTGCTTTGACAAGTTTGCAAACATAGTGATATGTGTATCCATTTTCATATACCAGTGGTTCTTTGAGATACACTTTGTCTTGCATAACATTGAGAATTGACATGTTCCGCACAACAAGCATAAACACCACCCTTTGGAGACTGTTGTGCCTAATACAAGTCTTATGGTGGAAGCTTTTATAATAGGTTAGCATCCTGATAATCAAAACATTAGTGTTTCTTGAAGCCTATGGTAACAAGGCACACTTTATACGTGGGATAAACTTGTTTCTGGCCCACATGTTTTTACCTCGAGGTGGAGTACTAAGTGCCATGTGTTACTCCTCATTAGAGCCGTATATTCTTCATCCATAGCTTTTCTTCATTTTTTCACTAGAAGCCACAACTAAAGACAACTAAAGATGAACCTCATTTAGTATCATCCATAGAGCGAAGAATTGCATGATGTGCTCAACGGAGACATTGGTGGTGGTGGTGGTAGTGGCAGTGGGAGGGGTGTGATCTTGAGAATCCAAGCGTTGTGCTTTAGGGACTCCCTCACCTTCCAATTCTTTCTCTTGGAAGCTTCATAGATGAGTGGGGCAATATCTTTAGGCTTTCGCCCAAGAAGCCAAGGAGAGTCCCAAAAGTGGGTCCTCACACCATTACAAACGGTGATGGTGGTGGAAGCATAGAAAAAGTTTAGGTCCTCCCCATTGCATGGGTTTCCTATTCCCACCCACATCTTGGTGGGATCCTTCCATTCATACCACGACCATCGCAACCGGAGAGCCCTCGTAAACTTGTCTGTGTTGAGGACCCCAAGACCTCCATACTCAAGTGGCTGGCAAACATACTCCCAATTCCCCTTGCATTTGGCCCCCGTTGTCTTGTCCGAACCGGACCAAAGGAAATCTCTCTCGAGCTTGTTGGCGTTGTGAAGTATGTGGTGGGATGACCAACGGGGTGGTGGGGTAGACCACTTGGGATATGATCACGGACATGACAAGAGCCGTACATCCAATGGTGGTGATGTTTTGGCCATCATACTTTGATAACTTGCTTGCAACTTTGTCCACGAGAAATTGGAGATCCATCAACTTTAGCTTCCAAACCAAGAATTTTTTTTGGTAAGCTGGAATTGGAATCCGTCATGGAAAAGTTGGGCCGAACAATTTCACCATATATCTTCGTCCCTTCTCGCGCGGCAGTCATTGCAAAATTCTTTTCGCCAACTTGTCGTCGATTGTTCCCACCACCCACCGTGCTACTTTTGCCTTCTGACTCGCCCCGTCGCTCGTTCCCCTTCCCGATGGCACCCATCACCGCCCCCGTCCCCGCCGCGCTTAGTTTCTATGCCACCTAGAGGCCACGATGGCCGTGTCTAAGAGCTTACTAACGAGGATGGCTCGACCTGTGCCCTGGAGACTGCGCACAGGACGCACATCTTCAAGATTGATGGGTACAACCTGAACAGGGGCTTCTGCATCGGCAAGTCCATTGAGTCCGCTACCTTCGTCGGCAGCTACGACTGGTGCGTCCGCTTCTACCTGGACGATCATACGGAGGATAACAAACACTGTGTGGCCGTCGGCATCGTGCTCAAGACCAAAGTCACGGAGGTGAGGGTACTCTACGATATGTGGCGGGTCGACCGACAAGGCCACAGGGTCTCAACCACCATGGTTTTCTTGTTCATCGGAAAAAGACCAATCACTTTGCAACTTATCTTCTTAAATGCTAACCCATGAGGTCTGCGGTTTTCTTAGTCACATTGCAAAGTTGGTACATAACTCTGATTGAATTAGAAGAGTCGGATATGAATCAAATCAAGATCACAAGAAGAGGGGGGATGACTTTACTGAATATGTGGAGCTGCACCGCCGCCGCCCACATCCGAGTTCCCACCTCGCTGCTCCTATAGAATGGCCGCTTCATTTTGCACCACTCTATGCGTTCCTTTCCGCCGAAAGAAAGGGGATAACCGAAGCAGACCTAACGGATAATGCCGTTAGCTGACAGAACTGAAAACTGACGAAACTGAAAACGACACCTAACACTGAACACAAAACTGTTAATTGAATTTGACACCTACGACTTCAGACACTAGACTGATAGATGAACAAGACCAAAGTCAAAAGAATGGCTAAATAAGGATACAACCAAAGAAGTAAAACAATACCGATGGAAAAGTCAAATCTCACAAACTTTGATCAAGTTTGTGGAGAAAAATATTTACATCTAGAATGTCAAACATATATCATTAGAATTATCATAAGACGTAGTTTCATAATTCATATATTTGGTATTGTGGACATAAATAGTTTTCTTCATAAACTTGGTCAAAGTTTGAGTTTTCAAAAAATCTATATGCACTACATTAAGGAATGGAGGGAGTACTAGTGACAGGAGATAATCCCATTTCTTTTAAGAAAAAATAGAAAGATGATGAATGCTAGTGGCAGAAATGTGGTTACTTCTTTAAAACTTCTTACTGAAGACCCACACCAAACAACTCCGAACAATAATGAATAAATGCAAAACACTGAAAACCGGTCAAAAAAAACTTCCATCAAACACAATGATCTGAGGAGTTGGATCTTACCGACATAACTGAATTTGACAGTATACTGAATACTGAATTTCAAATAATTGAAAAGTTACTCCCAGCATTGAAAAAATGGTCGACCCAAAAAAATATCCAAAATACTGATAAAAACTAAACGCAAAGCCTGCATGTTAAAGCTGAACACTAACCAAATAGACTAACATTTGAAAGGTTTTCATGCCCCATATTAAATTGTTCTTGACAGTGCCATACATAACCAAACAAAAGATACCTATAAAAGAGAGAAGACACATAGTTCGTCCATCCCGCGGAGCGACATAGATAGATGACATCAGTAAGACATAGATAACAACGACAAAAACTAGAGCATTAACACTGATGGTAATCTTAAATCAGGCTGACAACCATCATTTCTAGATTGTCCAATGCACTATTCCTAACGGTGATTAGCACCACTCGGCCAACCTATTTTAGTTCGTTCTCCTCTGTGAATTCCTCCCAGGCATCCTTGTTGAATGCCATACGACCATCTGGAAAAAAGGAAGTGAGGAAATAAATATGAAGGCTAAAGAAGTGAAATGAGAAAATATAGATAGACTAAAAACTGAATGAATGCTAAACTAGCAAACTAACCTACCACTGAAGAAATGAGTACCAGGAGAAAGCTACAGATTACTCACAAAAAAGAGAGGAGAAAGCTACAAATGACTGAAACATGAATAAGACTGAAAATGTCACTGAACCTAATCATGAAATACATAAATCAATAACTGGAGAAAACTTAAGGACATATATATTGAAGAAACCTGGTAGACTGAGGAATGACACTAAAAAAATGCCTACCACCAAAACAAACTGAGAAATAAATATCTAAACTGAAGGAAACTCTGAAAAACTGAAAGAAACCTACAATGAAGATGATTGAAACCGAAAACTAAAACTGAAACACTGACCAGTCATCTTTAATTTCCATAATAAATCATTGAAAAAATTATCATGGACAAACTGAAAAATTGAAGAGTAATCACTGGAATCATGGAGGCTGATAATAGAGAATACATGGATGCTGATGACTGAAAACACTACTAAATAATAATCAATGTCCGAAGCCTGATGACAACTAGCACACAAACAAAATTTGAGAAACTAATGGATGAATGACAAGTGAACTAAAGGAAATGACAGAAAAAACTAATCAATGATAATGGATCTAATGACTGAAGAGAAAATAAACACAGATGAATGGAAAGGAGTAAGAATCACTAGAATAGAAACCAATAAATTCTAAACTGACAAAAATCAACATGGACTAAAGCTACATTATGAAGACAAAAGTGAGGAAGACACACAACTAAGAAAAACCGATGCCTTAAAAGACTGAATCAACTACAAGACTGAAACTAGAATTGAGATACTGAAGAATAAACATTACAAAATTAAAATACATAGACAAACTCCTCCTAGAGAATATGCATTTGCATTTCAGTTATTTTATTTGATGTATTATTTAGAGCTCTCGCCCCGCCCCTCCTCTCCCGCCTAGCACCGCGTAGCTTCCCAGCCTCGCCTCCACCTCCCTCCCCCAGTCCTCTAGCCCTGCCATGGCGTCCCCCAACTCCGACTGAGGGAGTCCTGGATTAGGGGGTATCCGGACAACCGGATTATATCCTTTAGCTGGACTGTTGGACTATGAAGATACAAGATTGAAGACTTCGTCCCGTGTCCGGATGGGACTCTCCTTGGCGTGGAAGGCAAGCTTGGCAATACGGATATGTAGATCTCCTTCCTTGTAACCGACTCTGTGTAACCCTAGCCCCCTCCGTGTCTATATAAACCGGAGGGTTTTAGTCCGTAGGACAACAAACAATCATACCATAGGCTAGCTTCTAGGGTTTAGCCTCTCTGATCTCGTGGTAGATCAACTCTTGTAATACTCATATCATCAAGAACAATCAAGCAGGACGTAGGGTATTACCTCCATCAAGAGGGCCCGAACCTGGGTAAAACATCGTGTCCTCTGCCTCCTGTTACCATCCGCCTAGACGCACAGTTCAGGACCCCCTACCCGAGATCCGCCGGTTTTGACACCGACATTGGTGCTTTCATTGAGAGTTCCTCTGTGTCGTCACCGTTAGGCTTGATGGCTCCTTCGATCATCGATAGCGATTTAGTCCAGGGTGAGAGTTTTCTCCCCGGACAGATCTTTGTATTCGGCGGCTTCGCACTGCGGGCCAACTCGCTTGGCCATCTGGAGCAGATCGAAAGTTACGGCCCTGGCCACCAGGTCAGGTTTGGAAGCTTAAACTACACAGTCGACATCCGCGGAGACTTGATCTTCGACGGATTCGAGCCCCTGCCGAGTGCGCCGCACGGTCGCGATGAGCATGATTTAGCTCTACCATCAGACAATGTTCAGGAGACCGCACCAGCAACCGCTTCGACCCTCAATTCGGAGCCAATTGCGCCATCCATGGACGGGTGGATAGATCCCGCCACGGAGGCCGTATTGTCAGCGGCGATCGAGCCGAGTATCGACCTTACCCTTCACGGGAGCCGTGACGCCGAACTGCCGGATTCTTCCTCGGCCACGGACTACGAACCGCCTGCGCCGTTGCCTATCGAATCCGACTAGGCGTCGATCATGGAGTTCACCTCCGCGGATATGTTTCAGCACTCGCCCTTCAGCGACATACTGAACTCATTAAGGTCTCTCTCCTTGTCAAGAGAGTCCTAGCCGAACTATGTCCGGCAGGATTGGGATGCGGATGACGAAGAAATTCGCCGCCCACCCACCACCCACTTAGTAGCCACTGTCGACGATTTGACCGACACGCTCGACTTCGACTCCGAAGACATCGACCGTATGGACGACGATGCGGGAAACGAACAGGAACCAGTGCCCACAGGGCACTGGACAGCCATCTCATCATATGATATATACATGGTGGACACACCCAAAGAAGGCAATGGCGACGGGACATCGGAGGATGAACCCTCCAAGAAGCAACCCAAGCGCCGACGTCAGCGGCGCCGCTCTAAGTCTCGCCAAAGCAAAAGCGGTGATACCGGCACAGGAGATAATAGCACCCCGGACAGTGCCGAAGATGACAACAATCCCCTCCAGCAAGATTTAGAGCAGGAGGATGGATAAGCCAGCCCTCCCGAGAGAGCGGCGGATGGAGAGGCGAAGGATGATAATTACATGCCTCCCTCCGAAGACGAGGCAAGCTTCGACGATGACGAATTTGTCGTGCCTGAGGATCCCGTCGAGCAAGAGCGCTTCAAGCGCCAGCTTATAGCCACGGCAAATAGCCTTAAGAAAAAGCAACAACAGCTTCAAGTAGATTAAGATTTGCTAGCTGGCAGATGGACTAAAGTCCTTGTGGCCGAGGAATATGAACTCGAACGCCCCTCCAAGAGTTACCCAAAGCGCAGGTTGCTACCCCGACTGGAGGAGGAAGCATTAAAACCTACATCTCCAGCATATGACGCGGCTGATCGGTCACCTCGTGGCTGCGACAGAGAGGCATTTCAGCCAAAAGCTCATCCCGCACCCCGACGCCACCCAAATGAAAATGTCAAGGCACGGGGAAACACGCTAGACCTGCGAGACGTATTGGAGTACAAAGCAAAACACGCAAGATCAATCTACGGATCACGGGGGCACGCCACTACGCGAGACGATAACCGTCACGCTGGATACAGTAAAAGTAAATCCGGCCGGGCTGAACACAGCGGACAAGACACATTTGAGCTGCGTCGCGACATAGCCCAGTACAGAGGCGCCGCACACCCCCTATGCTTCACAGACGAAGTAATAGATCACCAAATCCCAGAGGGTTTCAAACTCGTAAATATCGAATCATACGACGGCACAACAGATCCTGCGGTATGGATCGAGGACTTCCTCCTGCACATCCACATGGCCAGCGGTAACGATCTACACATCATCAAATACCTCCCACTCAAGCTCAAAGGACCATCTCGGCATTGGCTCAACAGCCTGCTAGCAGAATCCATTGGCTGTTGGGAAGATCTGGAAGCCGCATTCCTCGACAACTTCCAGGGCACTTATGTGCGACCACGAGATGCCGATGACTTGAGCCACATAATTCAGCAGCCAGAGGAATCAGCCAGGAAATTCTGGACACGGTTCCTGACAAAGAAAAATCAAACCGTCGAATGCCCGGATGCAGAGGTGCTAGCGGCTTTTAAGCACAACATCCGCGACGAGTGGCTCGCCCGGTACCTTGGCCAGGAAAAGCCGAAACCTATGGTAGCCCTCACGACACTCATGACCCGCTTTTGCGCGGGAGAGGACAGCTAGCTGGCTCGCAGCAATAATATATCAAAGAACCATGGTACTTCGGATACCAAGGATGGCAGTGGCAGGTCACGTCGCAACAAACACAAGCGCCGCATCAACAGCGACAATACCGAGGATACGACAGTCAATGCCGGATTCAGAGGCTCTAAACCCGGTCAGCAGAAAAAGCCATTCAAAAGAAGCACCCCGGGCCCATCTAGTTTGGACCGTATACTCGATCGCTCGTGTAAAATACACGTCACCCCCGACAAGCCATCCAACCACATCAACATGGAATGTTGGGTGTTCAAGCATGCCGCAAGTTAAATGCTGAAAACAAAGATAAGGGGTCACATAGCGACGGCGAGGAGGAGCCCCGGCCGCCGAACACCGGAGGACAGAAGAGGTTCCCCCCCACAAGTGCAGACGGTGAACATGATATACGCAACCCACATCCCCAAGAGGGAGCGGAAGCGTGCGTTAAGGGATGTATATGCATTGGAGCCAGTCGCCCCAAAGTTCTACCCATGGTCCTCCTGTCCGATCACCTTCGATCGCAGGGACCATCCCACTAGTATACGTGATGGCGGATTCGCCGCACTGGTCCTAGACCCAATCATCGACGGATTTCACCTCACTCGAGTCCTTATGGATGGCGGCGGCAGCCTGAACCTGCTTTATCAGGACACAGTGCACAAAATGGGTATAGACTCCTCAAGGATCAAACCCAAAAAACGACCTTTAAAGGGGTCATACCAGGTGTAGAGGCCCGTTGCACAGGCTCAGTCACGCTGGAAGTGGTCTTGGATCCCCGGATAACTTCCGAAGCAAGGAGTTAATCTTCGATATAGTCCCGTTCTGCAGTGGCTATCATGCATTGCTCGGGCGAACCGCATTTGCGAGATTCAATGCGGTGCCACATTATGCTTACCTCAAGCTCAAGATGCCAGGACCTCGGGGGGTCATCACAGTCAATGGAAACACAGAGCGCTCTCTCCGCACGGACGAGCACACTGCGGCCCTCGCAGCAGAAGCACAAAGCAGCCTCTTCAGGCAATCCACCAGTTTGGTGATTAAACACTTGGACACCGTCAAGCGCGCCCGGAGTAATCTGCAACAAGACCGCCTGGCACGTTCCGAGCTTGCATAGCAATGCGGCCCCCACCCCAGTCGCAGCAAAACGGCAAAATTCGTGCCACGCATACATAATTACGCATTAGAAATAACATGGGCATAAGTGGGGGGGGGGCACGAGTACGGCACGCCCCAAAACGCGGCTCAACCGCACTAGGGGCTTCCCGCTTTGTTATTCTTTTCTCTCTTTCAGGACTTTACTCTCCGGAAACCCCGTCCGACAGTACGATTGCCGGATACATGATACAACAACCAAGGAGGCAGAAAGCTACGTCGCACCATGGAACTCCCAGGTGGTCTCTGAGAATGAGTGAAATACTTGCTTTAAATACCATTCCTCAGCTTGCCCTTGGAGGGGACATGTCAAATAGTCCTACTTTTTGCTTATCGCACTACTTGTATCATTCTGCTTCGACGCACCTTTTTGAATAAACAATGCATAGCACTAGACTATTACCGCATTCTCTATTCTTTTTTATATATATGTTCATTCATGACATTCAGCACCCGTACACTCTGGTACGGCCAATACGCCAGGGGCTTAAGCGTACCCCGTAATACGGCGTGAGAAGTCCGAACACTTTCGATAGTGCGGCATACCGAACTTATAGCATTGTATGCATCGGGTCCAAATCATGTCTTGGGTCAATAGTTGGGTTTGCCCGGCTCCCATGTTTTGGTACCTTACGTTCCGCTATATCGGCTAAGGTAGCACTGGGAGAACTACTGCGATTGTGCCCCGGTTCATCTGGGCAAGAACCTCAGTAGAGAAAGCTAAAACTTACTGTCATGATAAGGTGAGAGCTGGTCGCTGTTCGAGAGGTCTCGAGTCCGTAAAGACTTATGCCGCTTAGAGCAAGGAGTCGGGTTTGTCCGGCTTAAGGCATGTATAGCGCCCTGAATTCGGCCTTCCGAATACTAGGGGCTTCGCCAAAATTTAAAATTGTAGACTTCTATGGCTAGGTGAGAGTGATAAAGCATTATAGTCCGATTGCCTTGTTCGTTGTGCTGAGCACCTCCCTCGAAGGACCCAACAATGGGAAAAAGAGTGCTCAGATTTATCCCGAACACCCCAGCACTCGTGGCATGGGTGCAGAAGCCGACGACTGGCCATCTCTCAGATTTAATAAACAGCCGCACATAAGGTAATATTTTAAATCCAAACAAGCGTTGCCTAGCGCATATGAACAAGTTTTCATAATACAGGATCACACGAGCAAGTTCATTAAAAAATTACATCATTCGCACACTCGTCTGCCACAAGACGGGCACCCTTCAGGACACCCTCATAATACATTTCGGGGTGGGGATGCTCCTTGCCCTGCGGCGGCCCCTCCTTCACCAGCTTCTCGGCGTCCATCTTGGCCCAGTGCACCTTCGCACGGGCAAAAGCCCGGCGTGCACCTTCGATGCAGACGGACCACTTTATGACTTCCGGCCATGGGCAGGCATCCACAAGCTGCCTCACCAGGCCGAAGTAGCTGTTGGGAAGGGAGTCGCCAGGCCACATCCAGACTATAAGGCCCCTCATGGCCTGTTCGGATGCCTTGTGCAGCTCGACCAGTTGCTTCAGCTGGTCGCTCACAGGCATCGGGTGTTCGGTCCCAGTATACTGAGACTAGAACAACTTCTCCGTCGAGCTTCCCTCCTCGGCATGGTAATACTTCGCGGCATCCGACACGCTGCGGGGAAAATCTGGGAATGCTCCTGGAGAGCTCCGGACTCGGGTAAGTAACAAGTAATTTAGTTTCACATGCTTGCTTTGCATATTGAAGGCCTTACCCACCACTATCTTTCTCATCACCTCAATTTCCTGGAGGGCCTTTTGGGCTTCAGCCTTGGCATGCTTTGTGCTCTCGAGGGCCGCGGCAAGCTCGGACTGTCGCGTCTTCGAGTCAAGCTCCAAAGCCTCGTGCTTCTTCACGAGAGCCTGGAGCTCTTGCTGCACCTCGCCCACCCGTGCCTCTTGTTTTTCCCGCTCGGTGCGCTCCTTGGTTGCTTTCTTTTTGGCCTCGGACAGCGCTTGCTTCAGGGTCGCCACTTCGGTCATGGCCCCTGGCACATCCATGATGATCCTATCATTTTGCAACTGCATCTTTATATATATATATATATATATATATATATATATATATATATATACAAGGCATTACTTACCTTTGTTCTCCTCGAGCTACCTATTGGCAAGACCGAGCTCTTTTTCGGACCGCTCGAGATTCTGCCTCAGTGCAGCGACCTCCACAGTCAGTGCGGTAGAGGTCAGCAGCGAAGCCTGAATACACATATAGACACACTTATATTAGACTCCTGCAGATATTATTTGATCCTCTATTCGGCTTTTCTTTGTGAACACCAAACAGAGCATCAGGGGCTACTGTCTATGTGGTAATATTTTCCTATATTTACTTACCTCAAAGCCTGTTAGAAGGCTGGAACAGGCTTCAGTCAGTCCACTCTTGGCGGACTGAACCTTCTTTATCACTGCACTCATAATAGTGCGGTGCTCTTCGTCCATGGAGGCGCCGCGAAGCGCTCCCAGCAGGTTGTCCGGTGCCTTTGAATGGACAGAGGTCACCGGCATGGGCGGCTTGCCCCTCTTGGAAGGGGGCCGCCTGCCGGAGTCCGGAACCATTGGAGGTTCCGGTGCGGCGTTCGGCTGGGGGCCGAACTTGGAGCCCTTGGGAGTCTTGCTCCCTTCGCGCCTGGAGTCCGGAAGGTCTCCTTGAGGCGCCTTCGGGACTGTCTCCCCCCGGCTCGGTGCCCCTTGAGGCAGTACCTCGACATCGTCCGTAGGGCGAGGAGAGGAGGCGGTTGGAAGTGTATCACTATTCATATCCGACGAGTCCAAGGAACCGTCCGACGAGGATACGTCGATACGGGCTCGGGGCAGACTGCATAATCATATTCGACGTTAGGAGAAGCAGTGCAACAAAAGTATGCTATGAGTTACTTTGGTATCCAAATACTTACGACTTCGCTGGGGGCTTGGCCCTGAGTAACCACTCGTCTTCACTGTCGGCGGCGGTGGTGGAACAGTCCGGAAGGAGAGTCTTTCCCTTCTTGGACCCTTCGGCCTCCCCGGTTGGGGCGGCCTTCCTTTTCTTGTCTCCCCCGGCTGGAGGAGGAGAATCTTCGTCTTCCTCCTCCTCGTTTTCACGGAGGAGTGCGTCTCGGAGTTATCGGACGATGAGTCCGATACCACCCTGCGCCGGGAACTCTTTCAGGTTCTCGTGGCCTTCTTCTTGGTCTTCTCCGGCACCTCATAAGGAGCCGGAGTCCGCATCTCCGTCAGGAGAGCATCTGCATGCTCTTCGGGCAGAGGGGCCGGATAGTTAATATGCTCCGATGTCTCCACCCAGTCCTATCAAAGGCATGGGAGCTCAGACCCCGCATGTGGCTAAGCAATGGGAAATAAATACCCTATCAGATTTACAGAACTTACCGGATTCGCAGGGCGCTTGGCGCTTAGCCCGCGGTCCTCGGTAAGAGAAGGGGGGGGGCCTCCGCGCCCTTGAACAGCACCTTCCAGACGTCCTTATGCGTCATGTCGAAGAGCTCGCATAGAGTTTGGTGCTGGGCCAGGTCGAACTCCCATAAGTTGAAAGCCCGTTGTTGACACGGGAGGATCCGGTGGAAGAGTATGACCTGGACTATGTTGACAAGCTTAAGTTTCTTGCTTATCATGTTCCGGATACACTTCTGGAGTCCGTCCAGCTCCACCGATGAGCCCCAGGACAGGCTCTTCTCATTCTAGGAAGTGAGCCGCGTGGGGATTCCAGATCGAAACTCAGGGGCCGCCACCCAGTTGGTGTCGCACGGCTTAGTGATGTAGAACCACGCCGATTGCCACCCCTTTATGGTCTCCACGAAGGAGCCCTCGAGCCATGTAACGTTGGGCATTTTGCCCACCATGGCTCCGCCACATTCCGCTTGTTGGCCGCCTACTACCTTCGGCTTGATATTGAAGGTCTTCAGCCACAGGCTGAAGTGGAGCCGGATGCGGAGGAATGCCTCGCACACGAGGATGAACGCCGAGATGTTGAGGATGAAATTCGGGGCCAGATCATGAAAGTCCATCCCATAATAGAACATAAGGCCGCGGACGAATGGATGGAGGGGAAACAACAGCCTGCGGATGAAGTGGGGGAGGAAAACCACCCTTTCGTAAGGTTTCGGGGTAGGGACGATCTGCCCCGCGGCTGGCAGCCGGTGCGCGATATCCATGGCTAAGTATCCGGCCCCACATAGTTTTTTTATGTGTCCCTCCTTGACGGAGGAGACCATCCACTTGCCTCCCGCTCCGGACATGCTTGGAGAGAGTTGAGGAGAAGGATGTGGACTTGGGCGCTGGAGGTCGAGTGCGCGAGAATGGATGAGCAAAGAGGAAGAAGGCGTGGGTAGGAAAAGGTGAAACCTTATCCCTTTATAAGGGCGGACGAGACTATGCGCCCCCACCAGCCTGGTAAAACTCGCTTATCCCCCAAGCGCCGTGATTGATGGCGCGGTTGGGTTACCCACGTCCGTATTGATGGGAATCCCGTAATAAGGGGACACGATCTCTGCTTCGACAAGACGTGCCAAGGAAACCGCCTCGCGAAACACGGTGAGATAGGTTATGAAAAACAATTCGAATAAAGACCTGGCTGTGGTGTGATGCCACGCTACGGGGTACGTCAGCGGATTAGATTTGTGGAAATGTTATTCTCTCTACGGTGGTACGTGGAACTTGTTTTGCAGAGCCGCACACGATCCTCGTGTTCAAAATCTTCTATGAAGTATTCGGAGGAGGAACCCGCCTTGCAATGCCGAAGACAATCTGCGCGACGGACTGATCGTCATTGAAGCCTGGTTCAGGGGCTACTGAGGGAGTCCTGGATTATGGGGTACTAGTCGTCAACCCGTGCACCTGCACGGGCTAGTAAATAAAATATTAGTTACAACAAATATGTGATAAATTGATATGTCAAACAATAATGTTTAATAATATTTCTTCATTGCTCTAACTATTTTATAATTATATTGTTTGCGTCTAATTGTATTACAACAACATAAATATTGTCGTTGTGTGATGGCAAACCACCACAAATTTATAGAAGATATGTGAAAATATAGATGTGCTACTTTATGAAGGTTATATAAGGGTATTTGTGTTACACTAGTGCAAAACCGGGCAATAGCACCGGTTCGTAAGGCCCTTTAGTGCCGGTTCCATAACCGGCACTAAAGTGTGGTCACTAAAGCCCCCCCCCTTTAGTACTGGTTCAGCACGAACCAGTGCTAAAGGGCAACCACGTGGCACGAGCCAGCTCCGGGGGCCGGGAGCCCTTTAGTACCGGTTGGTAACACCAACTGGTACTAAAATGTTTGGGGGGTTTTTGGTTTTATGATTTCTTTTTCATTTAATTTTGTGTTTTCCATTTTAATTCTTTTTCGTTTGCTGGTATTTTATGATACTACACATTGTACACGTTATGCATATATATATATATATATATATATATATATATATAAATAGAATTTCTAGTAGAACCAATCATATATATATCATCAATGTCTCACAAACCACCATATTAATTCAGACATACACACATGTATAGCTATATACAATTTCTCCTACATATGCATGTTGCCTTCGGAGCGAGTGGCATTAGCCTAATTGGTGCCTTCGGAGCACGATGACAATTGGAAGTGGTTAATGACCTGGTCGATGGGGGCGGTAGCGGGTAATAGTATTCTTCCTTCGGATTTATGACCTGGTCGAGCAAAAATCCCGCTATTTCCTCTTGAAGTGCTTCTACGCGCTCCATTTCTAGGAGCTCGTCCCGCACCTCTTTGAACTGTTAAGAAGGAGATCAATATGTATGTGTATTAGTTGTGTGACTAGATATCGATAATGGTGTAAAAATTGTGAATAGTGTTCTGACAAGCGTACCCATTCCTGTCTTTGAGATCTGCTCCTTTCGGACGCCATCATGCGAATGTTCTCGCAAACGCAGAATGCACACAGATCAGTCCCCTGCGCCTGCTTCAGGGCCTTTATTACGAGAATGGAATTTAATTTGATCAGATAATAATTAATCAAGCATGATAATTAAAGAGATGGCAGCTAGCTAGCTAGCTAGTACTACTTAATTACTTACCTTCGGTTGAAACCATTTCAGCTGTCGTTTCCATTCGCCTTCCGTGACGCTGATGAACCTTGCCCATGCCCTGCCCGCCGACAAAGAAAATGAATAAAGGGGTTATTAAATAGTTCATATCATGAAATGACGAACTAAATAGGCCGTGATATATAGTTAATAATGATTGAAATTACCTGTTGACTATCCCAAACAAGATGTTATAGTCACTATTTGCTTTGAGTAGTGAGTCCAGTATTTGAACTGTTCCGGCGTCAACTTTAATGATACACAAGATCCAGTGAAATGTGCATGCACATATGTTTGCATGTCTTAATTAAGCGGGCATATGTAAGCAAAAAAATGTAGCTAGCTAGTAGGCAAAAACAGAGAATTTGTAGTACAAGAAAGTGTGACTCACTGGAAGTTGTAAGGAAGTAGTATATCTTCATTGTATTTGAGGCACTTCAAGAACTCTAGCATGCTGTCCTCTACCTGCTTTTCATAATGCTTGTTTATTTTCCATGTGTATTCATTAACGGTGTTTGGGTCAATGAACCCAATGCCATAGCGTCCACCTTTTCTCATTTCATACATCTTCATCCTGCATAATACCACAGAAAAGAATATAGTGAGGATAATTACAGGTAATGATTGATCAAAAGGATCACTACAGCTAGCTTGAGACTTAAATTACAGAAAGAAATCACTTACAGACAATAGCAACTGACGATAGATTTGTCGAGTGCATCTTGATTGTATAACTGAAACAATTCAGAATACTCAACGGTCACAGCATTCTCATGGTAGTAATGATCCTTCTTGACTTGCACCATGAGGGACTCTCCATCGGATCTCTTGGTAATGTCCATGTACCATTGATGCAATTCATACATTCTCGTTGGGAGCTTCTTGACCTCTTCTGGCTTGACCAAAGGTTGGCCCCGGGCATATTTCCGTTTTATTTCCTCCTCTGTAAGCACATGCATATCCTCGATCTCGAGGAGTTGTCCAACAGTGATGTTGAGAGTTTCAGCCTGCATTATATGCTCCTGGGTTATTACCACATCGCCCACCTTGGGAACGTAAATTGTTTACCCACAATAATATTGGGCGCGCGTACTGTCACGTGTTGCTCGCGGCACAACAAGCGGGGGGATCGATTGCGCCGCCTATTCTCCCAGCTGGGCAACGGTTTTCCCGCATTTTTTGACAGCTGCTTGTTGTTTGCTCGAGCTCGAGCTCGCCTTCTTCTGTAGACGTTGTCGATGTAACTTCCTGATGTGGCGCTCATAGTCTGTGTCAACAGGCTTAGGAGCTGGTGGTTGAGCCATACGAATGAAGTGGTCAACTACTTCTACAGGCACTTTCTCCCTTGGCGACGGTGGCGGTTTCGGTCTAAAATGGGCGTCGACTTCTGCTCGCACTATGTCATTGGTTTGCTCCTCGGTCCTGTTGTAAGCCCTCTCAGGAAGAGGAGTAGTGAGGTTTGGACCACATTTATATCGCTTGTCTCCGCCTGTACTTCCTGTACTATGACCTCGACTCGTACCGCTATGCACCATAGCTGCAGGGTGTCTCTTCTGCGATTGCTGAGGCGGTGGAGACGGCTGACGGGGCTGAGTTGGATGAGGAGGAGTGGCCTGAAGCTGTGCCGGACTTGCAGTGGCCTGAGGTTGTGCCGGACTTGGAGGAGGAGTGGACGTCTGACACTGTGTCGGACTTGGAGGAGGAGTGGCCTGACACTTTGCCGGACTTGGAGGAGGAGGAGTGGCCTCACGCGTTGGTGGACTTGGAGGAGCGGGAGTCTGCTGACTCGGTGGCGGACTTCGACGAGGAGTCGGGTGACGCGGTGTCGGTGGCCTTCGAAAGATGATGCAATCCTTTCTCCATAGGATGATACGATGTTTGGCATCTCCGAGTGTGTGCTCCTCATCACCTCGAGGAATGTCAAGCTCTATCCCCGAATATTGGTCCACCACCTCATCAACCACGACACAAGCATAGCCTGCTGGAATCGGGTTGCAATGGAAGATTGCATCGGGGGAATTTGTATAAGCAACGCCGTCCGCCACCTTCAAGGATATGTTCTTAATTTTGAAGTGTAGCTCGCAGTTAGTGTTCTCCGCGATATCATCCACGGGGTATCTATCCAGCATTGCGTCAAACCGGGCGGAACCCACGCTGCTTCTCGGCATGGATGGGGCGGTGGTATCCAATGCTGGATCATCCGCTAGCTACTGCAGCTGCCGAGACCCCCTTTGCTGGCTAAGTGAGTCGATTTGCTCCTGCTGCCACTGGAATTTGATTGCCAAGTCTGCGTGCGCTGATTCTAGGCCTTGAAGGCGTTCATAGTCGAGCTTCCTCTGCTCCTCCTCCATCTTCCTCTTCTTCTCCTCCGCAATCTTCTTTCTCGCACGGGTTTTGTAGTCGGCGTTCCAGTCCGAAAACCCCTCATACCACGGAATAGCGCCCATGCCTCGTGTTCTTCTCGGGTGTTCAGGATTTCCCAGGGCACGCGTAAGCTCGTCGTTCTCTCTGTTGGGCTCGAAGAACCCGGATCGAGCCTCTTCTATTGCAACAAGTAGCTTATCTTCGGCTCCGTCTAGACATGCCTTCTTGGAAACTTTGCCTGTCTTCGGGTCCAACTCCCCCCCATGCGCATAGAACCAAGTCCTGCACTTGGGGGGCCAGCTCAATGTTTCTGGAGTGACACCTGCATCCATCATCTCTTTCTCAGACTTATCCCACTTAGGCATTCCCACCGCATAGCCACCTGGCCCCAGCTTATGGAACTTATCCTTTTTTGCGGCATTGGCCTTGTTTATTCTGGACCATTCCTTAGATAATTCCGAATCCTTGAATTTCACGAAATCATCCCAATGAGCACTTTGCTTCTCTAGTGTTCCCTCGAATACTGGAGTCTTCCTTCCTCCCTTGACGTACTTGGCCCATTCACGATTCTTGTGGTTCTTGAATGCAACCGCCATCTTCCTAAGAGCAGCGTCCTTGACTTTCTGCACATCTGCTTCTGTGAAATGATCTGGTAGGGTGAAATGTTTCATGAGAGTATCCCAAAGCAGACTTTTTTGTCTGTCATCGACAAAAGTAAGATCTGGACGTGGCTTTAGTGGCTCTCTCCATTCTTGAAGGGAGATCGGGAGTTGGTCCTTCACAAGAACTGCACACTGACGAACGAACTTGTCTGCAATCTTCTTAGGCGCTAATGGTTCGCCATTAGGTTTGATTGCCTCGATATTATACTTTACACCCTCCTTCAACTTTTTGTTCGGGCCTCGTTTCGTCCTCGTTACGTCCGCAACTTTCCTTCTCTTCTTTGGTAAGAGCGTAGCTTGCATGACCCTGATGTATGCCGTCTTTTCCGTGCATACGTTGCTGGTCCTCTCGTGCCTCAGGTGTATCTTTTGTCTTCCCATACACGCCCAAGAAGCCAAGCAAGGTCACACAAAGATTCTTCATCACGTGCATCACGTCGATTGCGGAGCGGACCTCTAGGTCTTTCCAATAGGGCAGGTCCCAAAATATAGATTTCTTCTTCCACATGGGTGCGCGTACGTCAGCGTCATTCGGAACAGGTTGTCCACCAGGACCCTTTCCAAAGACCACCTTCAAATCCTTGACCATATCATGTACATCAGCACCAGTACGGTGGCGAGGCTTTGTCCGGTGATCCGCGTCACCTTTGAAATGCTTGCCTTTCTTTCTTACGGGATGCCTGCTCGGAAGAAATTGACGATGTCCCAGGTACACATTCTTCTTACAATTAGCCAAATATATACTGTCGGTATCATCCAAACAGTGCGTGCATGCGCGGTATCCCTTGTTTGTCTGTCCTGAAAGGTTGCTGAGAGCAGGCCAATCATTGATGGTCACGAACAGCAACGCCTTTAGGTCAATTTCTTCCCCCATGTGCTCATCCCACGCACGTACACCTGTTCCATCCCAAAGTTGTAAGAGTTCTTCAACTAATGCCCTTAGGTACACATCAATGTCGTTGCCGGGTTGCTTAGGCCCTTGGATGAGCACTGGCATCATAATGAACTTCCGCTTCATGCACAACCAAGGAGGAAGGTTATACAAACATAGAGTCACAGGCCAGGTGCTATGTTTGCAGCTCTGCTTCCCAAAAGGATTAATGCCATCTGCTCTTATACCAAACCATACGCTCCTTGCGTCATCTGCAAACTCCTTCCCGTACTTTCTTTCGATTTTTCTCCACTGCGACCCGTCAGCGGGTACTCTCAAATTTCCGTCTTTCTTACGGTCTTCTCTGTGCCATCGCATCGCCTTGGCATGCTCTTTGTTTTGGAACAAACGTTTCAACCGTGGTATTATAGGAGCATACCACATCACCTTGGCAGGAATCTTCTTCCTGGGGCGCTCGCCCTCGACATCACCAGGGTCATCGCGGCTGATCTTATAGCGCAATGCACCACGTACCGGGCAAGCGTTCAAATCCTCGTACTCACCGCGGTAGAGGATGCAATCATTAGGGCATGCATGTATTTTCTGCACCTCTAACCCTAGAGGGCAGACAGCCTTCTTTGCTTCGTACGTACTCTCGGGCAATTCGTTGTCCTTTGGAAGCATATCCTTTATCATTACCAGCAACTTTCCAAATCCCTTGTCAGATACACCATTCTCTGCCTTCCATTGCAGCAATTCCAGTGTGGTGCCCAGCTTTTTCTTGTCACCTACGCAATTCGGGTACAACAATTTTTTGTGATCCTCTAACATGCGCTGCAACTTCTTCTTCTCCAAATCACTTGCGCAGTTTCTCTTTGCATCGGCAATGGCCCGACCTAGATCATCAACGGGCTCATCTGATGCCTCTTCTTCAGCTTCTTCCCGCATTGCCGGCTCAACTTCTTCCCACATTACCGGCTCAGCTTCTTCCCCCATTGTTGTATCATCGTATTCAGGGAACCCATGGCCAGGATAGCTGTCGTCGTCCTCTTCTTCTTCATTGTCTTCCATCATAACCCCTCTTTCTCCGTGCTTGGTCCAAACATTATAGTGGGGCATGAAACCGGACTTAAACAGGTGGACGTGAATGGTTCTTGACGTAGAGTAATTGTGACCACTCTTACAGCGAGCACATGGACAAGGTATAAAACCATCCGCCCGCTTGTTTGCCTCAGCCGCAAGCAAAAAAGTATGCACGCCCTCAACGAACTGGGGGGAGCATCGGTCATCGTACATCCATTGCCGGCTCATCTTCATTACACAACACCGAATAGACCAAATTAATACAAGTTCATACATAAAGTTCATACAACACTTAAATGCAACAAACAAATAATTCTCTAGCTAAAGCATTTAAATGCAACAACAATACGATCAAGATCGCAACTAAGGTAACAATGGATCCAACAGCATAATGATACCAAGCCTCACTATCGATGGCATATTTTCTAATCTTTCTAATCTTCAAGCGCATTTTTTCCATCTTGATCTTGTGATCATCGACGACATCGGCAACATGCAACTCCAATTCCATCTTCTCCCCCTCAATTCTTTTCAATTTTTCTTTCAAGTACTCGTTTTCTCTTTCAACTAAATTTAACCTCTCGACAATAGGGTCGGTTGGAATTTCCGGTTCACATACCTCCTAGAAAAAATTTCTATGTCAACTTGATGGGCATAATTTGTCATAAAAATGAAATGCAACTAGTTTTAAAAGAGAATATATATACCACATCCGAATCATATCAAGGACGAGGGCCGGCGGGGACGGATATCAAAACCATGGCACTATATGTATAACAAACAACGTACGGGTAAGATAATTATACGAGTAACTATATATCCAAATCACACAAACATCAATTTTTATATAAAATTTCATGAACAAGAGGCTCACCACAAGGTGGTGCCGGCGACGGGACGGTGCGGGCGATCGACGGTGGTTACGACAGAGATTTAGAAGGCACTAAGTAAACTACACCTAAATATGCAAACTAAGTGTTAGTTTTGACCTCAAATTGCATATAAATCAAATAC
>NC_041392.1:709261546-709272878 GCF_002162155.2 Triticum dicoccoides
TCCTCCCAAATTACTAAACTCACAAATTAATCACTATATAAAGCATTGCAAGATCTAATCTAGCAATGAGAGATGAAAGGACAAAGTTGCTAACCTTTGTGATCATTTGAATGGATGGGGGCCTTCAAATCTTGACAAATTTTGGGCAAAATGTGTGATGAGCTCGAGAGGAAGAGGGGAAGAACAGAGAGGAGAGGGGAAAGGGGAAGAACAGAGCGAGCTCGGGTGGACGAAGGGTTTATGTAGGACGACCTTTAGTACCGGTTCGTGCCAAGAACCGGTACTAAAGGGGCTGGAGGGGCCCCAGTCTGACAACATCCTGCCACCACTCTCATTAGTACCAGTTCGTGGCACGAACCGGTGCTAAAGGTTCGCCACGAACCGGTACTAATGAAAGCGGCCCGACTAGCCGTTGGAACCGGCACTAATGTATACATTAGTGCCGGCTCAAATACAAACCGGCACTAATGTGCTTCACGTTTGACCCTTTTTCTACTAGTGTTATATATGTTTGTGGAAAACACGGTTACGAACAAAAATGTTGTTGCATATATTCGCGACCTATAAGTTTCTAAAAGGTATAAAGTTCAAGTTCCCTATTGTGCCTATATCTTCCTTACTCACCCTACTAAAAAGGGCATACATCTTCCTTTTTGCAAAGGAGGCATCATCTAACTATAAAGAGTCTGTTGTTATACATATATAAAAATGATATTGTCATAAATTATTCAGATTAGAAGTTCTTGTCTTTACCAGCAGATTCTTAAACAATTTCTTTTTTATCAACATGGATGGACATTCTTATATTTTCTATGCATATTAATGTCTATCTCATAGAGAATCATGTGTTTATATGAGACATTTGTGGCGCATGATACATCCAGATTATTTTTTATTATTGCAGCAATTTATAAGTGTTTAAACATGGTTTAATAGCTAGTTTTCTCTTTGTTATAAGGACAAAAAAAGACATGCACAGCCGTATTATATATACAAATACTTATTAGCAATCTGCAAATCTGAAGTACCATGTGAATCCATGTAAGTCACGAATCACATGCATATTAGGCAAAGTAGTACATTCATAAAAAATGTATAATACTAATCGATGGTCCAGATGATTAAACACTTATGCATCATGTCAGCGCTACCTTGCACATGGCGAGTAGGATGCAACTGAATCGATCTGGTCCGCTCCTCCTGAGATCTAACATGCATAATTTTACTTTCAAAACTATAAGAAGACACACACATAATTCTGCCTTGCATTTTGAAAAGGCTGTTGAAGTTTTTTGCTCCATTTATTCTTTTCTCAAGATTATCTTACACTGAACTTTAGGTTTGAGTAAAATGGCATGCCACAAATAGCGATCAATAGATAGGTCATGAAGAAGCTAAACATGTAGCCTGCAGTTGCATTAGATGGCATTTAAAAGGTGTTTGATACATTGCCATAAGTACATCATCATACCAAGCTAAGTAATCTCTCGGTATTGTAAGGACTAAAGAATATGATCATCAGAATATATGATTGCCATGCAAATTTCCCATCTATTTCTCCACACTTATAGTAGTGGTTTGTGGAATGTCCATCCTAGTAGGATATCATTTAGAGCAAGTACTCCCTCCATTTTTGTATACAAGGCCACAAACTTAAATTACAGGTACCAATGTAAAATTTAATGTCTGCTTTGAAAGTCAGCCTTTCTTTTCGTTTACTGGGATCATTAATACCCCACATGCATGCAAGAAAACTGAGTGGAGGAAGTAGCTGACTGTCATTATGACTGCATGCATGCAACTATTAAACATGTTTCTAGTACGAGAAAATATCATTAATTTTGCCTCGATTACTGTTGGTGGCCTTGTATAGATGCAAAACGTATATTCCATAGTGGCCTTGTATATAAACATGGATGGAGTATTCATGTTTAGCGTCTGCCTTTGTGAAAATCCTACCACCAAGTCGATACCGACATAAAATAAGTACTTTATTAGCTAAAAAATAGAGACGATAAGGAAAGATTAGCCTTATTCGGTAGCAACAAATGAATAAGTTTCCACAGCTTTGCTCGTATGGATACATCACGACAATAGTAAATAGATAGTCGTGTGAAGCATTAGATTTACAAAAGTGACCGAAGCAAGCGACTCAGATAGAAGAGGGAAAGATGATTCTTCTAGAACCAGCGACCTGTCGAAGTATACTGTAGGGTGAATGTTTGTGTTCATCAAAAGAAAAGCTTGATAAATAATGATAAAATATTGCAAAATAAACATGAAGAGGAAAAATTAGAAGTAGTCAGTTAAACATTAATGAATTATTTGTAGTTTTTTAGTTAGTAATAAAGCTCTAACAAACACAATATATTATATGGGGAAAGAAGTGTGTACAACAATGAAAAGACACTCATGAAAAGCATTCAGGATCATATACATCTTCCGGTACAGGACAGCATGGAGTCAATGTGATAATAGAAAACAGTACTATAGTAAATATAGATTAGAAGCGTCATAGTGTGTCACCAAGTAGATGAAGAGAAATGCAGAAACACACATGAGCTTATATTTTCTATGCATATTAATGTCTATCTCATAGAGAATCATGTGTTTATATGAGATATTTGTGGCGCATGATACATCCAGATTATTTTTTATTATTGCAGAAATTTATAAGTGTTTAAACATGGTGTAATAGCTAGTTTTCTCTTTGTTATAAGGACAAAAAAAGGCATGCACAAACGTATTATATATCCAAATACTTATTAGCAATCTGCAAATCTGAAGTACCATGTGAATCCATGTAAGTCACGAATCGCATGAATATTAGGCAAAGTAGTATGTTCATAAAAAAATGCATAGTACTAATCGATGGTCCAGATGATTAAACACTTATGCATCATGTCAGCACTACCTTGCACATGGCGACGTAGGATGCAGCTGAATCGATCTGGTCCGCTCCTCCTGAGATCTAACATGCATAATTTACTTTCAAAACTATAAGAAGACACACAGATAATTCTGCCTTGCATTTTGAAAAGGCACTTGAAGTTTTTTGCTCCATTTATTCTTTTCTCAAGATTATGTTACACTGAACATTAGGTTTGTTTAAAATGGCATGCCACAAATAGCGATCAATAGATAGGTCATGAAGAAGCTAAACATGTAGCCTGCAGTTGCATTAGATGGCATTTAAAAGATGTTTGATACATTGCCATAAGTACATCGTCATACCAAGCTAAGTAATCTCTCGTTATTGTAAGGACTAAAGAATATGATCATCAGAATATATGATTGCCATGCAAATTTCCCATCTATTTCTCCACACTTATAGTAGTGTTTTGTCTAATGTCAATCCTAGTAGGATATCATTTAGAGCAAGTATTCATGTTTAGCGTATGCCTTTGTGAAAATCCTACCACCAAGTCCATATCGACATAAAATAAGTACTTTGTAATCTAAAAAATAGAGACGATAAGGAAAGATTAGCCTTATTCGGTAGCAACAAATGAATAAGTTTCCACAGCTTTGCCCGTATGGATACAGCACGACAATAGTAAATAGATAGTGGTGTGAAGCATTAGATTTACAAAAGTGACCGAAGCAAGCGACTCAGATAGAAGAGGGAAAGATGATTCTTCTAGAACCAGCGACCTGTCGAAGTATACTGTAGGGTGAATGTTTGTGTTCATCAAAAGAAAAGCTTGATAAATAATGATAAAATATTGCAAAATAAACATGAAGTGGAAAAATTAGAAGTAGTCAGTTAAACATTAATGAATTATTTGTAGTTTTTTAGTTAGTAATAAAGCTCTAACAAACACAATACATTATATGGGGAAAGAAGTGTGTACAACAATGAACGGACACTCACAAAAAGCATTCAGGATCATATACATCTTCCGGTACAGGACAACATGGAGTCAATGTGATAACAGAGAACAGTACAATAGTAAATATCGATTAGAAGCGTCATAGTGTGTCTCCAAGTAGATGAAGAGAAATGCAGAAACACACATGAGCGTCCTGCATCTGCACCAGCTGGTGCTCTATAACCGTTTCCTCCATTTCTTCCACCATGCGCTCGACCCTGGCCAACGTCCGACCACTGCTTCCCGACAACCATGTGCACTTGCAAGTTGCAACGCCGACCTCTATTCCATATTCCAAAACATGCTCTACTTGCCGCAGTCCATGTACTTATGCTGTCTATAAATTCTTAGATTTACCTGGTGTATTATTCCATGATTATTCATTTCTTGCTTCTCATACTCTCACGTAAAGTTCTATATACGGTCATTGCAATTTTCACCAGCTGAAATATCCGAGAGATAATTTGAAATAAAGTCGTTCCTACCAACATTTTACTGTAGAGTTCAACTATGCAAACTAATTGGTCAGATGCAGTTTGTAAGAGAAGATGGTGCGGTGTGGTGGACGGTATGTTTGTTATATTCAAACGCGAAATTGTTGCTGACGACAACATGCCTGTGTGTCCAGAGAAGAGGCTTGAGCTGGGTACCTTTGATGGGATGTCGCTGGCATCTCAAGCAAAATTCTGGAGAAGTTGTTACCGCAAGGTCCTGCAAGAAAGAATTTGTTGAAAGAGTTCCTACATGGGACATATAGATTCGGAGAAGTGATCGGTTTATTAATTGAAAAAAGAAAAAAGTAGGTGTGATATTATTTTTGTTACCCCAATCGCATCTCACATTACATTTCTTTCTCCATCTACCTACTCCAACTTCAAGATAGGTCCGACAACACCACGGACTTCTGGATGGAAAAGAATCACATTGGTTACTATCAACTGAGATGAATTATAAGAAGAATAAATCTGAGTTTGCTATACTACCTGATGAGCAGACAAATTTCTTCAAGATTTAAGCACATAGGCAGGAATAGGAAGAACATTCACTGCTCCATGCTTAATCGCACAACATTAATCCCCATCAACCGAATTGATCTGAGCATATTACAAAAAATTGCAGTTTGAATCTTGCATTTGTTGCTGGAACATCATCATGTACTCATGTATGCCAAAGAATTGTACTGGTTAGTATACACATGGATCAATCATAAGTGCTGCTAGGATTGAACGTTCGACATGAGAAGAAGAAGAAGTAATCTGAGGTTGCTAAGATATTTGAAGACCTCAACGGAATTGATCTGAGCATATTACAACAAAAAAATATTGTTTGAATCTTGCAATTGTTGCTGGAACATCATCATGTACTCATGTATGCAAAAGAACTGTACTGATTAGTATACACATAGATCAATCATCAGAATGCTGCTAGGATTGAACGTTCAACATGAGAAGAAGAAATAATCTATACTTGGAGGGCAGACAAATTGTGCCAGATTTTGGCATATAACACGGGAATAGGAAGAATATCCAGCGCTCCATGCATAATCCACCACATCAATCTCCTTTGACAGAATTGATCTGAGCATGCATATTGCAAAGGAAAAAAAATATTTGAATCTGGTTGATCGATCTGAGCATGTGCATCTGTCTATGCCTGAATCATCACCACTTGAATGTCAGATAGAAGAAGCAGAATCGTTCCGTGTGAATAGATGTTGATCAATCTTCCAATTCCTACGCAATCGCTCCATAGGAAGAGATGATCTGTTATGAGGGGTAGGTGTTGGTACGACACTTGAAGAGCAGACAAATTCTGCCAGATTTTGGCATATAACACGGGAATAGGAAGAACTTCCAGCGCCATATATGCAACATCGGCTCGAGATAATCCATGAAGAGAGAGAAGACGGGGTGAAGGAGCAGGAAAGCCAGTTGTGTTGGCTTGCGGTGGCAGCAATGCAAGATGAAGAATCACGACAGCGGAAGGATGAACGCGAGAGGACGGTGGCGGCGACTTCAGTAGATCGGAGGCGGCCGGTGGGAGGGTGTGAGGGTGAGATTTTGTATGGAGGGGGAGATAAGATGACCACGTCAGATTGAGCAACAGGGAGCTACCTAAGTTTTTTTTACGTGAGATTTTGTTTTTTTCTTGGAAGTATTAACGTGGGACTCTTTCTGAAATCTTGATCATTACATTTTGTTCACTTTTTCTAGAACAATATAGGATTCAATCTTAGCTGAGAGAGGGAGAGGCCACGTAATGTCTTCTCTTGAAATTCACGTGGGATAGAGATATCATGATGTTTTTTTTGTGAAATATATATATGAATATGGACATGTTTTTAGATGGGCAAGGTTTGGTATTTGTTACATGCCGCTTTGATCTTTTTTTTTTCACCACGTGAGTAACGTAAATTGTGGTGGTCATTTTTGGGCTAATCTACACCGCAATAACTCAGCCCCACCAGATAAACGGTTCTAATTTTGTGGTGATTTTTGGGCTAATCTACACCGTAATAACTCGGCCCCACCAGATAAACGGCTCTAATTTTTTAATTAATGTGGAAATTTCTTGGGAGTCGGAAATTAGTATAGGTATAGATATAGATAGATAGATAGATAGATAGATAGATAGATATAGATAGATATAGATAGATAGATATAAATTTTTGGGCTAATCTACACCGTAATAACATGGCCCCACCAGATAAACGGCTCTAATTTTCTGATTAATGTGGAAATTTCTTGGGAGTCGGAAATTAGTATAGGTATAGAGGTATAGATAGATAGATAGATAGATAGATAGATAGATAGATAGATCCGGACAGCCGGATTATATCCTTTAGCCGGACTGTTGGACTATGAAGATACAAGATTGAAGACTTCGCCCCGTGTCCGGATGGGACTCTCCTTGGCATGGAAGGCAAGCTTGGCAATACGGATATGTAGATCTCCTTTTTTGTAACCGACTCTGTGTAACTCTAACCCCCTCTAGTGTCTATATAAACCGGAGAGTTTTAGTCCGTAGAACAACAAACAATCATACCATAGGCTAGCTTCTAGGGTTTAGCCTCTCTGATCTCGTGGTAGATCAACTCTTGTAATACTCATATCATCAAGAACAATCAAGCAGGACGTAGGGTATTACCTCCATCAAGAGGACCCGAACCTGGGTAGAACATCGTGTCCCCTGCCTCTTGTTACCATCCGCCTAGACGCACAGTTCGGGACCCCCTACCTGAGATCCGCCGGTTTTGACACCGACACCGACCCTGCTATCCACGGCGTGACCCTCTCCGACGAGCATGTGTCCTCCGGCGACCGCTGGCTTGACTCGGGGAGCGAGTCCTCCGCACGTTCCTACTGCGAGGTCGCGAGCCGCTCCACGGCTCCCCCTGCGTCGCCGGCGCCCCCGGCACCCCCTGCCCCTAGACGCGCGGCGGCGCCACTCCGGCAGCCTGCCAGGACCCGGCTCGGCCCCGCTCCAAGGTGCACCACGTCTCTAGCGGCAGGGCGGTCGATGCAGACGGGTTCCGACAGCCAAGGCGCAGGAACCGCCGCCGCCGCTCACGCCAGGTCGACGTGCCCAACTCTGCCCTGCGCTGCCCGCGTAGCCCTTCCCCTGAAGAGGTGGCCGGACTCTGTTTCTGGTTCCTGGACCCCAGTCACCGCATGCGGGACTGCACCAACAATATCAGATGCCGTCGCTGCCTGACTTCCGACCATGACTCCTGCTTGTGCAACGCCCACAACCAAGAGGCGGAACGTCACCCCCGCCCCCATGGCAGCTCCCGGTGGACCGACGCACCACCTCCTCGCCCCCAGGCCACCCTCCTGCCGCCACCTCCCCAAGCTGCTCCGATCGCGCCGCTGCCCGACGCTAGCCCACTCGAGCCGGAGCGTGTCATCGTGTCGCATACCGTGGAGATGGAGGAGGCGGAACGGGTCTTGGCTTGTGCGCTGGTGGCTTCCGTCACTCGCAACCGACCGCAGGTCTCTACCGACGAGGTCGTCGCAGCACTCTACGACTCTTTTGGTCTGGCCGACGGGGACTTCACCGTGCACGCGCATCAGCCGGAGGATTTCCTGATCCCCTTCGGCTCACAAGCTGCCATGGATCACCTAGCCGACGAGCACTTCATCTGCTCGCCCCGTTTCTCCCTCTCGATGCGCCCATGGAGCAAGCTTGCCCGCGTAGGCTCCTGCGAGTTTGAGTACCGCGTCGAGCTCGAACTCCGCGGTATTCCCGCCCAAGCCTGGCACCTCTCCACCGCCGAGCACATCCTCTGGAGGAGCTGCTGGATCGAACGCCTCCACCCCCAGACCCGCTCCCGTGCTGACCTCGCCATGTTCCGCCTATCCGGACGCACGCACGACCCAGTGGGCATTCGCCGCGCCGCAGTCCTGAAGGTTGTCGAGCAAATCCCTACGCGCTCTAGATCCGACGTGTCATCCATCAGAACGCTCACATTCCCTATCTCCATCGACATCATCCGTGCCGAGATGCTCAGAGCCATGACTCCTTGCGCACTGGCGGGACCGGGCCCAGACCGGGATAGAGGCACCGACAATGGCAACGACGATGGGCCAGGCCATGGCCTTGGTCGCGCTCATCGTCGCTGCCGCAAGCGCAGACGCATGGAGATGCAGCCTACTGGCCGCGCTGATGGCATGGCGGTGGACTGCCTCGGTTGGTGCGCTGGAGACCAAACCTCCCGTACGGATGGTGTGGCCATGGCGATGGGCTGGCCTGCCCCAACCGATGCGGCAGCGTGTACCACCTAGCCTCGGAAACGCATGCTGCCGTGGCCTAGTCAGCATGGAGCCCCACACCGTCATCATCACGCTAGAAAAGGAAAGGGTAAAAGGAAAGCTAGGCATGCTTTGCCCGTGGGCCAGGGCTGCAGGGCTGATGGCGCCCCCGTGGACGCGTAGCCAGGCTCGTCAGGGACAGCTGGCGACTCGCCGATGGCTTCTGCGGCTCTGGACCCCCCAGAATTTCAAGTTCGGTGGCCTCCCAGCCCGAGGACGACCCCGCGGGGACACCAACTACCGCTCCTTCAATGCCCCAAAGGAAGGAAATTCTCCAATGGATTGTGAACAACTTGTACTTCCCTGATGGATATGCAACTAATATCACGAGGGGAGTGAATATGGCTACAAAGTGAATAGGAGGCCTCAAGAGTCATGACTATCATGTATGGCTTGAGTGGATAATGCCTGCGATGATTCAAGGGTATGTCAGAGAGGATATTTGGTGAGTGTTGGCGGAGTTGAGCTACTTCTTCCATCAACTTTGGGCCAAAGAACTAGATTATGAAGTGGTTGCATAGTTGGAGGAACAAGCACTGAGTTGCTATGCAAGTTAGAGATGATATTTCCGCCAGGTTTCTTTAATCCGATGCAACATATGATCTTACATCTCGCGTATGAGGCTAGAATGGGAGGACCTATGCAGTTCCGATGGTAGTATGCACCTGAACGGGAGTTCAAGCATCTTCATGGGAAATGTAAGAATAAAGCCTGCATTGAAGCCTCCATAGCCGAGGCATACCTGAACGAGGAGGTGGCCACGACCACGACAAAGTACTATCATGACAGTATTCAGACTAGGTTAAATCCAGCTCCTCGTTACAATAAAGAACCCACCAGTAATGTTTCCGATCTTAGCCTCTTCGAAGGCCAAGGTGGCAAAGCAAGTGGACCGAAGCCCAAGAACTTTTCACCTACTGAGTGGTCGACTATTATGATCTATGTCTTGACCAACATGAAAGAAGTGCAACCGTACATAAAGTAAGTGTAGAACACCTTTATTGACAACTACTCACTAGTCTTGAGTTCTAACTCGAATTCTTCCCATTGCTAGGGAATTTCAGAATGAATTCTGGAAGCTACCACGGCCCCTTAGCGACGAAGAATCAGCAGACCTTCTTGAAGATACCAATGCTGATGGCAGTTTCATTTCTTGGTTCTCAAGAAAAGTAACTTTTCTAACTTTATGTTACTTCAAGTTATGATCTTACTTGCCGGTAATGCTTCCACTAATGAACCAGACAATCTCCTATTAATCTTGTAGGCATATCAGGAGGTTGATATGGACGCCAAAGTGAGAGAAGTAGCCAAATGTTTTGAATACGAGGCCAAGTCATTTAAGGCTTACGACATGAATGGGTATCGCTTCCACACTGATAAACACACACGTGAGAGGACCAACCGAAGGTCAATAAATAGTGCGGTCTATTGTCTAGGGACAGATGGACGTCACTACTATGGAACCATCAAAGAAATTTATGAGCTGCAGTATTGTGGTTTATAAGGAGTGACGAAGCCCATCGTATTCAGATGCAGCTGGCTCAATCCTGAGAAAGTGGGACGAACCCCTAGTATTGGCTTTGTCGAAGTTGAACGAGCATCGAAATATGCATGACATGATGTCTATATTATGGCTCAACAGGCTACACCAGTGTTTTTTCTCCCATACGCGTGCACATCTATGGAATATATCGATCTCTTGAAGGGGGATGTCATGTACAAGGTACCCCCGCGTATCAAGGTACCTACCCCAAACAAGGATGATTACCATATAAACCCTAACACATACAAAGGAGAGTTCTTTCAAGAAGCAGACACTGACAAAGATGAAGATGATGCAGAGGAAGATGATGGCGTGCATCACGAACATGATGCTATGGAACATGAGGCCATGGATGACATGGAAGTAGAAAATTAAGAGGACGAATACGAGGATGTTTCTGACCCTCGAGATTTGGCATTACTTATGCGATGGCACATGGGGCTAGATGAGGATGAGGGCCCCCCTAAAGACTTCGAGGATGAATGTATGAACGGGCATGATAGCGATGATGAAAGCCCTGATCCAAATGTTTCTAACAACTCCATGTAATCATGTGAGAACTCTATGTATGTGTGTCACAACTCTATGTATTTGTGTGTGTAACAACTCTATGTATTCGTGTGTGCAACAACTCTATGTATTCGTGTGTGCAACAATTCTATGTATTTGTGTGTGTAACAACTATATGTATTATTGTGACAATTCCATTTATTCTTCATATGTGATATATTTATTGTATTTACATCAAGTTGTATCATCTGTACTAACTGGTTTGTTCTTCTTCGTATCAGGTGATTGAAACATGACAGGTAGCAGCAAGATTTCAAAGGAAAGTTTGAAAAATGTGAATGATCTGTAAAATGATCAACTTGCTCGGCCGGTGAAAGCGGTGGCCGCTCCTTCATCAGTTGCCACAACCGCCAAGAAGGCCAAAGGATTGGTGGGTCTAGACACCCGTCCGACAAAACGTGCGAAACAAGATCGAGTACCATGCGGGGGAGGAGTAGGAGGCGGACGAGGTGGAGGCGGATGAGGAGGGGGAGTAGGTGAGGCAGGAGGAGGAGGCGGACGAGGAGGCGGACGAGGAGGGGGAGTTGGTGAGGCAG
>NC_041392.1:709273180-709379219 GCF_002162155.2 Triticum dicoccoides
GGGGGCGAGGAGGGGGAGTAGGTGAGGCAGGAGGAGGAGGCAGACGAGGAGGGACGAGGAGAGGGGGTAGGAGGGGGAGTAGGGGGGCGAGGAGGGGGAGTAGGTGAGGCAGGAAGAGGAGGTGGACGAGGAGTATGTAAAGCAGCCCGGAGTAGAGAACCTCTTTCTTCTCCTCGACCCTCTGATGTTGTGCTTCACCGTTCTCACAAGGAGGAAATAGAGGGTGGGGATGAGGCATGTGAGGAGGAGGACAAGGAGGATTTTGCGGAGGAGGTGGTGGAGGATGAGGAGGAGGAAGTGGTGGAGGACGCCGCCGCCTAGAGGAGGCTGGTTGTTCGTTAGGTTTCTGAGGGTGGGGATGGACCCTCACGGGTGACAGAGCACCACGAGGTGAGCGGTTCGCAACTGAGCGGTTCGACTATCAGCACTACTTCCCGAGGGAAAGTGTGGCTGCGTGGTCCTTCAAAGCTTCCAAGACGTCCATATGTGCATAGAGACGTGTTGGTTAAACCAATGGGAGAGAAGTAAGTGGTTATCTCGACTCATCCCATATAAATTGTACCTTTTGTCATTTCCTCACATATGATATGACTTCACTCTTTGTAGCGCAGAAGCTTAGTAAAAGTTGGTGAGAGGCGTCTGCCACGGTCGCCGAGTGGCATCATTGGGGGTCTTTGTAGGTTAAATTATCCTGGACTGGTCACTTTGTCGAACGGTATCATTGAGCTAGCTTGGTCATGGGATCACTACAAACTTGCACCAGATTTCCTGGATATGCGTCAGAGGGTTTATGATAACAGAGCCATGCGAGCGATAAATGATTTCTGGATAAGTCCTTTCAAACACCTAAATGTCAATACCAAAAGGTTTAAATTTGCCATAGTCATGATTTAACCCATCTCACATGTATGCATGTTTGTAGGATTTCTATACATGCGTTGAGGGTCAGAAGGATCGTGCAAATGTGGTGGTTGAGAATATTGCCAAGAAACTAGTCCACGACATGCACTATGAGGAGCACGTCCGGTTAGTGGTCAAGTATCACGCGGACTATCTCAACCATAGGATTTCCAAACAGGAGGCTCGAGGGATGCATCTTTCATGGGACAATTAATTCAAGGCAAGTGACGATGGATGCTTGCTATTCCCTAGATTACCACAAAATTAGAATCCTTACTAAGATGTATTTGTTTAATTTACAGGTGATTCCTCGGTGGTGCGCTGACAAACGTCCGTGCTGGGAGAAGATCGTCGAACGGTGGACAGATCTAGTGTGGCAGGATGAACACAAAGGAATATCTGAATGGAGTAAGTTGATGGGGGGTCGAGGACACCGTCGAGGCAACCTCACCATCCCAGGTGTCATCTCAAAACATGTAGGCAAACACATCCTTTTCTTTTCATCATGTTCTCTTTCATTTGTGAGCATTCCCTTGATTGTTTGGATCGCTTTCTTTTGCAGAAAGAAGACACTGGCAAGGATATCACTTACTTCGAGGCATGGACCATCAAACGTACCAAAGACGACAAGGACAAGGACCCTCTCCACCCGGAGAGGGACTGGATCAGCTCTAAAGCCCGGTCAGATGGAGAGAACTACACCAAAAAAATTGAAGGAGACGTACGGGCCTGGCGCTGATCCTCACATGCTACCGTTTGACCCTCTTGTGGCCATTGCCGCGGCAGGCGGTAGACCGAATGGCCGGATGGCGGTTCACCTCGATTCTTTCATAACCTCCTCCCTTTTGAGAGTCAACACGCTCTGTGCTATGAGTACTGGCTCTACTCCTACCGTAGAGCATCACGTAGCACATTCCATGAGCATTATTAAGGATATTCAGGTCAGTGCTTGTTCATTGATCCTTCATGGTCCTGCATATTTGCATTTCAACATGAATGGCATTTGCATTGCCATGTTGTAGACTCGACTGATTGACACCGAGAAAGAACAAGATGAAAACCAGGCCAAGATGAAGGCACAAGATGATCTAGTGAAGTCTTTACAACATATGTTGGCCAATCTTTATTCCATGCAAGGCCAACCAGTCCCAGAGATGCCACCGACTCCAGAGTGGAACATTGTGAGTTTGGTTCAAACTATTTCTATCACCATTTTCGGCATTACCATATGTATTCATCTCACTATTGGATCAATCCATCACAGCTCAACCCATCACAAGGGTCGAACAATGTTCCGGTAGTTCCACCTCAAGTTGGTCGAGTTGGGGCAGCAAACGGAATGATGCCTTTCAATGTTGATGTTATCACTCCGGTTGGTGGAGTTGGGGCAGCAAACGGAATGATGCCTTCTAATGTTGATGTTATCACTTCGATCTCCAAAATTGTGTGAACTTCATGTTATGTTATGTTTGAAACTGTTCCTTGTATGTTGAGAACTCTTGCCTCTTGAGACTTGTAAACTTGTGGTAGTCGAGTGTCTTCATTACTATTTCACCTTTTATGCACTATTCCTTTTATGTGGAATGTTTTTCAGAATCATTGCTTCTTTTGTTCAATGATGCCTATATGTGACATGTTCTATGTGTGATGAACTATATGCTGCTGCTTGATACGTCTCCAACGTATCTATAATTTTTTATTGCTCCATGCTATATTATCTACTGTTTTGGAGTATATTGGGCTTTATTTTCCACTTTTATATTATTTTTGGGACTAACCTATTAACTAGAGGCCCAGCCCAGAATTGTTGTCTTTTTGCCTATTTCAGTGTTTTGAAGAAACGGAATATCAAACGGAGTCCAAACGGAATAAACCTTTCTGCAACGTGATTTTCTTCCCGAATATGACCCAGGAGACTTGGACCCTACGCCAAGGAAGCTTCGAGGTGGGCACGAGGTAGGGGGCGCGCCCTATACCCCCAGGCGCGCCCCCACCCTCGTGGGGCCACCGAAGCTCCATCGACGTACTTCTTCCTCTTATATATACCTACGTACCCCCAAACGAACAGAGACGGAGCCAAAAACCTAATTCCACCGCCGCAACTTTCTGTATCCACGAGATCCCATCTTGGGGCCTGTTCTGGAGCTCCGCCGGAGAGGGCCGTCATCACGGAGGGCTTATACATCACCATAGCCTCTCCGATGAAGTGTGAGTAGTTTACCTCAGACCTTTGGGTCCATAGTTATTAGCTAGATGGCTTCTTCTCTCTTTTTGGATCTCAATACAAAGTTCTTCCCCTCTCTTGTGGAGATCTATTCGATGTAATCTTCTTCTTTTTTGCGGTGTGTTTGTTGAGACCAATGAATTGTGGGTTTATGATCAAGTCTATCTATAAACAATATTTGAATCTTCTCTGAATTCTTTTATGTATGATTGGTTATCTTTGCAAGTCTATTCGAATTATCAGTTTGGTTTGGCCTACTAGATTGGTTTTTCTTGCCATGGGAGAAGTGCTTAGCTTTGGGTTCAATCTTGCGGTGTCCTTTCCCAGTGAAACAAGGGGCAACAAGGCACGTATTGCATCATTTCCATCGAGGATAACAAGATGGGGTTTATTTCATATTGCATGAATTTATATCTCTACATCATGTCATCTTGCTTAAAGTGTTACTCTGTTTTTAACTTAATACTCTAGATGCATGCTGGATAGTTGTCGATGAGTGGAGTAATAGTAGTAGATGCAGAATCGTTTCGGTCTACTTGTCACGGACGTGATGCCTATATACTTGATCATGCCTAGATATTTTCATAATTATGCCCAATTCTGTCAATTGCTCAACAGTAATTTGTTCACCCTCCGTAGAATACTTATGCTCTTGAGAGAAGCCACTAGTGAAACCTATGGCCCCTGGGTCTATTCTCATCATATCAATCTCCATCACTTTAATCTTGCTTTGCTTTTTTACTTTGCCTTTTACTTTTCACTTTGCATCTCTATACCAAAAATACCAAAAATATTATATCTATCAGATCTCACTCTCGTAAGTGACCATGAAGGGATTGACAACCCCTAATCACATTGTGCAGGTACGAGGGACTTGAGCGTGGCCTCCTACTAGATTGATACCTTGGTTCTCAAAAACTGAGGGAAATACTTATGCTACTCTGATGCATCATCCTTTCCTCTTCGGGGAAATCCAACGCAAGCTCAAGAGGTAGCAAGAACAATTTCTGGCACCATTGCCGGGGAGTCTACGCAAAAAGTCAACATACCAAGTACCCATCACAATCCCTATCTCTCGCATTACATTAGTTGTCATTTGCCTCTCGTTTTCCTCTCCCCCACTTCACCCTTGCCGTTTTATTCGCCCTCTCTTTCTCAATCTCCTTCTCCTTCTCTTTCTCCGTTTGCCTTTTTTTCGCTTGCCTTTTTGTTTGCCTGTGTGTTGGATTGCTTGTTTGCCGCGATGGCTCAAGATGCTACCAAGTGTGACTTCACCAATACCAATAATAATGGTTTCCTTAGCACTC
Organism: Triticum dicoccoides; assembly: GCF_002162155.2. NCBI lineage: Eukaryota > Viridiplantae > Streptophyta > Magnoliopsida > Poales > Poaceae > Triticum > Triticum dicoccoides. The sequence continues at coordinate 709,277,612 of NC_041392.1, forward strand.
CGAGTGCTCCTCTTGCCAATACTGAGTCTTGTGAAATCAATACTTCTTTATTGAATCTTGTTATGAAAGATCAATTCGCCGGCCTTCCTAGTGAAGATGCCGCTACTCATCTGAATAGCTTCGTTGATTTATGTGATATGCAAAAAAAAGATGTCGATAATGATGTAGTTAAATTGAAGTTATTTCCTTTTTCGCTTAGAGATCGTGCTAAAGCTTGGTTTTCGTCTTTGCCTAAAAATAGTATTGATTCTTGGAACAAGTGCAAAGATGCTTTTATCTCTAAGTATTTCCCTCCCGCTAAGATCATCTCTCTTAGAAACGATATTATGAACTTTAAGCAACTTGATCATGAACATGTTGCACAAGCTTGGAAGAGAATGAAATTAATGATAAGTAATTGCCCTACTCATGGTTTGAATTTGTGGATGATTATACAAAAATTTTATGCCGGATTGAATTTTGCTTCTAGAAATCTTTTAGATTCGGCCGCGGGAGGCACTTTTATGGAAATCACTTTAGGAGATGCTACTAAACTCCTAGATAATATTATGGTTAATTATTCTCAATGGCATACTGAAAGATCTTCTAATAAAAAAGTGCATGCGATAGAAGAAATCAATGTTTTGAGTGGAAAGATGGATGAACTTATGAAATTATTTGCTACTAAGAGTGTTTCTTCTGATCCTAATGATTTTCCTTTGTCTACTTTGATTGAGAATAACAATGAATCTATGGATGTGAATTTTGTTGGTAGGAATAATTTTGGTAACAACACTTATAGAGGGAATTTTAATCCTAGGCCATATCCTAGTAATCCTTCTAATAATTATGGGAATTCCTACAACAACTCTTATGGAAATTATAATAAGATGCCCTCTGAATTTGAGAATAGTGTTAAAGAGTTTATGAATTCACAAAAGAATTTTAATACTTTGCTTGAAGAGAAATTGCTTAAAGTTGATGATTTGGCTAGGAACGTTGATAGAATTTCTCTTGAGGTTGATTGTTTAAAGCTTAGATCTATTCCTCCTAAGCATGATATCAATGAGTCTCTCAAATCCATGAGATTTTCCATTGATGAGTGCAAGGAAAGAACCGCTAGGATGTGTGCTTCCAAAGATGCCTTTATTAAAGCGTGTTCTTCCAATTCCTATGAAAATCAAGATGAAGATCTAAAAGTTATTGATGTGTCTCCTATTAAATCTTTGTTTTGCAAAATGAATCTTGACGAAACTGAATATGATTTTCCTTTACCTAGAAGGCGTTCTAAAAATTCGGAGTATTTAGATCTTTATGATGAATTGAAAGTGGGATTGAAAGAAATAAAAATCTAGATGTTGCTAAACCCACTATATTGGATTTCAAGGAATTTAATTATGAAAGTTCCTCTTTAATTGATTGTATTTCCTTGTTGCAATCCGTGCTAAATTCTCCACATGCTTATAGTCAAAAGAAAGCCTTCACCGAACATATTGTTGATGCCTTGATGCAATCTTATGAAGAAAAACTTGAGTTGAAAGTTTCTATCCCTAGAAAACTCTATGATGAGTGGGAACCAACTATTAAAATTAAAATTAAAGATCATGAGTTTTATGCTTTGTGTGATTTGGGTGCTAGTGTCTCCACTATCCCCAAAGTTTTGTGTGATTTGCTAGATTTCCGCGATTTTGGTGATTGCTCTCTAAACTTGCATCTTGCGGATTCTACTATTAAGAAACCTATGGGAAGGATTAATAATGTTCTTATTGTTGAAAATGGGAATTATGTGCCCGTAGATTTCATTGTTCTTGATATAGATTGCAATCCTTCTTGCCCTATTATTCTTGGTAGACCTTTCCTTAGAACGGTTGGTGCGATTATTGATATGAAGGAAGGGAATATTAGATTTCAATTTCCATTAAAAAAGGTCATGGAACACTTTCCAAGAAAGAAAATAAAATTGCCATATGAAACTATCATGAGAGCCACTTATGGATTGCCTACCAAAGATGGCAATACCTAGATCTATCCTCGCTTTTATGCCTAGCTTGGGGCGTTAAACGATAGCGCTTGTTGGGAGGTGATACGTCTCCCACATATCTATGATTTTTTATTGCTCCATGCTATATTATCTACTGTTTTGGACTATATTGGGCTTTATTTTCCACTTTTATATTATTTTTGGGACTAACCTATTAACCGAGGCCCAGCCCAGAATTGCTGTTTTTTGCCTATTTCGGTGTTTCGTAGAAACAAAATATCAAACGGAGTCCAAACGGAATAAAAACTTGGGGAACGCGATTTTCTCACCGAATGAGATCCAGGAGACTTGGACCCTACTCCAAGGAGTCAAAGAGGAGGTCACAAGGGTGGGGGTGCCCCCCTAGGGCGCGCCCCCTGCCTCGTGGGCCCCTTGGTGCTCCACCAACGTACTTCTTCCTCCTATATATACATACGTACCCCCAAACGATCAGATACGGAGCCAAAAACCTAATTCCACCGCCTCAACTTTCTGTATCCTCAAGATCCCATCTTGGGGCCTGTTCCGGAGCTCCGCCGGAGAGGGCCGTCATCACGGAGGGCTTCTACATCATCATAGCCTCTCCGATGAAGTGTGAGTAGTTTACCTCAGACCTTCGGGTCCATAGTTAGTAGTTAGATGGCTTCTTCGCTCTCTTTGAATCTCAATACAAAGTTCTCCCCCTCTCTTGTGGAGATCTATTCGATATAATCTTCTTTTTGCGGTGTGTTTGTTGAGATCGATGAATTGTGGGTTTATGATCAAGTCTATCTATGGATAATATTTGAATCTTCTCTGAATTCTATTATGTATGATTGGTTATCTTTGCAAGTCTCTTCGAATTATCCGTTTGGTTTGCCAACTAGATTGGTAGTCCTTGCCATGGGAGAAGTGCTTAGCTTTATGTTCGATCTTGCGGTGTCCTTTCCCAGTGACAGAAGGGGCAGCAAGGCACGTATTGCATCGTTGCCATCGAGGATAACAAGATGGGATTTATTTCATATTGCATGAATTTATCTCTCTACATCATGTCATCTTGCTTAAGGCGTTACTCTGTTTTTAACTTAATACTCTAGATGCATGCTGGATAGCAGTCGATGAGTGGAGTAATAGTTGTAGATCCAGAATCGTTTCGGTCTACTTATCACGGACCTGATGCCTATATACATGATCATGCCTAGATATTCTCATAACTATGCTCAATTCTGTCAATTGCTCAACAGTAATTTGTTCACCCACCGTAGAATACTTATGCTCTTGAGAGAAGCCACTAGTGAAACCTATGGTCCCCGGGTCTATTCTCATCATATCAATCTCCATCACTTTAATCTTGCTTTGCTTTTTACTTTGCTTTTACTTTACACTTTGCATCTTTATACCAAAAATACCAAAAATATTATATCTATCAGATCTCACTCTCATAAGTGACCGTGAAGGGATTGACAACCCCTAATCGCGTTGGTTGCGAGTAGCTATAGTTTTGTGCAGGTACAAGGGACTTGAGCATGGCCTCCTAGTGGATTGATACCTTGGTTCTCAAAACTGAGGGAAATACTTACGCTACTCTGCTACATCATCCCTTCCTCTTCGGGAAAAAGCAACGCAAGCTCAAGATGTAGCAAGAAGGATTTCTGGCGCCGTTGCCGGGGAGGTTCGCGCAAGTCAAGATTTGACTCCCGACAATGAGCCATTTCTGGCGTCGTTGCCGGGGAGTCTACGCAAAAAGTCAACATACCAAGTACCCATCACAATCCCTATCTCTCGCATTACATTATTTTCCATTTGCCTCTCGTTTTCCTCTCCCCCCACTTCTCCCTTGCCATTTTATTTGCCCTCTCTCTCTCTATCCTCCCTCTCTATTTGCATCTTTTTGCCCACTTGCTTCCTGTTTGCTCGTGTGCTAGTTTGCTTGTCGTCATGGCTAGTCTCATATCTTCTCCGTTGTCTCCCGAGAGTGAAATTTTAAATTTTAAACAAAGGGAGAGAGAAAATCTAAAAGATGCTTGGTATAGAATTTGCAATGCTCAAAATAGATCTACTAGGAAGCAATCTACCTTAGTTCTTCTCCGCAATTTTTATATAGGTGTTAATCCTTGGTATAGATATATCCTCGATACCATTATTGGAGGGAACTTCTTGGGTAGCCATACTTTTGATTCTTATAATGCTATGTTAGATGTATTTGGCTCACCACCTCTTTTGGTTAATGGAACCATGTTAACTTTGGAGCATGTTATGCCAAGACTTGAAATTATTGGAAATAAAGTTGCTACTATTGAATTAATTTAAAATCTAGATAAAAATATCCACAATCAAATTACTCAATATGGATCTAAGGTAGGAATGACTTTGATAAATATTAAGGAAAAGGAACCCATAGTTAATGAGAAGATAAACTTAGATTCTACTATAATTGATAAACTTGAGGGTATCATTACAAACTTGGGAACCACTTTTTCTTCCATAAAGTATACTCCAAGTCCTCCTAAGAAAATTGCCAAGCTTATGTATGTTCCTAAAAATAAGGGTGAATCATCTAGTAAGGAAACTGCGGATCTTAAATCTATAAGTATTCATCCCAATCTTTTTGCTATCATTAAGGAACCAATTGCTACAAATGAATTTTTCGACCTTGTGCCTAAAAGTTTGATAATCACTAGAAAGAAAGAAATTCCTAAGGGAAATAGATGCCTCATCGAAGAATTGCCTACTAAAGACGGCAATACCTAGATCTATCCTCGCTTTTATGCCTAGCTAGGGGCGTTAAACGATAGCGCTTGTTGGGAGGCAACCCAATTTTATTTTTATTCCTTGCTTTTTGCTCATGTTTAGTAATAAATAAATTATCTAGCCTCTGTTTTGGTTGTGTTTTTTGTGTTTAATTAGTGTTTGTTCCAAGTAGAACCATTGGGAAGACTTGGGGAAAGTCTTGTTGAACTTGCTGTAAAAAACAGAAACTTTAGCGCTCACAAGAACTGCTGTAATTTTTATTTGAAGAGTGATATTTAGTTAATTATTTTTGCAGATGATTAATAGATAAATTAATCATGTCCAGAAATTTATTTTAGAATTTTTGGGGTTCCAGATCTTGCGCTAGCTACAGATTACTACAGACTGTTCTGTTTTTGACAGATTCTGTTTTTCGTGTGTTGTTTGCTTATTTTGATGAATCTATGGCTAGTAAAATAGTTTATAATCCATAGAGTAGTTGGAATACAGTAGGTTTAACACCAATATAAATAAAGAATGAGTTCATTACAGTACCTTGAAGTCGTCTTTTGTTTTCTTTCGCTAACGGAGCTCACGAGTTTTCTACTTTAAGTTTTGTGTTGTGAAGTTTTCAAGTTTTGGGTGAATTCTTTTGATGGATTATGGAACAAGGAGTGGCAAGAGCCTAAGCTTGGGGATGCACATGGCACCCCCAAGATAATCCAAGGACACGAAAAATTCAAAGCTTGGGATTCCCTGGAAGGCATCCCCTCTTTCGTCCACTTCCATCGGTAATTTACTTGGAGCTATATTTTTATTCACCAACATGATATGTGTTTTGCTTGGAGCGTCTTGTATTATTTGTGTCTTTGTGTCTTAGTATGCCACAATCATCCTTGCTGTACACACCTTTTGAGAGAGCCATACATGAATTAGAATTTGATAGAATACTCTATGTGCTTCACTTATATCTTTTGAGCTATGTAGTTTTGCCCTATGTGCTTCACTTATATCTTTTGAGCGTTATAATTTTTCTCTATGTGCTTCACTTAGATCTTTTAGAGCACGGTGGTGGATTTGTTTTAAAGAAACTATTGATCTCTCATGCTTCACTTAAATCATTTTGAGAGTCTCTTAATAGCATGGTAATTTGCTTAATAATATGCTTGGTATTCAAGATTTGTGAAACTTTCTTTTGAGTGTGTTGAATACTAAGAAAAGTTGGATGATTGATAATTGTTTTGAGATATGGAGGTGATAATATCAAAGTCATGCTAGTTGAGTAGTTGTGAATTTAAAGAATACTTGTGTTAAAGTTTCTGATTCCCGTAGCATGCACGTATGGTGAACCGTTATGTGATGAAGTCGGAGCATGATTTATTTATTGATTGTCTTCCTTATGAGTGGCGGTCGGGGACGAGCGATGGTCTTTTCCTAGCAATCTATCCCCCTAGGAGCATGCGCGTAATACTTTGCTTTGATAAGTTCTAGATTTTTGCAATAAGTATATGAGTTCTTTATGACTAATGTTGAGTCCATGGATTATACGCACTCTCACCCTTCCACCTTTGCTAGCCTCTCTAATACCGCGCACTTTTCGCCGGTATCATACACCTACCATATATCTTCCTCAAAACAGCCACCATACCTACCTATTATGGCATTTCCATAGCCATTCCGAGATATATTGCCATGCAACTTTCCACCATTCCGTTTATTATGACACACTCCATCATTGTCATATTGCATATCCTGGTACACCGCCGGAGGCATTCACAAAGAGTCATATTTTGTTCTAAGTATCAAGTTGTAATTGTTGAGTTGTAAGAAAAATAAAAGTGTGATGATCATCATTATTAGAGCATTGTCCCAGTGAGGAAAGAATGATGGAGACTATGATTCCCCCACAAGTCGGGATGAGACTCCGGACGAAAAATAAAAATAAAATAAAAAAGAGGCCAAAGAAGCCCAAATAAAAGAGGCCATAAAAAAGGGAGAGAAAAGGCCCAAATAAAAAAATAATGAGAGAAAAAGAGAGAAGGGATAAAGTTACTATCCTTTTACCACACTTGTGCTTCAAAGTAGCACCATGATCTTCATAGTAGAGAGTCTCTCATGTTATCACTTTCATATACTAGTGGGAATCTTTCATTATAGAACTTGGCTTGTATATTCCAATGATGGGCTTCCTCAAATTGCCCTAGGTCTTCATGAGCAAGCAAGTTGGATGCACACCCACTTAGTTTCTTTTTGAGCACTCATATACTTATAGCTCTAGTGCATCCGTTGCATGGCAATCCCTACTCACTCACATTGATATCTATTGATGGGCATCTCCATAGCCCGTCGATACACCTAGTTGTTGTGAGACTATCTTCTCCTTTTTTTCTTCTCCACAACCACCACTCTATTCCACCTATAGTGCTATATCCATGGCTCACGCTCATGTATTGCATGAAGATTGAAAATGTTTTGAAAAAGTTAGAGTATGAAACAATTGCTTGGCTTGTCTTCGGGGTTGTGCATGATTTAAATATTTCGTGTGGTGAAGATAGAGCATAGCCAGACTATATGATTTTGTAGGGATAACTTTCTTTGGCCATGTTATTTTGAGAAGACATAATTGCTTTGTTAGTATGCTTGAAGTATTATTATTTTTATGTCAATATAAACTTTTGTCTTCAATCTTTCTAATCTGAATATTCATACCACAATTAAGAAGATTTGCATTGAAATTATGCCAAGTGGCACTCCGCATCAAAAATTCTCTTTTTATCATTTACCTACTCGAGGACGAGCAGGAATTAAGCTTGGGTATGCCTGATACGTCTCCAACGTATCTATAATTTTTGATTGCTCCATGCTATATTGTCTACTGTTTTGGACTATATTGGGCTTTATTTTCCACTTTTATATTATTTTTGGGACTAACCTATTAACCGGAGGCCCAGCCCAAAATTGCTGTTTTTAGCTATTTCAGTGTTTCGGAGAAACGGAATATCAAACGGAGTCCAAACGGAATAAAACCTTCGGGAACGTGATTTTCTCACCGAACTTGATCTAGGAGACTTGGACCCTATTCCAAGGAGTCAAAGAGGAGGTCACGAGGGTGGGGGCACCCCCCCAGGGCGCGCCCCCTGCCTCGTGGGCCCCTCGGTGCTCCACCGACGTACTTCTTCCTCCTATATATACATACGTACCCCCAAACGATCAGATACGGAGCCAAAAACCTAATTCCACCGCCGCAACTTTTTGTATCCATGAGATCCCATCTTGGGGCCTGTTCCGGAGCTCCGCCGGAGAGGGCCATCATCACGGAGGGCTTCTACATCATCATAGCCTCTCTGATGAAGTGTGAGTAGTTTACCTCAGACCTTCGGGTCCATAGTTAATAGCTAGATGGCTTCTTCTCTCTCTTTGAATCTCAATACAAAGTTCTCCCCCTCTCTTGTGGAGATCTATTCAATGTAATCTTCATTTTGCGGTGTGTTTGTTGAGATCGATGAATTGTGGGTTTATGATCAAGTCTATCTATGGATAATATTTGAATCTTCTCCGAATTCTTTTATGTATGATTGGTTATCTTTGCAAGTCTCTTCGAATTATCCGTTTGGTTTGGCCAACTAGATTGGTAGTTCTTGCTGAGGGAGTCCTGGATTAGGGGGTGTCCGGATGGCCGGACTATACCTTCAGCTGGACTCCTGGACTATGAAGATACAAGATTGAAGACTCCGTCCCGTGTGCGGGAGGGACTTTCCTTGGTGTGGAAGGCAAGCTTGGCGATACGGATATGTAGATCTCCTACCATTGTAACCGACTCTATGTAACCCTAACCCTACCTGGTGTCTATATAAACCGAAGGGTTTTAGTCCGTAGGACAACATACACATCAACAATCATACTATAGGCTAGCTTCTAGGGTTTAGCCTCCTCGATCTTGTGGTAGATCTACTCTTGTACTACCCATATCATCAATATTAATCGAGCAGGACGTAGGGTTTTACCTCCATCGAGAGGACCCGAACCTAGGTAAAACTTTGTGTCCCTTGTCTCCTGTTACCATCCGGCGTAGACGCACAGTTCGGGACCCCCTACCCGAGATCTGCCGGTTTTGACACCGACATTGGTGCTTTCATTGAGAGTTCCTCTGTGTCGTCGCCGTTAGGCTCGATGGCTCCTACGATCATCGATAGCAATGCAGTCCAGGGTGAGACCTTCCTCCCCGGATAGATCTTCGTCTTCGGCGGCTTCGCACTGCGGGCCAATTCACTTGGCCATCTGGAGCAGATCGAAAGCTACGCCCCTGGCCGTCAGGTCAGATTTGGAAGTTTAAACTACATGGCTGACATCCGCGGGGACTTGATCTTCGACGGATTCGAGCCACTGCCGAGCGCGCCGCACTGTCACGACGAGCATGATCTAGCTCTGCCGCCGAACAGTGCCCTGGAGGCCGCACCCGCATCGGCTCTGACCCTTAATTCGGAGCCAACTGCGCCGATCGAGGATGGGCAGTTGGACGCCACCTCAGGGGCTGCGACCCCAACGGCGATTGAGCCAAGCACCAGCTCCATACTCTGCGAGACTCATGACTCCAAGGAGCCGGACTCCTCTCCGGACACCGAACCCTCCGCGCCCCTGCCGATCGAATCCGATTGGGCGCCGATCATGGAGTTCACTGCCGCAGACATCTTTCAGCACTCGCCTTTCGGCGATATCCTGAAGTCACTGAAGTCTCTCTCTTTATCAGGAGAGCCCTGGCCGGACTACGGTCAGCAAGGTTGGGGTAAGGACGATGAAGAAATTCAAAACCCACCCACCACCCACTTTGTAGCCACTGTCGACGACTTAACTGACATGCTCGACTTCGACTCTGAAGATATCTACGGTATGGAGGCCGATGAAGGAGATGATGAAGAACCAGCGCCTACTAGGCCCTGGAAAGCCAACTCGTCATATGACATATACATGGTGGACACCCCAAAAGAGGGAGATGGCGATGGAACAACGGAGGATGACCCCTCCAAGAAACAGCCTAAGCGTCGGCGTCAGCGACGCCGCTCAAAATCCCGCCAAAACAAACAAGGTGATTCCAGCACGGGAGATAATAATACTCCGGAAAGTGCCGAAGAAAACCCCCTGCAGCAAGATTTAGCACAGGAGGATGGAGAAACCAGCCCTCATGAGAGAGCGGCAGACAGAGAGGTCGAGGACGATAATTATATGCCTCCCTCCGAAGACGAGGCAAGCCTCGACGACGACGAATTCGTCGTACCAGAGGATCCCGTCGAGCAAGAGCGTTTTCAACGCAGGCTTATGACGGCAAGAAGCCTCAAGAAAAAACAGCAACAGCCTAGAGCTGATCAAGATTTGCTAGTCGACAGATGGACTGAAGTCCTTGCGGCCGAAGAGCATAAACTCGAACGCCCCTCCAAGAGCTACCCAAAGCGCAGGTTGCTACCCTGATTAGAGGAGGAAGCACTTGATGCGGCCGACCGGCCACCTCGTGGTCGCGACAAAGAGGCCTCTCGGCCCTCCAATCAAGCCGCACCCCGTACCAAGGCACGGGAATATGCGCCGGACTTATGAGACATGTTGGAGGACAAGGCAAGGCAAATAAGATCGATCTACGGATCGCGTGGGCGCCCCACGGCTCGAGACGGTAACCGTCACGCCGGCCACAAATTCGGCGGGGCCAAACACAGTAGACAAGGCTCATTGGAGCTACGTCACGATATAGCCCAGTACAGAGGCGCCACACACCCACTGTGCTTTATAGATGAAATAATGGATCATCAAATCCCTGAGGGTTTCAAACCCGTAAACATTGAATCATATGATGGCACAACAGATCCTGCGGTATGGATCGAGGATTATCTCCTTCATATCCACATGGCCCGCGGCGATGATTTCCACGCCATCAAATACCTCCCACTCAAGCTTAAAGGACCAGCTCGGCATTGGCTTAACAGCTTGCCAACATGATCAAACAGTTGTTGGGAGGACCTGGAAGCCGTATTCCTCGACAATTTCCAGGGCACTTATGTGTGACCCCCAGACGCCGATAACCTAAGTCACGTAATTCAGCAGCCAGAGGAATCGGCCAGGCAATTTTGGACACGGTTCCTAACAAAGAAAAATCAAATAGTCGACTGTCCGGACGCTGAGGCCCTAGCAGCCTTCAAACACAATATCTGTGATGAGTGGCTGGCCCGGCACCTTGGACAGGAAAAGCCGAAATCTATGGTAGCACTCACGACACTCATGACCCGCTTTTGCGCGGGAGAAGACAATTGGCTTGCTCGTAGCAACAATATAACCAAGAACCCTGGTAATTCGGACACCAGGGACAATAGTGACAGGTCGCGTCGCAACAAGCAGAAGCACCGCATAAATGGCGACAATGCTGAGGATATGGCAGTTAATGCTGGATTTAGAGGCTCTAAATCCGGTCTGCGGAAAAAGCCATTCAAAAGGAATCCTAGGGGCCCGTCCAGTTTGGACCGAATACTCGACCGCTCGTGCCAGATACATGGCACCCCCGAAAAGCCAGCCAATCACACCAACAGGGATTGTTGGGTGTTCAAGCAGGCAGGCAAGTTAAACGCCGAAAATGAAGACAAGGGGCTACATAGCAATGACGACGAGGAGCCCCGGCCGCCGAACAAAAGTGGACAGAAGGGTTTTCCCCCACAAGTGCGGACGGTGAACATGATATACACAACCCACGTCCCCAAAAGGGAGCGGAAGCGCGCGTTAAGGGACGTATACGCGGTAGAGCCAGTCGCCCCAAAGTTCAACCCATGGTCCTCCTGCCCGATCACCTTTGATCGAAGGGACCATCCCACTAGCATCCGTCATGGCGGATTCGCCGCATTGGTCCTAGACCCAATTATTGACGGATTTCATCTCACTAGAGTCCTCATGGACGACGGCAGCAGCCTGAACCTGCTTTACCAGGATACAGTGCGGAAAATGGGCATAGATCCCTCTAGAATTAAGCCCACCAAAACGACCTTTAAAGGCGTAATACCAGGTGTAGAGGCCAACTGTACAGGCTCAGTCACACTTGAAGTGGTCTTCGGATCTCCGGATAATTTCCGAAGCGAGGAGTTAATCTTCGACATAGTCCTGTTTCGCAGTGGCTATCACGCACTGCTCGTGCGAACCGCATTCGCTAAGTTCAATGCGATACCGCATTATGCATACCTTAAGCTCAAGTTGCCAGGCCCTCGAGGAGTAATTACGGTCAATGGAAACACCGAACGCTCCCTCTGAACGGAGGAGCACACTGCGACCCTTGCAGCGGAAGTTCAAAGCAGCCTCTCCAGGCAGTTCTCCAGTCCGGCCTCTAAATGACCGGACACCGTCAAGTGTGCCTGGAGTAACCTACAACAAGACCGCCTGGCACGATCCGAGCAGGCGTAGCAATGCGGCCCCAACCCCAACCCTCGCAAAAAGGCGATGCCAGTACTTCGTGTACATAACTACGCTCTAGAGATACCATGGGCACAGGGGGAGGGGCACAATCAGGGCACACCCAAAACACGGCTTAAACCGTACCAGGGGCTGCCAATTTTTTAATTTTTAATTTTCTCTTACTTTCAGGACTCCATCCTTCGGAATGCCTGTTCGGCAGTTTAATTGCCGCACAAACGATGCAAGAACCAGGGAAGCAGACAAGCGACGCCGCAGTACGGAACTCCTAGGTGGTCTCTATCACGAGCAGTATACCTGTTCCGCATAATATTCCGCAGCTTGCCCCTGGAACGGACATGTTAACTAGTCCAACCTTCCACTTATCGCATTATTTGTATCGTTCTGCCTTAGTCGCAGCCCTTTTTAATAAACAATGCATAGCTTTCATCTATTTTTGCATTACCTTCTTTCTTTATATATGTTCCTTAATGACATGCTGCACCCGTACACGTTGGTACGGCCAAAATACGCTAGGGGCTTTAGTACCCCTAAATATGGTGTGAGAAGTCCGAACACTTTAACAAGTGCGGCACCCCGAACTTGTAGCACTATATGCATCGGCTCTGAATCATGTCTTGGGTCAATAGTTGGGTTTTCCTGGCTCCTATGTTTTGGTGCCTTACGTTCCGCTATATCGGCTAAGGTAGCACTAGGAGAACCACTGCGATTGTGCCCCAGTTGAGCTGGGTCGAGCACCTCAGTGGAGAAAGCTAAAACTGACTGTCATGATGAAGCGAGAGCTGGTCACTGTTCGAGGAGGTTTTTTCGAGTCCCTGAAGACTTATGCCGCTTAGGGCGAGGAGCCGGCTCTGTCCGGCCAAGGCGTGGATAGCGCCCCGAACTCGGTCTTCCGAATACCAGGGGCTTCGCTGAAATTTAAAATTATAGAATTCTATGGCTAAGTGAGAGTGTTCACGCATTATAGTCCGATTGCCTTGTTCGTTGGGCTGAGCGCCTCCCTCGAAGGAACCAAACATGGGAAAAAGAGCGCTCAGATTTGTCCCCGAACACCCCAACACTAGCGGCACGGGGGTAGAAGCCGACGACTCGCCATCTCTCAAAATTGATAAACAGCCGCACAGAAGGTAATATTTTAAATTCTAATAGCATTGCTTAGCGCATATAAACAAGTTTTCAGCGCGCAAGACAAAACAAGCAAGTTTCACTCAAAAATTACATCCCTAGAACATTCATCCGCCACAAGGCAGGCACCCTTCAGAACATCCTTATAGTAATTCTCGGGCTTGCGATGCTCTTTCCCCGGCGGTGGCCCGTCCTTCACAAGCTTCTCAGCATCCAGCTTGCCCCAGTGCACCTTAGCACGGGCAAGGGCCCTACGGGCACCCTCAATGCAGATGGAGCGCTTGATGACTTCGAGCCTTGGACAGGCCTCCACCAGCCGCCGCACCATCCCGAAATAGCTCCCAGGCAGAGCCCCTCCAGGCCACAGCCGAACAATGAGGCCCTTCATGGCATGTTCGGCCGCCTTGTGGAGCTCGACCAGTTGCTTCAGCTGGTCGCTCAGGGGCACGGGGTGTCCGGCCTCAGTGTACTGAGAGCAGAACACCTTCTCCGTCGAGCTGCCCTCCTCGGCTCGATAGAATGCGGCGGCATAGGACACACTCCAGGGAAGATCTGTGAACGCTCCTTGAGAGCTCCGGATTCGGGTAAGTAACAAGTAACTCACGTTTATGTGTTTGCTTTGCATAAAGAATGCCTTACCCGCCGCTATCTTCTTCACCTCATCCAACTTCTGGAGGGTCTTCTGGGATTCGGCCTTGGCAGATTTAGCATTTTCAATAGCCACCGCGAGCTCGGACGCTTGCGTCTTCGAGTCAAGCTCTAAACTCTCATGTTTTTCCATGAGAGCCTGGAGCTCTTGCCGCACCTTGCCAACCTCGGCCTCATACTTCTCCCGCTCGGTGCGCTCCGAGGCCGCCCTCTTCTCGGCCTCGACCAGCGCTTGCTTAAGGGTCGCCGCTTCAGACGTGGCCCCTAAAATAGCCACGATAATCCTGTCATTCTTTGCAATTGCACCTTTTTATATATATTTAAAAACAAGGTATTTCTTACCTTCATTGTGCTCGAGCTGCTTCTTGGCACACCCGAGCTCTTGCTCAGACCGCTCAAGGTCCTGCTTCAGCGTGTCCACTTCCGCAGTCAGTGCGGCGGACGCAAGCAGGGTAGCCTGCACATGCATATTGATTCATTTTTGTTAGACTCCTGCGAATTCTATTTGATCCTCTATTCGGCTTTTCTTCCCGAACGCCAAACAGAGCATCAGGGGCTACTGTCTATGCGGTACTATTATTTACACTTTCTTTACTTACCTGAAAGCCTGTCAAAAGGCTAGTACAAGCTTCAGTTAGTCCGCCTTTGGCGGACTGAACCTTCTGGACCACCGCACTCATAGTAGCGCTGTGCTCCTCGTTGATGGAGGCGCCTTGGAGCGCCTCCAACATATTGTCCGGCGCCTCCGGTTGGACGGGGGCCGCTGGCACTGTGGACTTGCTCCTCTTGGAAGGAGGTCCCCCGCCGGACTCGGGAACCTTTGAAGGTTCCGGAGCGGTGTCCGGCCTAGAGCCGGACTTGGAACCCTGAGGGGTTTCATCCCCTTTACTCCCGGAGTCCCGGAGGTCGCCTTGAGGCGCCTCCAGGACCACCTCCTCCTGGCTTGGAACCTGTTGAGACAACACTTCGGTGTCGTCCGTAGGGCGGGGGGAGGAAGCCATCGGAAGAGAGTTCACATCCGACGAGTCAAGTGAGCCGCTCGACGACGCGTCGAGCCGGTCTTTGGGTGGGCTGCATAAACATATTCGACGTAAGGGAAAGCTGTGCAATAAACGAATACTATGAATTACTCTGGTATTCGGATACTTACGATTTTACCAGGGGCTTGGCCCTAGGCGCCCACTCCTCTCCGCCGCCGTCGGCGTCGGTGGAGCAGTCCGGAGGAAGGGTTTTCCCCTTCTTGGACCCTCCGGCCTCCCCAGTTGGGGCGGCCTTCCTTTTCTTCCCTTCCCCCGCTGGAGGGGGAGGGGTCTCTTCTTCCCCCTCCTCGTCTTCACGGGAGGAGTGCGTCTTGGATTCGTTGGATGATGAATCCGACACCTCCGGGCGTCGGGCACTCTTTCGAGTCCCCGTGGCCTTCTTCTTGACCTTCTTCTCTGGCACCACATAGGGTGCTGGAACCAGCAGCTTCGCCAAGCGAGCATCCGCTGGGCCTTCGGGCAAAGGAGTCGGACAGTTGATCTGTCCGGATGTCACCTGCCAATCCTGTCAAAGGTAAGGGAGCTTAGATCCCGCATGGAGTCAAACTATGGAAAACTGATACCCTGTAAAAGTAAAGAAACAGCTTACCGCGAGAGCATGACGCTGCGCACTGAATCCGCGATCCTCGGTAGCGGATGCGGGAGCCTCGGCGCCCTTGAAAAGCACCTTCCAGGCATCTTCGTACATCGTGTCGAAGAGCCTGCTCAGAGTTTGGTGCCGCGCCCGGTCGAACTCCCACAGGTTGAAAGCCAATTGTTGGCACAGGAGGATCAAGCGGATGAGCATAACCTGGACTACGTTGATAAGTTTGAGCTTCTTGTCCACCAGGGTTTTGACGCATGTTTGGAGTCCGGTCAGCTCTCCTTTTTGACCCCACGACAGGCCCGTCTCTTTCCAGGACGTGAGCCGCGTTGGGGGTCCGGACCGAAACTCGAGGGGTGCGACCCATTCGGCGTCGCGCGGCTCGGTGACGTAAAACCACCCCGATTGCCACCCCTTCAGGGTATCCACAAAGGAGCCCTCGAGCCAGAGGACGTTGGCCATCTTGCCCACCATGGCGCCTCCGCACTCCGCCTGGCTGTCGCGCACCACCTTCGGCTTGACGTTGAAAGTCTTGAGCCATAGGCCGAAATGGGGGCGGATGCGGAGGAAGGCCACACGATGATAAACGCCGAGATGTTGAGGACGAAGTTCGGGGCCAGATCGTGGAAATCCAGGCCGTAGTAGAACATGAGCCCCCAGACAAATGGATGGAGAGGGAAGCCCAGTCCACGGAGGAAATGGGGGAGAAACACCACCCTCACATGGGGCCTAGGGGTGGGGATGAGCTGCCCCATCTCGAGGAGCCGGTACGCGATGTCGTTAGACAGGTATCCGGCCTTCCTCAGCTTTTTGATATGTCCCTCCATGACGGAGGAGACCATCCACTTGCCTCCCACTCCGGACATGGCTGGAGAAGGTTAAGGTGGGGAGTGCAGACTTGGGCGCTGGAGCTCGAGTGCGCAAGAATGGATAGGCGAAGGAGGAAGAAGGCGTAGGTGAAAAGGTGGTTCCTTATCCCCTTATATGGGTGGACGCAACTACATGTCCCCACCAGCCTGGTAAAACTCGCTTATCTCCAAGCGCCATAATCGATGGCGCGGTTGGGTTACCCACGCCCGTATTGATGAGAATCCCGGAATAAGGGGACACGATCTCTGCTTTAACAAGGCGTGCTAAGGAAACCGCCTCGCATAACGCGCTGAGATGGGACAGTAAAATGGTTCGAATAAAAGCTTGGCCGTGGTGCAATGTCACACTACGGAATACGTCAGCATATTAGATTTGTGTAAATATTATTCTCTCTATGGCAATACGGTGAGCTGGACACTATCTTTGTGTTCAAAATCTTCTATGAAGTACTTGGAAGAGGAACCCGCCTTGCAATGCCGAAGACAATATGCGCGCCAGACTCATCGTCATTGAAGCCTAGTTCAGGGGCTACTGAGGGAGTCCTGGATTAGGGGGTTTTCGGATGGCCAGACTATACCTTCAGCCGGACTCCTAGACTATGAAGATACAAGATTGAAGACTCCGTCCCATGTCCGGGAGGGACTTTCCTTGGCGTGGAAGGCAAGCTTGGCGATACGGATATGTAGATCTCCTACCATTGTAACCGACTCTATGTAATACTAACCCTACCCAGTGTCTATATAAACCGGAGGGTTTTAGTCCGTAGGACAACATACACATCAACAATCAAACCATAGGCTAGCTTCTAGGGTTTAGCCTCTCCGATCACGTGGTAGATCTACTCTTGTACTACCCACATCATCAATATTAATCAAGCAGGACGTAGGGTTTTACCTCCATCAAGAGGGCCCGAACCTGGGTAAAACTTCGTGTCCCTTGCCTCCTGTTACCATACGGCCTAGACGCACAGTTCGGGACCCCCTACCCGAGATCCGCCGGTTTTGACACCGACAGCCGTCATCACGGAGGGCTTCTACATCACCATAGCCTCTCCGATGAAGTGTGAGTAGTTTACCTCAGACCTTCAGGTCCATAGTTATTAGCTAGATGGCTTCTTCTCTCTTTTTGGATCTCAATACAAAGTTCTCCCCCTCTCTTGTGGAGATCTATTCGATGTAATCTTCTTCTTTTTTTCGGTGTGTTTGTTGAGACCGATGAATTGTGGGTTTATGATCAAGTCTATCTATGAATAATATTTGAATCTTCTCTGAATTCTTTTATGTATGATTGGTTATCTTTGCAAGTCTCTTCGAATTATCAGTTTGGGTTGGCCTACTAGATTGATTTTTCTTGCCATGGGAGATGTGCTTAGCTTTGGGTTCAATCTTGCGGTGTCCTTTCCCAGTGACAGAAGGGGCAGCAAGGCACGTATTGCATCGTTGCCATCGAGGATAACAAGATGGGGTTTATTTCATATTGCATGAATTTATCTCTCTACATCATGGCATCTTTCTTAAAGCGTTACTCTGTTTTTAACTTAATACATGCATGTTGGATAGCGGTCGATGAGTGGAGTAATAGTAGTAGATGCAGAATCATTTCGGTCTACTTGTCACGGACGCGATGCCTATATACATGATCATGCCTAGATATTCTCATAATTATGCTCAATTCTATCAATTGCTCAACAGTAATTTGTTCACCCTCCGTAGAATACTTATGCTCTTGAGAGAAGCCACTAGTGAAACCTATGGCCCCCGGGTCTATTCTCATCATATCAATCTCCATCACTTTAATCTTGCTTTGCTTTTTTACTTTGCCTTTTACTTTTCACTTTGCATCTCTATACCAAAAATACCAAAAATATTATATCTATCAGATCTCACTCTTGTAAGTGACCGTGAAGGGATTGACAACCCCTAATCGCGTTGGTTGCGAGTAGCTATCGTTTTGTGCTGGTACGAGGGACTTGAGCGTGGCCTCCTACTGGATTGATACCTTCGTTCTCAAAAACCGAGGGAAATACTTACGCTACTCGGCTGCATCATCCTTTCCTCTTCGGGGAAATCCAACGCAAGTTCAAGAGGTAGCACTGCTGTATATGTTTCGTTGCAGGAAAGAAACAGAAACAGCAAAAAAAGGCTCATGGGCACACCATCACCGAGGGTGGCTCTCGGTAATGACTTTGAAACTGGACCAGAATGCACCCTTTGCCGAGAGGCCTCTCGGTTAACGTGTACCAACTAGTAGAACCTGACACCTTTACCGAGAGGGCTCTCGGTAAAGGGAAAAGGATTGCCAAGTGTGGCTTTCGGCAAAGTTGGCCCTCGGCCTATTGTCGTGGTCCCACATGTCAGGAGGTGACACATGTCAGCCTCCTACTGGTTCCCTTTGCTGAGAGTGGCTCTCGTCAAAGTTGGCCCTAGGCCTGTTTTCGTGGTTCCACATGTCAGGAGGCGACACGTGTCAGCCTCCTACTGGTTATCTTTGCCGGGAGTGGCTCTCGGCAAAGTTGGCCCTCGGCCTGTTGTCGTGGGCCCACATGTCAGGAGGCGACACGTGTCAACCTCGTACTGGTTCTCTTTGCCGAGAGTGGCTCTTGGCAAAGTTGTCCCTCGGCCTGTTGTTGTGGGCCCACATGTCAGGAGGCAACACGTGTCAGTCTCGTACTGGTTCTCTTTGCCGAAACTGGCTCTCGGCCTATTGTCGTGGGCCCACATGTCAGGAGGCGACACGTTCCAGCCTCCTAATGGGTCTTTTTGCCGAGTGTTGCTCTCTGTAAAGTCGGCCCTTGGCCTGTTGTGGTGGGCCCACATGCCAGGAGGCGACACGTGTCAGCCTCCTAGTCTTTCTCTTTGCCGAGAGTGGCTCTCGGCAAAGTTTATGTGGTCCCACATGTCTGGAGCTAACGGACTTATCCGTTAGCTGCTTTATTTTGCCGAGACCGGCTATTTAGCTCTCGGCAAAGGCTGTGCCGAGTGCCCGTGTTCTGGCTCTCGGCAAATTCCTGTTTGCCGAAGAGGTGTACGTCGGGTGGCTTTTGCTGAAGGTGACACTCGGCAAAGGCGTTGCCGGCGGTTTTTGGGCCTTTGCCAAGTGTCCGTGGCACTCAGCGTATAGGGCGATTCCAGTAGTGTTGTTGGGCGCTACAGAGGGAGCTGATGTATCTTTTATTGTCAAGCATGAGGTTTTCTCAGCTCATAAGATCATTCTCGCAATGTGTTCAGCGGTCTTCTGGGCGGAGTTTTACGGTCCAATGAGGGATGAACAAAGCTGCAGTGTAACTGTTGAAGACATGCAGCCCGATGCTTTCAGAGGACTGCTTCATTTCATCTACAAGGATTCGTTGCCTCGGATGGGTGACCTGAATAATGACGAGTATGAAGACATTCTTAGGCATTTGCTTGTCGATGCAGATAGGTATGCCATGGAAAGGATGAAATTGATGTGCGAGAGCAAGCTGTGCGAGGTTCTAAGTGCCGAGACTGTGGGTACCACGCTAGCTCTAGCCCACCAACGCCATTGCAGCCAGCTCAAAGATGCTTGCATTGAGTTTATTATGAACTCTTCGAATCGAATGGCTGATGTGGTGGTGGCAAGTAAAGGCTATGAGACCCTGAAAAGGGAATGCCCTACTGTCATTGCGGATATATGGGAGAAAACAGCTAAGAGACGCAGACTTTAATATGCTGACCGTGGATTAACTTGAGCGTAGTTACTTATATTGAAACATTAGCAACCTGAGATTAGTTTGTCTATTTCTTAAGTTCTTAGATATTATTTGGAGAAGGATAAGTTTCGAAAATGTTTACGATATGTACTGCTCTGTTTTATGAACCTATGCTATAACAGTAACATTCTCTAATATGTTTTGCTCTGTTGGCTAGCAGTACATTTACTGTTTCTGTTTTTTTCCTTCTATGTGCACATTTCATTTCCCAAAGCAGTGAGTAACTATCTTCCATGACCACATCTATCTTGAGATGAGTTAAAACTTCAGCAAATAGCAGTATTATTGCAAGTTATTTACTAAAATGATTGATCGGTGTCGAATTTTTATATGATGGAGATGATAATTATACACTGAATTTCTATATTTTAATTGTTCCAATCTGAATATTTAGCTTCATTTTTGTTACCAGATGTTTTGTTTCTTAATTTGGAAATCCGTAAAACCATGAAACATTAGTTTTCACTTTGAGATTTTTTCTAGATTTTTGAAAAAAACATGTGCATAGCTAGAAATTTAGTTGCCCCTTTTGTGATCATTTCTGCAGCCTAAGCTTCATGGTGAAAATGAAAGCTAGACTAGTTGAGTTCTTAGTGGAGAAATCTTCTGTAAATGCACTTGCATTGAGCCTGCATGCTAAGTTACAAGATGCTTAGTTCTTTCAATGTGACATTTACTTGGCATAGCACACACTCCTACTTCCTTCGGTTTAATGGTCGCATTTCTTGTCGATCTAAAGGAATCTGGGGGCTCTGTTGTTTTCTTCGTCCTTGGAATGGACCCTCTGCTCCACATTTGTGATGCTCTGTTCCTGGGTTCTAGTGACAGAGCAAGCTAAGTTGCTTCACTCATGGTCAGGAACTCAGGATTTCTATAGAGCAAACCTGGTTTACTTTACCTGAGTTGTGTTGGGGTTTGTAACACTGATTGAGAGTCATTTCGCATTTTGCCCAAACTTGTGGTCAGGTTTGCTTCACTTATGTTCAGGATTTCTGTATATGCAAACAACATAGTGAGGACTCATATGAGACTGTACGTCTATTCTGGTGTGCGCCACTTGTCTTCTTCAGTTACGGCAGATGGAATCATCTCGTTTGGACCCTGTTTGACATTTCGGATGGAATGGTGTCACATGAGGATTTTCTCACCGTGATGGCGGGAACTACTTCGAGTCCTACGACTGCTCCAAGGCCATCTCCGACCTTTTTTTAAGTCGCCCCGGAGGATCTGGTTTTATTAAAAAGGAGGAGAGAGTTGTCAAGTTAATATACAAAAAACCCGGCTAAAACCATCATAAAAGCCCACACATGGCAACATTGTCTGTCCTGGCTACCCACACGAAGACACACACGCTACTGAGAAGAAAAAACACTGTCGAGGTTGACACCAAGCTTCATTGTCATCACTCCTCCATGAGCCAATGACTCCAACATCACCATCAACTTCATCAACGAAGCCTTCTTCGCAGCAAACGCCAAGACCCATACCGGCCCATGCCAAACAGACGACCACCCGCGTTGGTGTCTAGCCAGCTCCGACATGAGCGATGAACCTAGCGGCAGAAAGAGCGTTGATCCTGCGCCGAGCCGGACGCTGCAGCCAAACCGCACAATACTTACATAATATTCATGGATACATCTTTCGTTGGTATTCACGTCGCATACTTACACAATATTCATACAAATAAGAGTATATTTGTTGACAAAGCTCACTAGTGGGGTATAGTTTACATCGAGCCCGGCTAGTAGGTGTGACATCATGTAATTCTTATGGACGTGCTTGCCAATGGAAGAGAGCTCATCTTCAAGAGCTTTCATATTGGAGAAATACTCCATGGCTTTCATGTTTCCCTCATGAATGTTGGCAACCCTTATCTTGTTACTGACGACTTGTGCTCAAAATTGACCTGAGAACATATTCTCAAGCATGGTCCAGACTTGTGGCACATTCGTCGAGGATATCTCCTAGGATGTATTAGTCCTAAGCCAACCACATAGGCTGGATTGGAGATTCACTCTTTTCCTGATTGGTTGTTTTCTCGATAATCTTGCGTGGTGTCGGGGGAGATCCATCAGAATAACTAGTGAGTTGCGCACCACGAACTGTGGGCCAGACTTGTGCTCCCACATAACGTAGTGTTCCCTTGTGAGTTTTCTGATATTTATTGGCTGTGGGAATCAGGAATGGAGGAAAAAGATGATGCCATTGATATGAATGTAGGAAAGGGTAGCTATTTATTCAATCATGATACCGATAGGTCAAAGCATATTGAGCCTCGTAGGTCCGTATGGTCTTATATTGATCGAGCCATACAATAGAGATTACAACGGCTGGGTAAAAGGCACAGGTTGCATAAAAGAAATAGAGATAAACTACAAATCCAAACCTTTATATGATTAGCTTGGTTTACATGATTGTAAGAACCTACACTATAAAATGATGAAAGGGGATCTCTCCACCTAAATTTAACTCCATGTCTGCTGATCCAATATTTTAACTCCAAAAGTTTTGGTTTCAATGCCTCTCCATTAGACACAAATCATCGTCTTTGGTATAAGAATTTTCTTCCGAAGATAGTAAGTGTTTCTATGTTACTTTATTTGCATAAAAATTAATCACCCTTAGTACTCACACATTAAAAAGAAATGGTGTATATTAGAAAGAAATCTGGATGCACCTAAACAACGACAAGATAATCTAATGGATTTCGTACCATCACCATTAAATGATAGAAGAATACAAGAAACTATTTGTGATATACACAAGGTGGGTCATCTTCAATCATATTGTTTTTGAATCACAAAATATTAGAGAGCAATGGTATCCTATGAATTTCCATGGAGCTTGAATTGTTTGTTTGTTGTACTGACATCATAAAAATCACGCACATGAATAATTTTGTTACGAGATACAATCATATGTTATCTCAAATCCTATTAATTGGATTTAAGTGACGCATTGTGGAAAGTTCTTGTGAAAACTAAAAGAATGCATATGAAAGGAGTGAATGTGACAGATGACAAACGGAGATGAAATTAAGGAATTAAAGTGGCACACGACAAAAAGGAAATGGAAGTAGTCAATGCAACATGGGATAAAGAGAGATGCAATGAGTCAGCACACTACACGACAAATGGAGATGAAAGTATTTAATGCGACACATGACAAAAGGAGATGAAATGAGTCAACACGCTATGCGATAAATATATATCTTGAGAACCAAGACGTTCAGATTTGGTGGTTAGATTGGCACTTAACGATCTATATTTAGGGAGATCTACGGCACCACTTAAGTTCATTGTTACAAAGAAAGTCCAGAATGATACAATGATCTACAAGAATTACTACTAAACGTGCTGCTTGGTGAATTTGCTACTAGGTTGTTCTCCGTCATGTACTTTCTAAAGGGGGCAATAGACCAGATGTCGTGGAATTGTCACGGCAGATGTCCTTTTGCAAGGACTTAGTCGTGGAGCCATCGCAACTAGGAAGCTTAAAGGGGTTAATCGGGACAAGGACACGCGAGGTTTATACTAGTTCAGCCCCTTACGATGAAGGAAGGCCTACGTCTAGTTGGGTTGGAATTGCTTGTGGTTTCGATGACCAGGGAGCGAGATACGCTATGCCTGGCTCTCGATCAGTTGTTTCTTTCCCTAAGCCGCTGGCGGGTCGTCCCCTTATATACACGGGTTGACGCCCTGCGGCCTACAGAGTCCCGGCCGGCTCATAAACAGTGTCTGGCTCGGCGACTAGTTACTTCTACCTTACAGTACAAGTTATACCATCATGGCGGTTTATCTTTACGGGCCTCAGAGTCGCCTGTGGGCTTTTAAGCCTTTTAGTGAACCGCCATCTTCATGCCTTGGTCTTGGGCTTCTGATGAACCTCAATCTGCGTAACCCGGCCTCTCCTGGATGGCTTACAGAAATAGTCATATCCCCAACATTAGGCCCCGGATTGGTTCGAACCGGTTCATGTCAATCTTTGATAACCTTATGAACTGGCCTTTAGTCTTCTGTCTTGCGTGAAAATTGTAACCCGCCGTGACGTCATCCTCTGGCTCCGGGTTAAATCATCGTGACGTCAAATTCAATAAAACTTATATTTTAATTCATCATATCTTCAATGGATCTTTGCCTTTACTGACCCTCCCGAAAATCGAGGCATCGGGGCCGCCGGATAATGATGTCTTGGTTTCCTCGTTTCTCGCGCCGTCTCAGTCGGTCCTCCTTATAAATAGGCGCGACCTAGGTCTTTTTGATTTCCTCCGGTCGTCTTCTTCCTCGCACTCCCTCTTCTGCCGCTCGAGCTCCGCCGCCGCCACCGTCGGAAACCTCGTCTTCACCGACTCAGGCCGCTGCATCACCCTGTTTTTTGACCAGAGAACAACGGCAACCCTCCGCAGTTCTTCCGCATCGGTGAGTTCTCTTTCCCCCCTTTCTCAAATCTGCATTAGTACTGTCTTGAGTTCGTCGACGTTCATCGTCGCCCGACGCAACCTCCATTAGTTCTTACCTCTAATACCTTGTTCAGATCGTAAAAACCACATAGAACTGCTGCGGAGGATGTTGTATGCTTATTCTGTATGAAAACAGATCTCATTTCCTTGTTTTGGAAGCCCTCCTTGAGTATATGAACTTCCCTGTACTATTTTAGGTC
Organism: Triticum dicoccoides; assembly: GCF_002162155.2. Taxonomy (NCBI): domain Eukaryota; kingdom Viridiplantae; phylum Streptophyta; class Magnoliopsida; order Poales; family Poaceae; genus Triticum; species Triticum dicoccoides. The sequence continues at coordinate 709,302,409 of NC_041392.1, forward strand.
TAGAAATTTTTCCTTTCCAGAGCATTGTTTGATCCAAAATAATAATTGCAATTTGTGAAACCTATTTGCTCCACACTTAGCCAAAAACTGTGTCTGTTGACTCTATTTCAGCCATAGTAGTCCGTGTAACCGATTTAAGATAATACCGGCTGTCAGCACCGCTTGCCTCTGGCGACTTAAGAAAACCTTAATCATCTTTAATACCTGCAGCTGTTAAACATTATCACATAGTTACCTGTATGTCATTAGGCCCCTTCTTAAGCCGCCATCTTAAATAACCCAATAATGTTTATTCTCCGGGTTATAATAAACCAGAAAATTTCCTTTATCTAGTTGTAGGCTTCAATTTACCTAATGGCACCCAAAGCTGTTAAACCTCCGGTTACCTGATACTGGGTCCCATCCATTGTTATAGCGAGCAAACTGTCTGAGTTTGTAAAGTCTGGCCATCTGCCCAAGAAGGATGTCATGTCTTATCGTGCTCCTGACCCGTCTGAAGAGAAACCTCGACCCAAGGAAGGGGAGGTGATCATTTTTACCGATCACATGAGCCGGGGATTTGCTCCTCCCGGTTCAAAATTCTTTAGAGACGTTTTGCACTTCTTTGACTTAAGACCTCAAGACATCGGGCCCAATTCCGTGTCAAATATCTGCAACTTCCAAGTTTTCTGTGAGGTCTAACTTGGAGAAGAACCCAGCATACTTTTGTTCAGGAAATTGTTCTATTTGAACCGGCAGAATGAGCGGGCCAACGGGCCTAGTCTGGAGCTTGGTGGCATATCGATTCAAAGGCGGAGAGACTGCCTGTTCCCTTATGCTGAATTGCCGAGTCATCCAAAGGACTGGAACCAGACATGGTTCTACTGCCAAGATACTTCTCCGGCTGGTGAAAACCCGCTGCCCGGCTTCCGTGCATTGCACCTTGAACCTACTCACCCGCTGCCGGATAAGTTGACTTCTATTGAACGTCTGCCACTCACCCCCAAGATCAAGAAGATTAAAGCTCTTTTAGGGAATGGCTTAGATGGCATTGACCTGGTCCGAGTCTGGGTTGCTTGGAGAATAATTCCGTTAAGCCACCGCCCCGGCTTAATGTGTAATTATTCAGGCGAGAAAGATGACCCTCAGCGTCATAGTCCTGACGACTTACTAGATGACGTAATGGAAGCTACAACTCAGTCTTTGTTGAAAGAGGGAACAGTGAATAGTAACGCTTTCGGCTTACTACCTTTTTGCAAGCAGAACCCGGCCCCTGCAGTAAGTTTCCAGCCGTCGGGTTATTTTTTTTATCATGTTATACTCTATTCTTACGCATAACCCTTTATAACCTTTTACAGGCAAATGATAACTTCTGGAAAATCCAATATGATCATGAGGCGGCCAAGAAAGCCAGGGCGGCCAAGAGAGCTGAAAGGAAAACCGCCAAGCCCACCACTTCAAGGAAAAGGAAGCCAAGCGCTTCTGAGGTGTTTCAGCTTGATGATTCTGATGAAAATGAGGAAGAGGTAACTTTTTAATTTCCCTTTCTCCTTTATCACTACCTTACTGATATTAACCTCCTTTCAGGAAGACACGGGCAACATCCAACCCGTCGAGGAAGAGGTAACTATAATCCCCTCCGAGTCCGAGCTTCGGTCGCGTCAGAAAATTCGAAGAGTAACCCGGAAAGTAAGATTTTCACACCCTTTGGCTTACCAAGATCCAGACTTTCTTTTGAAGCAACAGCAATTTGAAAACCGGAGGCAGAACCAGACCAGCAAGGATGCAGAGCTATCCTCCGGCTTGCCTGACACTACCCGGAAGCGTCAGACTGAGGTTATCTCCAACTTATACCATTTTTTACCTTTGGCGGGTCTAATCCGTCATCCTCTCAATTCCTCTGACTCCAATTACCAGGATACCTCTCCTTCATCCGGCGAGTCCATGCAATCAAACATGTCGGCTTTTAAGACTGCCCCTGGGTAATATCAATTTATTCACCTTATGTTTTTCTTTCTTCATGTTTCTTTACTTATTTCTCTGCTTTGCCCACAGCGTGCAGGTTAAGCCTAGGAAGAAAACCAAGAAGGATAAACCGACCCAAACCCCTGTGGTGACTGAACCGGAATAGGGTATAGCTACTCCCGACTCTTCCACACATCAACTGCCGCCTGAGACGGCTCAAGACATTGCAGCACCAACTCCTGACCCGCCTGCTGAAGATATTCTTGATGGTTCTGTTAACCCGGAGGCACCTAGCCCAGTCAAAACGGCTAACCCAGAGGTGGAATTTCTCAAGGCTCAATTCGTTGAGCCGGCCAGGCCCACCGTCCTTGCCAAATGCTCGGCTAAAGAGGAGTTGCTAGAACGCGTAAGGCCAAGATGGATATCACCGACTATACTCATTTAAGTATTGGAGAGATCGTCTCGGGCTATATCAACTAGGTGCAAAACAGCCATGACCTGGAAATTGACATGGTGAAGCAAATACAGCAAAAATCTGAGGTATGACTTATGCTTCCTTACTTTCGATCATACTTACTGCACCAGCCCCCAAGTCTATTGCTTATGAATAAATATGTTGTAGACTTAGAAAAATTGTTAGAGCTGCTTGCCCGGCTTAAAGAAAAAATATTTAAACCGGATGTAACACAATACCTCTAACTTGTGATACACATTAGCCCCCAAGTACCAAGTATCTTTGCTTGCAAAGTATTTGGGAATTAATATCCAGGACCGGCTTAATAATTTAGAAAGCTTCGGTATACATTAGCCCCCAAGTGTCAAGTATCTTTGCTTGCAAAGTTATTGGGACTTAATATTATTTACCGTAATCTTGACTACTATCCGGTGCAATGCAGGCCACCATAAGTCAATTTGAATTGGAGATTGCTGACCTGAAGAACCTCCTGGCAGCCCAGGAGATTGAAATTCAAAAGGCCAATTCCAAATTTGAATTCAGCGTCTCTGAACAAGAGAAGCTGAAGAAAAATTTTGAGTCGGAGAAGAAAATTTGGACTGACGAAAAGGCCGGACTGGTGACCCGGGCCGAGACAGCATAGGCATCGCTGGCAAACGCAACAGCCGAACTGACCGGCTTACAACGCTAGATATCTCGGAAGGTCTCAGCGATCTTTGGTAAGTTATCTGAAGCAAGTATTAAATATTGTAAATATTCCTTCAATTGTTACCTGAGGTTTACCTTATACTTACCAATACAGGCCCCAGGATCACAAACCTCAAGCAGAATATGCTGATCAAATTGAAGGCGGTGTATACTCTAGTAGAGCAACTGTACATCGGGTCACAACGTGCCTTGGCCGTTGTAGCCTTATCAAATGATGTGCCCCACCTCTTGCAAGATGTGTTACAACGGCTTGCTGTACTTCCTCAGCGGATTCAAGAGTTGAGACGGGCCCAAGCAAGAGCTGGAGCAATAGCCGCTTTGAGTCAGGCCAAAGCCTGGTTACCAGAGCTAGACCCGACCGACATCGCTCTTGGGTATCCAAGTTTAAAGGAGGATGGCACTCCATTTGATGAAAAGGATTTCACCACCTGCGTGAGGGATATACGCCCTGTGGCCACTCCAATTGGAAACGACACTGACCTCACCAAGTGTCAGCCGGGTTATGACAAGGAGAATCGGAGAATCCCCACGCCGCATTATGACGATGTCAGCTTGATCCCTCCAATCCGTAAGCACACCTTTGCCCTTGAAGTCGACCCAGCCGGTTTAATAGATGATGAAGCTGAGTTTGAGGCCTTGAGTGGCATTGACTGGGCCTCATCATCCTTCCAGGACAAAGCAGCCGGCAGAGAGGCGGAGAAGGATAACCCGGAGGCTTCAAGTCAACCCCAAGAGTAGATTGCCAGGTGCCACCTGCTTATGTCGTTGTAGAAAAACAATGCCGCATCATTCAGACTCGGGGAGTCTTGTAACAGAGTAGAAAATACTTTGAGTTTTGCTATGCCTTTGCGCACGCTTATGGCCCTTAATACTTGCATAAGCCGCGGTCACTATGCACTTTGTAGTTTATATGAATCTGTTATGTCCTTTGCAGAAATGTCTTGCATTGCCGTGTGATGCTTACGGCTGCTTTTCCGGCTTATATAAGCCAACCCCTGAGGTTAAGTTTAACTCCTGAAAATTGGCACATAAAAGTTCACCTGGTACTTAACAACCTGATGTAACCAATATTAATCCTAGAGGATTGCAATGTATTCCATTGTATTTTCAAGAGGGTCGCAAGATATCCAATGTTGATACTTGTCAAATATGATGAACAAACTTCAAGGGTTTCTGATTCGAATACGATCAGTGAACCGTTCCAAAGGGGTTGAGCTAAGATTCGGATACGATCTGTTAGCCCCCAGTGGCTGTGGCGATGCCGATCAAGTGGGTATCGACAGCTATGTTCTCTTTGGTTCGAATACGACCTATGTTTGAACAGGAAGCCCCCAAGTGACCATAAGAGTTGTTTAATGACGCTGATTCGAATATGATCCACGTCAGACCCAAAGGGGTTAAACTATGATTGAAATATGATCAAGAAGCCCCCAAGTGGGTTTGGCAGTATGCCGATCAAGTGGGTATCGACAGCTATGTTCTCTTTAGTTCGAATATGGCCTATGTTTGAACAGGAAGCTCCCAAGTGATCACGGCTAGATTCAGATATGATCATAAGCCGGACAAAAGGAAAGCCGGATTCAGATATGATCTGCTTCTCCTTGGTTATCTCCACCACCTGACAAAGAAAACACATAAACGTTTTTTGGGAGTGGAAAAAAGGACAGAGGTCCTGCTTTATTGCTTTATGTAATATACATAGTATAAGTATATACACATTAGAGCCGATGGCTCAAGTATAATAAGGCCGAAGATGAGCGATATTCCACGGCCGACGGTTCTCCTCCTCCGACTTACGTGAGTCTTTGTGCTCCCGAACGTCGATAAGGTAGTATGATCGTTGTTCAGATTCTTGCTGACCACAAAGGGTCCTTCCCAAGGAGGGGATAGCTTGTGCATTTCAGATTGATCCTGGATGAGTCGGAGCACTAAGTCGCCTTCCTGAAAGGTTCTGGACCTAACCCGACGGCTGTGGTAGCGGCGCAGATCTTGCTGGTAAATCGCCGAGCGGGCTATTGCCAAGTCTCGCTCTTCATCCAACAGGTCAAGTGCGTCTTGCTGAGCTTTTTCATTGTCTTCCTCAACATAAGCCGCCACACGGGGTGAGTCATGAGGATGTCACTTGGTAGGACCGCCTCTGCTCCATACACCATAAAGAAAGGCGTGTAACCCATAGATCTGTTAGGTGTAGTATTGATACTCCAAAGTACAGAAGGTAAGTCCTCCACCCAACAACCCGGCGTCCGCTGCAAGGGGACCAAGAGCCGGGGCTTGATACCCCTCAAGATTTCTTGATTAGCTCGTTCTGCTTGACCATTGGATTGAGGGTGAGCCACAGCTGAAACATCAAGCCGGATATGCTCTCATTGACAGAACTCTTCCATAGCTCCTTTGGAGAGGTTAGTGCCATTATCAGTTATAATGCTGTGTGGAAAACCAAAGTGAAAAATCACCTTTTTCATAAACTGGACCGCTGTGGCTGCATCACACTTACTGACTGGCTCCGCCTCCACCCACTTTGTGAACTTGTCAACCGCCACCAAGAGGTGCGTCTTTTTATCCTTAGACCTTTTGAAAGGCCCGACCATATCAAGCCCCCAGATTGCAAATGGCCAAGTAATTGGAATCATCCTCAATTCTTGAGCCGGCACATGGGCTCGTCGTGAGAATTTCTGACATCCGTCACATTTACTGACCAGGTCTTCTGCATCAGCATGAGCCGTCAGCCAATAAAACCCATGACAGAAAGCTTTGGCCACAAGAGATTTTGAGCCGGCGTGATGACCACAATCGCCTTCATGAATCTCACGAAGGATCTCCTGACCCTCTGTAGGTGACACGCAACGTTGAAACGCTCCAGTGACGCTGCAATGATGTAACTCACCATTGACAATTGTCATGGACTTGGACCACCGGGCGATTTGTCTTGCCAAGGTCTCATCTTCAGGCAACTCTCCCTGGGTCATGTAAGCCAAATAAGGCACTGTCCAATCCGGGATAACGTGGAGAGCCACCACCAGCTGTGCCTCCGGGTCTGGTATTGCCAAATCTTCCTCTGTAGGTAACTTAACAAAAGGATTATTCAAAACATCAAGAAAGGTGTTAGGCGACACCGGCTTACGCTGAGATCCCAGCCGGCTTAAGGCATCAGCTGCCTTATTCTTCCTTCGATCAATGTGTTCCACCACATAACCCTTGAAATGTCCAGCCACAGCATCGACTTCACGACGGTAAGCCGCCATAAGGGGATCTTTAGAGTCCCACTTGCCTGACACCTATTGAGCCACAAGGTCTGAGTCTCCCAAGCATCTTACCCGGCTCAAGTTCATCTCTTTGGCCATCCGGAGACCATGGAGTACGGCCTCGTACTCAGCTGCATTGTTAGTACAAGGAAACATAAGCCGGAGCACATAACAAAATTTGTCACCTCGAGGGGAAGTTAACACGACTCCAGCCCCCGAGCCTTCCAACTGTCTGGACCCATCAAAGTGAATAGTCCAATAAGTGTTATCGGGCTTCTCCTCAGGTGCCTGTAGCTCTGTCCAGTCACTGATGAGACTTAATGGTAGTGCGTGGTACGTACTTCAGACCATGAGGCCCGAGCTCAATGGCCCACTTGGCGACTCGTCCTATAGCCTCTCTGTTCTGAATAATGTCTCCCAAGGGGGCAGAACTTACCACAGTGATAGGGTGACCTTGGAAGTATTGCTTCAGCTTCCATCTTGCCATGAACACCCCGTAAACAGGTTTCTGCCAATGATGATATCTTTGTTTTGACTCGATGAGTACCTCACTGACATAATAAACCGGCCACTGAATCGGATGTTCCTTACCATCCTCCTTGCGCTCTACCACAATTGCCACACCGACGGCTCGTGAATTAGCAGCCACATATAACAGCAAAGGCTCTTTGTCAATGGGAGCTGCAAGAACTGGCGGCTCAGATAACTGCCTCCTCAAATCCTCAAAAGCAGCATTAGCAGCATTACTCCAGACAAAGGTGTCTGCCTTCTTCATCAGTTGGTACAGCGGTAGGGCCTTGTCACCTAATCGGCTTAAAGCGGCAGCATGACCCGCCAGTCGCTGAACATCATTGATACATGCTGGTTTAGCCAAAGAAGTGATTGCCTTAATCTTCTCCGGATTAGCCTCGATGCCCCTGTTTGAGACCAAGAATCCCAAAAGCTTGCCTGCAGGCACACCAAATACACACTTCTCCGGGTTAAGCATCATTTTGTAAACCTGGAGATTGTCAAAGGTTTCTCTGAGATCAGATATCAAGGTTTCTGCCTCTCTGGATTTCACCACTATGTCATCCACATAAGCATGAACATTGCGCCCAATCTGATTGTGGAGACAATTTTGTACACACCGTTGATAAGTCGCCTAGGCACTCTTGAGCCCAAAAGGCATAGACACATAGCAGAAGGCTCCAAACGGAGTGATGAAAGCCATCTTCTCCTGGTCCTTAACTGCCATCTTGATCTGATGATAACCATAATAAGCATCCGAAAAGCTCAAACGCGCACAACCCGCCGTAGCATCAATGATTTGATCAATACGGGGGAGAGCGAAAGGATCAGTCGGACAAGCCTTATTTAAGTCCGTGTAATCCACACACATCCGCCAGGTGCCGTTTTTCTTGAGCACGAGCACCGGGTTAGCCAACCATTCCGGGTGAAACACTTCGACAATGAACCCAGCCGCCAAGAGCCGGGCGACCTCTTCTCCTATAGCTTTTCGTCGTTCCTCATTGAATCGCCGCAGAAACTGCCTGACTGGCTTATACTTTGGATCAATATTAAGAGTGTGCTTAGCAAGTCCTCTCGGTACACCCGGCATGTCAGAAGGCTTCCATGCAAAGCTGTCCCGGTTCTCACGGATGAACTCGATGAGCGTGCTTTCCTATTTAGGATCCAAGTTGGCACTGATGCTGAATTGCTTAGACGAATCGCCCGGAGTAAAATCAACAAGCTTAGTCTCTGCAGCCGATTTAAACTTCATGGCCGGGTCATGCTCCGTAGTCGGCTTCTTGAGGGAGGTCATATCCGCCGGGTCAATGTTATCTTGATAAAATTTGAGCTCCTTTGCTACACAGACAGACTCGGCATAAGCCGCATCGCCTTCTTCGCATTCCAGGGCCACCTTTCGGCTTCCATGCACAGTGATGGTACCCTTGTAACCCGGCATCTTGAGCTATAAATAAACATAACACAGCCGCGCCATGAACTTGGCATAAGCCGGCCGCCCGAACAAAGCGTGATATGGACTCTTGATTTTTACCACTTCAAAAGTTAACCTTTCCGCCCTAGAATCATGCTCATCTCCAAAGGCCACCTCTAGCTCAATCTTACCCACAGGATACACTGACTTACCAGGCACCACTCCATGGAAGACGGTGTTGGAAGTCTTTAAATTCTTGTCAGTTAAGCCCATGCGCCGAAAGGTCTTGTAATAAAGGATGTTGATGCTGCTACCTCCATCCATGAGCACCTTAATAAATTTATAACCACCAACCTGCGGTGCCACTACCAGGGCCAGTTGACCCGGATTATCAACCCGGGGAGGGTGATCCTCCCTGCTCCAGACAATAGGCTGTTCCGACCACCTCAAGTAACGAGGGACTGCCGGCTCAACAGAATTCACCGCCCTCCTATGAACTTTCTGATCACGTTTACACAAACTTGTGGTGAACACGTGATACTGCCCACTGTTTAGCTGTTTTGGATGGCTCTGATAACCCGACTGCTGCTGCTGGTGACCTCCTTGACCAGACTGCTGTTGATTATAACCACCCTGGCTTCCCTGAAAACCGGATCCTGAACCGCCGCCCGGGCCATGAAGGCCGCCAGCTCCTAAGCCGCCGCCTGGGCCTTGATTGCCATCAAACGTATTAGAATTCTTGAAAGCCTTCATGATTGCACAATCCTTCCATAAATGAGTCGCTGGTCGTTCCCGGGTGCCGTGTTTCGGGCAGGGCTCATTGAGTAGTTGCTCAAGAGACGGACCTGACCCGAAGGAGTGGCTTTCCTTTGCGCTTCTGATTGTTACCCTGTGCATTGGCCACAAATTCCGGGTTACCGTCCGCCTTACGCTTATTGCCTCCTTGACTCGCCGGGTTATGCTGCTGACCCTTTCCATTACCGTTCTTCTTTCCCTTCCCTGTCTTTTCCTCATCAGACACGGGATCCTTGGTACTATCAGAATCGGCATACTTGACTAAAGCCGCCATCAGCGTCCCCATATCGTTGCAATCACACTTAAGGCGCCCCAGTTTCTGTCTCAGAGGCTCAAAGCGGCAATTCTTCTCCAGCATGAGAACTGCTGAGCCGGCATCCATCTTGTCAGGCGAATGTATTATGTCTTTGACCCGGCGCACCCAATGAGTCGTAGATTCACCTTCCTCCTGCTTACAATTTGTCAGGTCCACAATCGACATAGACTGCTTGCAAGTGTCCTTGAAGTTCTAGATGAAACGGGCCTTTAGCTCCGCCCATGACCTAATGGAATTGGGTGGCAAACCCTTTAACCAAGAACGGGCCATTCCGTCCAACATCATGGTGAAGTATTTAGCCATCGCTTCATCACTAACCTCTAGCAGCTCCATGGCCATCTCGTAACTTTCAATCCACGCCCCAGGCTATAAATCGGCCGTATAATTCGGCACCTTTCGAGGTCCCTTGAAATCCTTGGGCAGACGTACATTACGTAGATCCGGTACCAAACAAGGAACTCCTCCGGTTCTAGTAGCAACACCCGCCTCAACGGAAGTCGTCGGGTAAGCCGGTGAGTCCTGTTGGGCTGCTAGCTGAGCCGCTAGCTAAGCCGCCCGCTCGTCCTCCTGACGTATCCGATCCTGAACCGGGTTATACTCGCCGGGCTGGTTCCGACGCTGAGCGCTACTTGACAAGGCCTCTGACTCCATGTGTCTGCTGTAACTCTGGCTCCGGTTTTGACGAGGCAGAGCTAACCAGGGCGAAGGAGTTGAGTGAATCCTGTCCCAGCTGTAGGAGTAGGTCTCTTGCTGAGCCAGGGCTGTTTGGACAAGTTCCCTGATCCTCTGGGTTTCCACCACTGTCGGATCATCACCATCTACTAGGAGAGCCGCCAAACATGCTGATGCTGCGATTAAGTTCTCCATGGGGTTGGAGAAGTGACCCTGTGGTATTGGTACGTAATGGGGCGGTGCCATATTGCCGTGAAGAGGCGCCGTCACCGGAGGCTGGACAGGGCCTCCCGCTCCGGATGTCATAAACTGATTTGCACCTGGCGGGTTACTTGGGCCGGCCCCGGGTGTAGCAAAGAGATTCCGAGGATCATAAATCCGAGGTAAACGAGACTGAGTTTTCTGATGTCTCCTCCTTATTACCTCATTAGATGCGTTCAAGCTTAACATGAGCTGAAAGGCCTCTGCCTGAAGTTGCTGCGCCCGTACGTCCAAAGCCGCCCGCTCTATGGCTAATTTAGTATCTTCAGCTGCTAAGGTTTCCCTGGCCCGGGCAATCTCATCGCGAACCTGTGCCACCTCTGCCGCATGCTCAGATTGGTTCGCAGGGACGACTGTTGCAGTTAACAAGGCCGTAAGTTTATCCATGAGATCGATCAGCACCTGAGCCGGTGAGCGCACAGGGCCTCCTGCCCCGGCTGCTCCTAACCCGGACGTTATCGCCGCTGAGGCCGTAGAATTTTGGCCGGGTTGAGTACCAGCCATGAAGACTCCTGCCCAGTTTGGCGACTCTGAGGGGTCCAGAATAGTGCTGCCATCGGAACAGCCCCCAAGCACACCATCTTGAACTTGATATAGCGAATCTTTTGAGCCGGCGGACGAATCACCGTCAGAGAGGACGGTCGGCTCACCATCACCTTAAGATCCTTCAGAAAGTTCACCTCCGTGGATGCAACCCACAAAGGCACGCTTCACGACGGGTTGAGCTCGGGCGGGTTTTGCACGTTGAGCCGTCTCGACGAGGTCGGTGCAGCTATCAGGCTCAGGGCCCGGCTCACCCATCCGGTCGATGAAGACGTGAATTCCGCCAAAGGGGACCCGGTACCCGTACTCAATTGAGCCGGCGTAGGGGCCCCAGCCTTCGTCGTCGATGTAGATCTTGCCGCGACGACTCTTGGTCATCCGGCCAACTGCGTATCCCTTGAGCCCTTCGAAGCTGCCCTTCAAGAACTCAAATCCACCGTGCGCTTGCCCCACGGTGGGCGCCAACTATCGTGGAATTGTCACGGCAGATGTCCTTTTGCAAGGACTTAGTCGTGGAGCCATCACAACTAAGAAGCTTAAAGGGGTTAATCGGGACAAGGACACGCGAGGTTTATACTAGTTCAACCCCTTACGGTGAAGGAAGGCCTACGTCTAGTTGGGTTGGAATTGCTTGAGGTTTCGATGACCAGGGAGCGAGATACGCTATGCCTGGCTCTCGATCAGTTGTTTCTTTCCCTAAGCCGCTGGCGGGTCGTCCCCTTATATACACGGGTTGACGCCCTGCGGCCTACAGAGTCCCGGCCAGCTCATAAACAGTGTCCGGCTCAGCAACTAGTTACTTCTACCTTACAGTACAAGTTATACCATCATGGCGGTTTATCTTTACAGGCCTCAGAGTCACCTGTGGGCCTTTAAGCCTTTTAGTGAACCGCCATCTTCATGCCTTGGTCTTGGGCTTCTGATGAACCTCTATTTGCGTAACCCGGCCTCTCCTGGATGGCTTGCACAAATAGTCATATCCCCAACACCAGAGTTTTATGAGTTGATCTTTTTTAAACAATCTCCTAGGGGGGGAGGGGGGAGATGATCCCTACATGAATGTATTACTCAAAGATTCCCAAGGGCAGGTTGCAGGTTACATTAGAGATTATAGAGAGAGGAGAGGTATAGGGCCAAGACACGGCAGCCTCCCTGCTAATGTGGTCCTTAAATCTGAAGGCCCAAAGCGTAAAATCTGAGATAATGTTCCGAATAGTATCTAGGGGGGAGTGCGTCTTGTTACGGAAAACATGAGTGTTCCTGGAGTCCCGGAGCTCCTAGAGGATGGCGAGGACGACGGTAGGCCAAATGTTGATGTTGAGGCCAACCGGCGTATGAGTATCCCAGATGAGGTGGATGTTGTGAGGGGCCTGGAGTCCCAAGAAGGACCAGACCTGAGCCACGCATGGGTAGAGGAGGTGGGGTGCGTCGTGTCCTTACAAGATAAGTCACAATGAGGGAAAGACGACACCGACGTGATGGTCTTGCGATGTAAGTTCGCCATCATGCTTAGCCTGTCACGATAGAGGATCTAGCTAAAGATCTTAACCTTGATAGGTGCCTTGCAGCCCCAAATGTGCCTTGCGTTGAGATCAAGCTCATGGTCGGAGGAGAGCAATGAGTAGGCACACCTCTAGGTGAACCAGGAGTCCTGGGTGAGGAACTGTCACCGGGCGCATTGCTTGTGGTAACATCCTGTAGCAAGACAAAACAAACGCAAGCTCTGTAGAAGCCACATTGGTTAGGAGGTTCTGTAGAGTCGGGAGTAAGCCATTATGCATGACATGAGCTACCAATATAGAGGATGAAGTGGAGTGAGAGAAGAAGTGGGGGTAGTTTTCTGCGAGCGGAGTCGGCAGAAGCCAAGCGTCGAGCCAAAATAAGGTGTAAGTGCCATTGTTAGTAAGGACGAAGGAAATTTTATGAAGGTGACAGAGCTATTGGTTAACAATTCTCAGAGGTAATGGTGGTTTGGGGATTTATATGTGAAGTTGAGAGAGTACTGTTGGAAGAACCGGTTCACCCAAGGCAGGACAAGTTTTTGGAGAAGTTTGAACGTGAATTTCATGAGGAGGCAGTTGTTTTGGAGAGCCAAAATTTTCATACCAAGCTCGCCTGCCGTCTTGGGAGTGCACACATTTTTCCAGGCGATAAGGCATTTAACCCGGAGCAATTTTCGTCAGCCACCCAGAAGAAGGATATATAGATAGCGTCTAACCTTTTGATAATCTTCTTGGGTAGTCTAAAGATAGACATAAAATGAGTAGCGAGGGCGTCTAGAGTGGAGAAAATGAGGGTAAGTCTGGCTCCTTAGGTGAGAAGTTTTGCCGCCCACACAGAGAGGTAATTTAGAAAGCGCTGAATGATGGGTTCAAAAGCTGAGGACGGAAGGCGCGTGTGAGAGAGGGGGAGACCTAGATAAATCTGGGGGAAGGAGGACATGTCACAACCGAAGGTTTGGGCGATGTTAAGGCTAGTTGTGGGGTCCGTGTTGATGGGTAGGAAGGTAGTTTTCTGGAAGTTGATAGAGAGGCCAGTAGCGAGGGCAAACTTGTCAAAGATGTCTTTGAGCGTGGTCGCGGCGTGGCTAGAGGCATGGGCAATGATTAGGGTGTTGTCAGCATACTGGAGCACAATCGGAGGTCTGCTAGTGTAGATCAGGGGGCAGAGCTGGTCGGGCGAGAAAGCCTGAATGATTAAGCATTGAAGCAAGTGTGCGACGAGGATAAAGAGGTAGGGTGAAAGCGGGCCACCCTGCCATAGACAATTCTCATAGTTAACCAAATGACCCGAAGTCCCATTTAGCAGCACCGCCGTCTTGCTAGAGACAAGCAGAGTTCGGGTCCAGCTTATGATGGTAGGTGGGAATCCTCTGGAGAGGAGAATGAGGAGGAGCGATTCCCAACAAATAGAGTCAAACACTTTGTGGAAGTCAAGTTTGAAAACCATACTGGGTGCCTTCCGAATGTGGCAGGCGCGGAGGATATCGACCGCGTAGATGAAGTTCTCAACAATGCATCTGCCAGAGATGAAGCCAGTTTGGTCTCCATGGACAAGAAGAGGAATTAGTGGTTTTATCTTGTTGGTAATAATGACCTCAATGATCACCTTGGGGGTGCAGTTCTGCAAGGATATAGGTCGGAAGTCATTAGGGAGCAAAAGCATATGTGCTCTTTTGAAGCGTTTTACATCTGCACGGATGTTTGTTAAGTCCTCGAAGAAGGGAAGGATCTATGTTTAATGTTGTGCCCAAACTTGTGGTAGAACCCTGGCCCAAGCCTGTTAGGACCAGGACTAGCATTGACGTTCTAGAGGAAGGCATCTTAGATTTCTTGAGTGGAGAAGGGGGAGTCTAGGTGGAGAAGCTGAGGGAGTTGCGCCGGGTAAAGGTCCTGGAGTGGGAAGAGACATGTCGAGGTTGTTGGAGTGCCGAGAAGGTAGCGAAATAAATTGTCGAGGATGACGACCTTGGTGTCATGGGAAAAAAATTGACCCCATTGTCCTCAAGGATGGCGATGTTGTCTTTGCGGAACCTCTGGGAGGCAGAGGCATGTAAGAATTTGGAGTTGTCATCACTATCGATGATGACTTTCACTTTCCTCCTTTGTTTCTAGAAGAGAACCTTCTGGCGGATAGCACATTAAGGGCAGTTATAATGACCAGTCTAAGAGAGGACTCGGTTCGGAAGTGGGAGCCTTCTTCAAGCCTGTCGATCCAATCGATGATAAGCTTGCAGTCAATTTCTTGTTGGTCAACTGGTTTGATAGTTTTGGACCAAATTTTGAGGTTCGCTCTAGTATATTTTATGGCACTGGAAAGGTCTAGGTCCAAAGAAATTGAAGGGTGGTTTGCGGGCCAAGCCTCAGATACGATACGCTTGCATGCCAGGTGAAGGGCCCAGAAAGAGTCCAAACAAAACAGGCGGGAACGGGGGATATGCGAAGATATGTTGACGATGAGAGAAACTTGGTCGGAAGAGAAACGTGTCAGGGAAGACAGAGTTGATATTGAGAAGCAGTCTTCTCAAGGAAGGTTAAAGAAGGCTCTGTTAAGGCATTCTAGAGTTGGAGTTAGACAATAGTTAGACCTAGTAAAGGTATCCAGAAGCGGGAGCTCAATGAGCTGCAGGTCTGAGATGGCCGTGTTAAACATGTTAGCCTCACAGCTGTGGAAGTTTTTGTTATTTTTCTTGCAAGCGAAACGGATAAGGTTGAAATCACCCATAAGAAGCCACGGTGTAGAGTTTGTGGGGGCGATCTCTCTGAGCTCTTGGAGGAAGTCCAATTTGAGTGGTCGTTGGGATGGGGCGTAAATGTTGGAGATTGTGAGGTTGGTGCCAAAGACCAGGCAAGAGAGGCTGAGAGACGTAGAAAACCTGCCGTGAGAGTGGTTTAGGAGGGTTCGATCGTGAGGGGGTTAATCACAGAAAAAATACCTCCATCAAAACCGATAGCGGGAAGGGAGACAACTTGGTCTAGCGTTCGAGGTAGGAATGAGTTTAACTTAGGGACAAGGACGAAGTCTAGCTTTGTTTCTTGTAGAAGCGCAACATAGCTTTTAATCGCGGTGATTTCAGAGAAGATGTCCTTGCACTTATCAACATCACTGAGGCCGCTAACGTTCCAAGAGAGGATAGTGAACGAGACTGATTCATAACATAAACATCCTTTCACCACCAGCCCGAGAGCATAATAGCAAGGAAATACAAGGGAAAGAGGGGGCACATCGAGGAAGTATCCCATCGATGGCTAGGAGCTGGCTAGACCTATGGAGACTACGAAGCAGATGAAAAAAGCGCGCGGCTACCCGCACAAAGATACAAAAGAACTCAACACCCGAGTGAGCTCTCCTGGTTGAACATTCATGGCTGATCATGGTGAAGGCAAAGCATCGGTAGCGCGAACAATGTCCGCCTCGTCACTGTCGTTGCCGCAAACCAGAGCGATATGGGGCAGTTTTTCTGCTACGTCATCTGCACCTGATGCCTCGCTATCAGAGGTGCAAAGAGAGGAGCCCTGCCGCTGCCAGGTCATTTGCGGCTGCATGAACGGGGTCTTCAGGCCGGCAATGCGCGCACTGTGATGCAGCTTGGCCATGGAGACCTTCCGCTGGGAGTGAACGTCCCGCTTGTGGATGACGTTGTTGTGGACGGTGAGGTCTGAGATAGGAGCAGATGACGAAGAGGCAGCTATGGGTGCCGCTTTTATGGTGGTTGATTCGTCTCCAACGTATCTATAATTTTTGATTGCTCCATGCTATATTACCTACTATTTTGGACTATATTGGGATTTATTTTTCACTTTTATATTATTTTTGGGACTAACCTATTAACCGAAGGCCCAGCCCAGAATTGCTGTTTTTTTGCCAATTTTAGTGTTTCGGAGAAACAAAATATCAAATGGAGTCCAAACGGAATGAAACCTTCGGGAACACGATTTTCTCATCAGATAAGACCCAGGAGACTTGGACCCTCCATCAAGAAAGCCACGAGGCGGTCACGAGGGTGGAGGGCACCCCCCTAGGGCGCGCCCCCTGCCTCGTGGGCCCCTCGAAGCTCCACCGACGTACTTCTTCCTCCTATATATACCTACGTACCCCCAAACGATCAGATACGGAGCCAAAAACCTAATTCCACCACCGCAACTTTCTGTATCCATGAGATCCCATCTTGGGGCCTGTTCTGGAGCTCCGCCGGAGGGGGCATCAATCACGGAGGGCTTTTGAATCATCATCCAAGCCCCTCCGATGAAGTGTGAGTATTTTACTTCAGACCTACGGGTCCATAGTTAGTACCTAGATGGCTTCTTCTCTCTTTTTGGATCTCAATACAATGTTCTCCCCCTCTCTCGTGGAGATCTATTTGATGTAATCTTCTTTTTCCGGTGTGTTTGTTGAGACCGATGAATTGTGGGTTTATGATCCAGTCTATCTATGAATAATATTTGAATCTTCTCTGAATTCTTTTATGTATGATTGGTTATCTTTGCAAGTCTCTTCGAATTATCAGTTTGGTTTCGCCTACTAGATTGGTTGTTCTTGCCATGGGAGAAGTGCTTAGCTTTGGGTTCGATCTTGCGGTGTCATTTCCCAGTGACAGAAGGGGCAGCAAGGCACGTATTGTATCGTTGCCATCAAGGATAATAAGATGAGGTTTTTATCATATTCATGAAACTATCCCTCTACATCATGTCATCTTGCTTAAGGCGTTACTCTGTTTTTAACTTAATACTCTAGATGCATGCTGGATAGTGGTCGATGAGTGGAGTAATAGTAGTAGATGCAGGCAGGAGTCAGTCTACTTGTCTCGGATGTGATGCCTATATACATGATCATATCTAGATATTCTCATAACTATGCTCAATTCTGTCAATTTCTCAACAGTAATTTGTTCACCCACCGTAGAATACTTATGCTCTTGAGAGAAGCCACTAGTGAAACCTATGGCCCCCAGGTTTCTTTCTCATCATATCAATCTCCATCACTTTATTATTGCTTTGCTTTTTACTTTGCCTTTTACTTTTCACTTTGCATCTCTATACCAAAAATACCAAAAATATTATTTATCATCTCTATCAGATCTCGCTTTCGTAAGTGAGCGTGAAGGGATTGACAACCCCTAAGCGTGTTGGTTGCGTTGAGTTATTGTTTTTGTGTAGGTACGAGGGACTTGCGCGTAGCCTCCTACTGGATTGATACCTTGGTTCTCAAAAACTGAGGGAAATACTTACGCTACTTTGCTGCATCATCCTCTCCTCTTCGGGGAAATCCAACGTAGTGCTCAAGAGGTAGCAGTGGTGCACATCGCAATGACAAAGCAACATGTGCCGCTGGCCGCCCCTGGAACGGCAACAGGCGCCGGCACATGAGCCACCGGAGCCTTGAGAACGCGTTGGGGCAGAGAAGGCGCGTCAAGGTCGTGACCGTCATTGTTTTCGAAAAAACATGGAGGGGATAATATCCCATGAGTTTCCATGAATATACTCGTTTCTTGGATGCATCGAGATTGTGGATTGTCAAAATCCTGAATTCTCATGTGAGTTATGAGATTCTATTGATTGTGATATGGTTGTAAAATATTTTCATATAAGAATAAAGAAATAATCAAATGCATACAATCTACATGATATTTTTTTACAAAAGGGGAGTCTATGCACCACACGAAAAATGGAGAAGCAGTGTAAAAAAAGAAAAATTCCATTTCCATTGGGTGGGTTAGCACCTTCTCCAAAGAAAAAATCCTAGAAAGAGAAAACCATTACATCAATGCGTCCTGTTGGCCTCCATTTAAATAATGAGCTTAAGTGGTGCCTCTAGGTCTTTCTATATAGAAATCATTGGTTGTCAATCTGGCCCTCCAAATCCAAACATTTTTTATTCTCATGACATATATTTGTCGCATAGTGTATTATCTCCTTTCATCTTCATTTGTCATGTGTCGGGTTGAATCATTTCATTTCCATTTTACACGTGATGTGCTAAATCCTTTCATCTCTCTTTGTCGAGTGGCGCTTTGACTCCTTTCAGTGCACCGAAACAAATTTCATGAGAATAAAGGTGACGCATTAATTTGAGATATGACCTGAACATCGCCAAAAGCCTCTTTTGGAATACAGACAATATCATCTAGCTCCTACGTTGGACCACAAGAAAGTTAACATTTGACAATGGAATGGAAACAAAAACGGAATTTTTTAATGGAGTGTAATGAAAATAAAAATGGCAGAAACTACAAACATCCATGGCCTGGACCACAAGGACTCCACTCTTCTATCCCTGTATTTCTTTCTCTCTGCTTTGTAAACGACATATTTCTTTCTTTGTTGAATACATAGGCCTGACACCTCATAATAAGGATCAAAGCATAAGCAAACATTTGGTTCGAATTTGTGTGTTACTCACTTACTCTCGCCCTTAGCTAGGGTGCATCCGGTACTCCCTAGTCTGAAACACCCTTGAACTTATTTGCTTGAAGTGTTTTTCTTCAGATAAAATGCCCTTGTCATATTAATTTTCCACAAAGTGATAAGTGGAGAAAGACTTCCACTCCTTGAGTTTAGGCCTTCACAGTTTCACGTTGCCATGCACAAGTAGGTAGGAATCTGACGACTGAGACATGAACGCTCTCTCTGTTCCCGGTCAAAGGAAGCAGGAGCAGGAGCAAAGCAGGAGCCTCTCCTTTTTGTAATTCAAGACCATAAGAGCATCTCCAGCCGCTGGCCCCTCAGGAGGCGCTAAAAATCATCCCCTGGGGCGCACCGGCGATAAACCACACACTGGGGGCGTGATGCACCCAGTCACGGCGCCCACGTTTTTTTGAAAATATAAATTACGGCACGAACACGGCGCAAATTCAACTAAATTTCGGCGAGTTCGTTCATATTTAAAATATTTTACAAAAAGGAAAAAAAAAGCTACTAGGTTGCTCCTCGCCGTCTCCCTCGCCGCTCCTCGCCGCCCGCTGCCCTTGCAAATCTACATGCCAAGAAGGCTGTAGAACCGCGTGTAGTCGCCGCCGTCGTCATCGTCGTCGTCGCCGCCTCCGCTACGGCCGCCGTCCCTGCTGCAACCCTCCCCCGGTTGGCGTGGCGGGTTGGACGGTCCGGGGGCGTCCTCGTCGTCGTCGCTGTCGAGGATCATGACGCCGTGCTTGTCCTTGCGCCCACGTTTGCGGGCGGCTATCTCCTCCAGGGCCCGGCGCTGCCGGACCATCTCGTCGCGGAGGTAGTCGTCCCGCGCCCACTGCATGGCGTCCTCGTCGGAGATGCCGCGCCGGGCTATCTCCTTGTACTCCGCGGGGAGGCCGGGCTCCGGTTTGGGTGCGACGAGGACGAGGCGGCCAGAGGCGGGAGTGGAGTCGCCGATGCGGACGCCGGAGCTGCGGGTGCGCCGGCTGACAGACGTGTCCTAGGGCTCCGGCTTGACGGGGCGGAGGCAGGGAGAGCCGGTCGACCGACCTGGCGAGGAGGAGGACGCCCCGGGGTCCATGCGCCTCGGGTCCACGAGCTCTCACGGCGGCGAGAGAAGGACGGGGGGAGGGGTACTCCAGCCTCGGCGTGTTGCCGCCCTCGATGTACTCGAGGACGGCCTGCGGCGTGCGGCCGGGCACGCCCTACCATCGGCGCCGCCCCTCGGAGTTGAGCCTGCCGGAGGGAACGCCGCTGTTGGTGGCCTCGATCTGCTCGGGGTGGCGGCGGCGGAAGTATGGCTCCCAGAGCGGGCTGTCGGGGACGTAGCGTGGCCCCTCCCTCGCCGCCGCAGCAGGGAGGCGCGGATTCGCGCGATCCCGCACGCCGCGCCGCCCCGGTCGGCGGCGGTGGCACCGGGACCCCGCCGGCGCTGATTCTCCATGCCCCGGGTACCCGCATGTCCGGCGGGACCAGATACTCGGCCTTAAAAAGGAGCCGAGTTTCGTCCTCGTGAAGGTGGCGGTGGCCAAAGCCGTTCGCCGCCGCACCGTCGCCTGGGAAGCGTTCGGCCATTTTTTGAGCTGGAGACGGCGAGAGGAGAGGGAGGAAGGGGGAGAAAGGTGGCGTCGGTGGTGGAGACTCTGTGCGTGCCACCGGCGCGCTTGGGGTCGGCTTTATATAGGCAGAGGCGCCGCGCATACGCGTGGCCGCCGCGTTACGCGTGGCATGCGAGGGGACGCGCGTCGTCTCGTTTTCACTGCGCCGCCCGTGAGGCATCAATGGCGGAAGCTGACCGGCGCGGCAGCTTTAGCATTGATTCGCCACGCGAAACGAGGCGATGAGGACGACGAAGCGGCGAGAAGCGAGACTAGTCGCTGGCAAGGAGGGCCCGCGGCTCTTTCGCGGTAAAAACGATTCGCCCGGCGTCCCCGAGCGCCCCCCAGCACGCCGGGGTCGGGTTGGGTCCGCCGGCGCCAATTTCGGCCCGAGCCGGTGAAAATTGAGCCCTTGAGGGCGCGACTGGGCCGATTTTTTAAACGTCGGCAGCCGAAAAGTCACCTGGTGGGCCTTGTTGGGGACGCGGCTGAAGATGCTCTAACATTTGTGTCCAACATTAAACATTTGGTGAGAAAAGAACAAAAGCAAAAAACAGCAACACCACCCGTGGTTTTCCTCACCTCTCATGGAAGAGACCATGGGTCGCGGCACAAGCAGACACGCACATTGACATCGGCAGATCAAATGGCGTAGCTGCAGAAATTAAGGAGTAGAAGCAGCGCATGCACACAAGCACGGGGAGAGCGCCTTTGACCTCTGGAGTCTGGACCGCGAGACTTCCACTCCTTCCCTTGACCCCTCTACCCCTATAAATAGACGCCCTTCCTCCAGCCCTTCTCACCACTCCTCTGAATACGGATTGTTTTTAGACGAGGAGCAAAGCAGTAACATCAGTTGTGTCCTGAGACGAGGAAGCTAATAGAGGTTTTGGCTGTGCGGTTTGTGCTGATTTGTTTTTTAATCAGTATTTTTCTTGATGGCGTTTGCTTTTCCAGGTGGGAAGAAGTTCGGAGAACATGGCCACGATGGGTGGGGACCGAAGGCAAATGATGGAGGATGCGGCGGAGGACAAGTTTCCCGAAGGGTTACGCGTCCTCGTCGTGGACGACGACCGCGTCTGCCTCATGGTACTTGAAGCCCTGTTGCGCCGCTGTAAATACCAACGTGAGTCTCTTGATCCCTCCACTTCGCCATAGTCCATTAGAATCGGGACCTTGTGATCTATTTGTTTCTCTGCGAATAATGCTTGCCGCTATGCAGCAACGACGGTGATGGATGGAAAGACGGCGCTCAGGATGCTCATGGCGGGGAAGCAGCAGTTCGACCTGGTCATCACCGACGTGCGAATGCCGGACATGGACGGCTTCAAGCTCCTCGAGCTCATCCGCCTTGAGATGGATCTGCCCGTCATCAGTACTCTCACTGCTCTCAATCCAAAGTCCAATTTTTGAGCTTTCTATCCATGAACACTGACAATTGTTTTCAAGAACGTACTTTTACTCCTCAATCTTGTTGATACCTTGAGAGGATATTAATTTCTTTGGGCAGCGTGTGAGATCCTATATGAGTCTCTTTGATTCAAAGGATCTTTATAGGATTTTTGAAGGATTGGAATCCTTAGGAATTTTTCCTACGTTGGTTGTTTGATTCGTAGGATTAAATCTTGTAGGATTTTTTCCTAAGGATTTATTTGTACTAAATTTCACAGGAATTGTAACATCCACTCCAATCTCTTGGAAGAAATCCTTTGCTTTCCCCATTCCACAATCAAACAAACTCAAATACAATAGGGATGCAATGGACATGCCATTTCAATCCTACGTTTTTCCTATTCCTGTGTTTTTGCAATCCTACGAATCAAAGAGGCCCTATATGTAGGACGATTTTATGAAACCACACACACATGCACAAAACCCACACTCTATTTCTAACCTGGAAGAGTTCTAAAGAACGGGATCCCCACTGAGTCCGAACCAACGGGGTCCCATCTAACCGTTCACTCGTCCGATCGGATGGCGAGTGAGGTAGGAGAGCGGAGGTGGAGCGACACATGAGTTAGTAGGGGACGTAGTGTCGGTTTCTAGCCCAAACCAATGGGATCCTATCTAACCATCCGTCTGATCGGATGGTGACTGGGGTAGGAGAGCGGAGGTGGAGCGACACATGAGCTAGTAGGGGACGCATTGTCGGTTTCTAGCCCAAAACAATGAGATCCTATCTAACCATCCATCCATCAGATCGGATGGATGGTGGGGATGGGGAACAAACATGGATAGCACGTGATTGTGAGATCCCAATTGTTGTTTTTAATAATTGGGCTAATAGTGTTTAGTAGGCTAGAGACATGGTCACTCCAATGGCTAATTTGGGCTAGTGAGAGTCTCTGTCACTCCAATGTAAAATAGATTCCACATCCACGCGTTCGATGGGCGTATTTATGGACTATCTAGAATTTAATTTTATAAATGAGTAGTTTGGCTTAGTGAGACTCTCTATCACTCCTATGTAATGTAGACCCCACTATCCACATGTTCGATGGTTTTATTTATGGACAAATATAATTTAATTTTATATCATCTCAATTAATTGTACAATCCTACCAATAAGAATGAAAACTTTAATCTATTCATAGTTCATGAAATGACCAAGTTATTTTTTTTTTCAAAGCTAATATTAAAATTCGCGTTCTAACAATCACACAAGGTATACGATTGCGCCACACCTGTTTGCTAGGGTTGCATGAATACTACAATTAAGAAATACATATGTTGTATTGATATTTTTTTTGAATTGTATTGATATTATTAAGATTACTACTCATCTTCATTCTCCTTAAAGTTGTTACTCCATATGACAATTTACTCTCAAGAATAGCATGTAAAGTAGGGATGCCCCTTTTAAGTACATACATGAGTAGGTTAACCATGGGTAATACCTACAATACTGCATATTTGTTGACTTTGAATAAGCACATTAATTTGTAGTCAAATTACTTTCACTGAAAGTGCAGCCACAAATACTTATTTTCCTGAATCTCTACTATTATTGCACAAAAATTGTCCAAGATAATTCTTGCCCAATCTCTACCTCGCCCACAGCTGCATGCAATTAATTAGCTATATAGTTAATTACGCATGTCAATTGTCCAAACGTTAATTTATGGAAACTATCACCGAGCATTGGACAAGAGGACCACGTTAATTATGGAGAGTATCATTCTTTGGACGAGAGTATCACGTTAATTATGAAACATATCATCGAGCACTGGACAGTAGGACCACATTAAGCATGGACATTATCATGTAGAATATGTATGTCCCCGTGGCAAGCACAAACAATTAGCTATTCGTAATTAAAAAGCTATTGACAATGGTGGTTAACGTTTACAAACTAATATGAGTGTGATCACTTAAAATGCTTAGAGTGTTACGTGGGCCGATAGATGTTACCTAGTATGCTAGAGAAACTTGGCTGACTGCCAATAATAATACTTGATCTTCAGGTTCACCAATAGTTAGACATGATGATGTGATTTCCTTGTGTGGAACATGTTGTGATATGGCTTAGTCATTGTGTTACCGTTATTGTTTTAACCTTTGTTTTCGTATCTTCCTATAGAACGTGTGTAATTTTTCCCATTTAGTTTGCATTGAAGAAGAATTATAAAACTGAACATTGAAATGCTTTTGCGTCTATAGGCACTTTGACCAAAACATATGTCCACTTCATAGATTTTTGTGAATTTCTGAATTCTAAATCTAAGTCATTGGTCCTATGGCATGCAGTGATATCCGTTGATTGCAACAAGAAGGTTGTGATGAAGGGGATAGATCATGGCGCGTCCGACTTTATGGTGAAGCCAGTGCGTACCCATGAGCTCAAAAACATATGGAAACATGTTCAAAGGTGGAGAAATCCCAAAGCAATAAGCCACATCAGCGATCATGACAATGATGTCCAGAGAGTTCAACCAGCGACTACTGACAAGAGTAAGTACTCGGGGAATAAGAGAAATGTTGGAGATGATTCTAGCGAGAACAATGAGGGCACGCATATATCCACCATCCACAGAAAGCCCAGGATGACATGGACAATTGCGCTGCATAACAAGTTTCTAGAAGCTATCAACCAGATCGGCCTTGATAGTAAGAATTCACATCTTGTGCCTCATTCATCGACAATGCTGGTGGCTGCTCGATATTTTCATTATAATTTTTATTACATAATTGTAGGGGCTGTTCCAAAAAAGGTATTGGAGCTGATGAATGTGGATCACCTCAGTAGAGAGAATGTTGCGAGTCATCTACAGGTTTATTTGCAACCTTTATGCTTAATTTCTATGTTTTTGTTACTATTATTCATAGTCTAACATTTTTTCATATATAAGTGAAAGCTTTTATTTTCTGGGGAACATATCAGTCAAAGCTCTAGTAATGGAACTACCATGATGTGTAATTCTAATTAAGTGTGTCCCTTAAAATGCGAGGCTTATCTCATATAATGCATGCCCCACATTTTTAGGAGTTTTTTTCCCATGCAACATCTTCAGTTCTTATTGTACTCACATGTTTACGTTATTTTTTTCGATGATCATCCATCTTATACCTTGTTATTTTGTCTATCTTTTTATTTCAGAAGTATAGATTGCACTTAAAAAGAGTTAAGTCAAATCCCTCTAGTGATGCATATGAAAGATGGAACTCATCGTACAACATGAACAACAAGGGCAATTTCATGCATAATCACGAACATGGAAGATGGAGTGTGTCCTCTGGCGACACTGCCTCTTGGAGTACAAACAAGTATGGTTCAACGGGTCACTTGGCTCCGCCGATGAACATCCAAAGCAACTTCTACACAGGGTCATACCTCCATGATCGTAGAATGCCAAAGTATGTTGGGAAACTACCGTCGGATGCGAGAAGATTCACAGGTTTTGCTGACCCTCCCGTCAGCCTATACGACAACATACCCAATGAGATAATGTCAGATGAATTTCCATCATTCAATTATAGTAATTCCTATGCTAACATCATGCATGGCAAGATAATGGAGATAAGCAAAGGCAAAACCCCTTCCAATCTTCAAAGTTCATTTGCAAACACAACAGTTGGTGGCGGGAGGTCTCTTGTTGCATCACAGGTGAACTTCCCACATAGCAACCAACTAGAGAGATATGCAATGTCATCTGGCCGGCTGCCTCTGCAAAATGAAAAGGCACCATTCATAAGAAACACCACATCAGTGGGAGGCTTCACTGAGCAAATGGCACCATTCAACATGGCAAGCAACATAAGCTCAGTAGGAACGATGTTGAATGGTAGCTCTACACTTGATGCAAGTAGAACTTCAACTAATGATACTCATCTGGTCAACAGTGAAAGAACTACTTCGATGCTTCACACCCTTCAGACATATGATTTCGTCTCATTGACTCAGCTACATGATGGTGGGGATGGAGCTAGCAGTGTTCCTATGCAAGAAGGCACACTTAATCAGCAACCTCTTAATGATCATTTGAATGAAATCAGTGCCTTCTCAATGGATGATATATTTTCCAACATGCATGTGGAAGTAAGAACTTTTCTCATTTGTACGAATCTATGTGCTCCATATGAATTGTTGACTTGGACATGTGTAATTAAATAACACTTTTCTCTCAATGTAGGATTTCACTGGAGATGATGCTATCGTGGAAGAAGCATGATAGTTCTATAAGTTAAGTCGCCCAATGCGTGAGATGGTTGATCAAGAGTATCATGATCGAGGGGCCTCCTTAAGGCAATAGAGTGCTTTGACAAGTTTGCAAACATAGTGATATGTGTATCCATTTTCATATACCAGTGGTTCTTTGAGATACACTTTGTCTTGCATAACATTGAGAATTGACATGTTCCGCACAACAAGCATAAACACCACCCTTTGGAGACTGTTGTGCCTAATACAAGTCTTATGGTGGAAGCTTTTATAATAGGTTAGCATCCTGATAATCAAAACATTAGTGTTTCTTGAAGCCTATGGTAACAAGGTACACTTTATACCTGGGATAAACTTGTTTCTGGCCCATCATGTTTTTACCTCGAGGTGGAGTACTAAGTGCCATGTGTTACTCTTCATTAGAGCCGTATATTCTTCATCCATAGCTTTTCTTCATTTTTTACTAGAAGCCACAACTAAAGACAACTAAAGATGAACCTCATTTAGTATCATCCATAGAGCGAAGAATTGCATGATGTGCTCAACGGAGACATTGGTGGTGGTGGTCGTGGTGGCAGTGGGAGGGGTGTGATCTTGAGAATCCAAGCGTTGTGCTTTAGGGACTCCCCCACCTTCCAATTCTTTCTCTTGGAAGCTTCATAGATGAGTGGGGCAATATCTTTAGGCTTTCACCCAAGAAGCCAAGGAGAGTCCAAAAAGTGGGTCCTCACACCATTACTAACGGTGATGGTGGTGGAAGCATAGAAAAAGTTGAGGTCCTCCCCATTGCATGGGTTTCCTATTCCCACCCACATCTTGGTGGGATCCTTCCATTCATACCACGACCATCGCAACCGGAGAGCCCTCGTAAACTTGTCTGTGTTGAGGACCCCAAGACCTCCGTACTCAAGTGGCTGGCAAACATACTCCCAATTCCCCTTGCATTTGGCCCCCGTTGTCTTGTCCGAAACGGACCAAAGGAAATCTCTCTCGAGCTTGTTGGCGTTGTGAAGTATGTGGTGGGATGACCAACGGGGTGGTGGGGTAGACCACTTGGGATATGATCACGGACTTGACAAGAGCCGTACATCCAATGGTGGTGATGTTTTGGCCATCATACATTGATAACTTGCTTGCAACTTTGTCCACGAGAAATTGGAGATCCATCAACTTTAGCTTCCAAACCAAGATTTTTTTTGGTAAGCTGAAATTGGAATCCATCATGGAAAAGTTGGGCCGAACAATTTCACCATATATCTTCGTCCCTTCTCGCGCGTCAGTCATTGCAAAATTCTTTTCGCCAACTTGTCGTCGATTGTTCCCACCACCCACCATGCTACTTTTGCCTTCTGACTCGCCCCGTCGCTCGTTCCCCTTCCCGATTGCACCCATCACCGCCCCCGTCCCCGCCGCGCTTAGTTTCTACCCCACCTAGAGGCCACGATGGCCGCGTCTAAGAGCTTACTAACGAGGATGGCCTCGACCTGCGCCCTGGAGACTGCGCACAGGACGCACATCTTCAGGATTGATGGGTACAACCTGAACAGGGGCTTCTGCATCGGCAAGTCCATTGAGTCCGCTACCTTCGTCGGCGGCTACGACTGGTGCGTCCGCTTCTACCTGGACGATCATACGGAGGATAACAAACACTGTGTGGCCGTCGGCATCGTGCTCAAGACCGAAGTCACGGAGGTGAGGGTACTCTATGATATGTGGCGGGTCGACCGACAAGGCCACAGGGTCTCAACCACCATGGTTTTCTTTTTCATCGGAAAAAGACCAATCACTTTGCAAGTTATCTTCTTAAATGCTAACCCATGAGGTCTGTGGTTTTCTTAGTCACATTGCAAAGTGGGTACATAACTCTGATTGAATTAGAAGAGTCGGATATGAATCAAATCAAGATCACAAGAAGAGGGGGGATGACTTTACTGAATATGTGGAGCTGCACCGCCGCCGCCCACATCCGAGTTCCCACCTCGCCGCTCCTATAGAATGGCCGCCTCATTTTGCACCACTCTATGCGTTCCTTTCCGCCGAAAGAAAGGGGATAACCGAAGCAGACCTAACGGAGAATGCCGTTAGCTGACAGAACTGAAAACTGACGAAACTGAAAACGGCACCTAACACTGAACGCAAAACTGTTAATTGAATTTGACACCTACGACTTCAGACACTAGACTAACAGATGAATAAGACCAAAGTCAAAAGAATGGCTAAATAAGGATACAACCAAAGAAGTAAAACAATACCGATGGAAAAGTCAAATCTCACAAACTTTGATCAAGTTTGTGGAGAAAAATATTTACATCTAGAATGTCAAACATATATCATTAGAATTATCATAAGACGTAGTTTCATAATTCATATATTTGGTATTGTGGACATAAATAGTTTTCTTCATAAACTTGGTCAAAGTTTGAGTTTTCAAAAAATCTATATGCACTACATTAAGGAATGGAGGGAGTACTAGTGACAGGAGATAATCCCATTTCTTTTAAGAAAAAATAGAAAGATGATGAATGCTAGTGGCAGAAATGTGGTTACTTCTTTAAAACTTCTTACTGAAGACCCACACCAAACAACTCCGAACAATAATGAAAAAATGCAAAACACAGAAAACCGGTCAAAAATACTTCCATCAAACACAATGATCCGAGGAGTTGGATCTTACCGACATAATTGAATTTGACAGTATACTAAATACTGAATTTCAAATAATTGAAAAGTTACTCCCGGCATTGAAAAAATGGTCAATCCAAAAAAATATCCAAAATACTGATAAAAACTAAACGCAAAGCCTCCATGTTAAAGCCTCCATGATAAAAACTAGACTAGCATTTAAAAGGTTTTCATGCCCCATATTAAATTGTTCTTCACAGTGCCATACATAACCAAACAAAAGATACCTATAAAAGAGAGAAGACACATAGTTCGTCCATCCCGCGGAGCGACATAGATAGATGACATCAGTAAGACATAGATAACAACGACAAAAACTAGAGCATTAACACTGATGGTAATCTTAAATCAGGCTGACAACCATCATTTCTAGATTGTCCAATGCACTATTCCTAACGGTGATTAGCACCACTCGGCCAACCTATTTTAGTTCGTTCTCCTCCGTGAATTCCTCCCAGGCATCCTTGCTGA
Source organism: Triticum dicoccoides (assembly GCF_002162155.2). Lineage (NCBI taxonomy): Eukaryota > Viridiplantae > Streptophyta > Magnoliopsida > Poales > Poaceae > Triticum > Triticum dicoccoides. Next base: position 709,331,579 of record NC_041392.1, read on the forward strand.
ATGCCATACGACCATCTGGAAAAAAGGAAGTGAGGAAATAAATATGAAGGCTAAAGAAGTGAAATGAGAAAATATAGATAGACTAAAAACTGAATGAATGCTAAACTAGCAAACTAACCTACCACTGAAGAAATGAGTACCAGGAGAAAGCTAAAAATTACTCACAAAAAAGAGAGGAGAAAGCTACAAATGACTGAAACATGAATAAGACTGAAAATGTCACTGAACCTAATCATGAAATACATAAATCAATAACTGGAGAAAACTTAAGGACATATCTATTGAAGAAACCTGGTAGACTGAGGAATGACACTAAAAAAAATGCCTACCACCAAAACAAACTGAGAAATAAATATCTAAACTGAAGGAAACTCTGAAAAACTGAAAGAAACCTACAATGAAGATGATTGAAACCGAAAACTAAAACTGAAACACTGACCAGTCATCTTTAATTTCCATAATAAATCACTGAAAAAATTATCATGGAAAAACTGAAAAATTGAAGAGTAATCACTGGAATCATGGAGGCTGATAATAGAGAATACATGGATGCTGATGACTGAAAACACTACTAAATAATAATCAATGTCTGAAGCCTGATGACAACTAGCACACAAACAAAATTTGAGGAACTAATGGATGAATGACAAGTGAACTAAAGGAAATGATAGAAAAAACTAATCAATGATAATGGATCTAATGACTGAAGAGAAAATAAACAAAGATGAATGGAAAGGAGTAAGAATCACTAGAATACAAACCAATAAATTCTAAACTGACAAAAAATCAACATGGAAGACAAAACTAAGGAAGACACACAAATAAGAAAAACCGATGCCTTGAAAGACTGAATCAACTACAAGACTGAAACTAGAATTGAGATACTGAAGAATAACCATTACAAAATTAAAATACATAGACAAACTCCTCCTAGAGAATATGCATTTGCATTTCAGTTATTTTATTTGATGTATTATTTAGAGCTCTCGCGCCGCCCCTCCTCTCCCGCCTAGTACCGCGTAGCTTCCCAGGCTCGCCTCCACCTCCCTCCCCCAGTCCTCTAGCCCTGCCATGGCGTCCCCCAACGCCGACTGAGGGAGTCCTGGATTAGGGTGTATCCGGACAGCCGGATTATATCCTTTAGCCGGACTGTTGGACTATGAAGATACAAGATTGAAGACTTCGTCCCGTGTCCGGATGGGACTCTCCTTGGCGTGGAAGGAAAGCTTGGCAATACGGATATGTAGATCTCCTTCCTTGTAACCGACTCTGTGTAACCCTAGCCCCCTCCGGTGTCTATATAAACCGGAGGGTTTTAGTCCGTAGGACAAGAAACAATCATACCATAGGCTAGCTTCTAGGGTTTAGCCTCTCTGATCTCGTGGTAGATTAACTCTTGTAATACTCATATCATCAAGAACAATCAAGTAGGACGTAGGGTATTACCTCCATTAAGAGGGCCCGAACCTGGGTAAAACATCGTGTCCCCTGCCTCCTGTTACCATCCGCCTAGACGCACAGTTCGGGACCCCCTACCCGAGATCCGCTGGTTTTGACACCGACATTGGTGCTTTCATTGAGAGTTCCTCTGTGTCGTCACCGTTAGGCTTGATGGATCCTTCGATCATCGATAGCGATTCAGTCCAGGGTGAGACTTTTCTCCCTGGATAGATCTTTGTATTCGGCGGCTTCGCACTGCGGGCCAACTCGCTTGGCCATCTGGAGCAGATAGAAAGTTACGCCCCTGGCCACCAGGTCAGGTTTGGAAGCTTAAACTACACGGTCGACATCCGCGGAGACTTGATCTTCAACGGATTCGAGCACCTGCCGAGTGCGCCGCACGGTCGCGATGAGCATGATTTAGCTCTTCCATCGGACAATGTTCAGGAGACCGCACCGGCAACCGCTTCGACCCTCAATTCAGAGCCAATTGCGCCATCCATGGACGGGTGGATAGACCCCGCCATGGAGGCCGTATTGTCAACGGCGATCGAGCCGAGTATCGACCTTACCCTTCACGGGAGCCGTGACGCCGAACTGCCGGATTCTTCCTCGGCCACGGGCTCCGAACCGCCTGCGCCCTTGCCTATCGAATCCGACTAGGCGCCGATCATGGAGTTCACCTCCGCGGATATCTTTCAGCACTCGCCCTTCGGCGACATACTGAACTCATCAAGGTCTCTCTCCTTGTCAGGAGAGTCCTGGCCGAACTATGTCCGGCAGGATTGGGATGCGGATGACGAAGAAATTTTCCGCCCACCCACCACCCACTGTCGATGATTTGACCGACACGCTCGACTTCGACTCCGAAGACATCGACGGTATGGACGACGATGCAGGAAACGAACAGGAACCACTGCCCACAGGGCACTGGACGGCCACCTCATCATATGATATATACATGGTGGACACACCCAAAGAAGGCAATGGCGACGGGATAGCGGAGGATGAACCCTCCAAGAAGCAACCCAAGCGCCGACGTCAGCGGCGCCGCTCTAAGTCTTGCCAAAGCAAAAGCGGTGATACCGGCACAAGAGATAATTGCACTCTGGACAGTGCAGAAGATGACAACAATCCCCTCCAGCAAGATTTAGAGCAGGAGGATGGATAAGCCAGCCCTCCCGAGAGAGCGGCAGATGGAGAGGCGAAGGATGATAATTACCTGCCTCCCTCCAAAGACGAGGCAAGCCTCGACGATGACGAATTTGTCGTGCCTGAGGATCCCGTCGAGCAAGAGCGCTTCAAGCGCCAGCTTATAGCCACGGCAAATAGCCTTAAGAAAAAGCAACAACAGCTTCAAGCTGATTAAGATTTGCTAGCTGGCAGATGGACTAAAGTCCTTGCTGAAGGAAATATGCCCTAGAGGCAATACTAAAGTTATTATTTATTTCCTTATATCATGATAAATGTTTATTATTCATGCTAGAATTGTATTAACCGGGAACATAATACATGTGTGAATACATAGACAAACAGAGTGTCACTAGTATGCCTCTACTTGACTGGCTCGTTAATCAAAGATGGTTATGTTTCCTAACCATGAACAAGGAGCTGTTATTTGATTAACGGGATCACATCATTAGGTGAATGATCTGATTGACATGACCCATTCCATTAGCTTAGCACCCGATCGTTTAGTATGTTGCTATTGCTTTCTTCATGACTTATACATGTTCCTATGACTATGAGATTATGCAACTCCCGTTTGCCAGAGGTACACTTTATGTGCTACCAAACGTCACAACATAACTGGGTGATTATAAAGGAGCTCTACAGGTGTCTCCAAAGGTACATGTTGGGTTGGCGTATTTCGAGATTAGGATTTCTCACTCCGATTATCGGAAAGGTATCTCTGGGCCCTCTCGGTAATGCACATCACTTAAGCCTTGCAAGCATTGCAACTAATGAGTTAGTTGCGGGTTGATCTATTACAAAACGAGTAAAGAGACTTTCCGGTAACGAGATTGAACTAGGTGTTGAGATACCGACGATCGAATCTCGGGCAAGTAACATACCGATGACAAAGGGAACAACGTATGTTGTTATGCGGTCTGACCGATAAAGATCTTCGTAGAATATGTAGGAGCCAATATGAGCATCCAGGTTCCGCTATTGGTTATTGACCGAACACATGTCTCGGTCATGTCTACATTGTTCTCGAACCCGTAGGGTCCGCACGCTTAAAGTTTCGATGACAGTTATATTATGAGTTTATGAGTTTTGATGTACTGAAGTTATTTCTGTTGGGGAACGTTGCAGAAAACAAAAAATTTCCTATGGTTCACCAAGATCCATCTAGGAGTTAATCTAGCAACGAGTGATTAGATGCATCTATGTACCTTGTAGATCGCGAGCGGAAGCGTTCAAAGAACGGGGATGAGGGAGTCGTACTCGACGTGATTCGAATCACCGAAGATCCTAGCACCGAACGGACGGCACCTCCGTGTTCAACACACGTACGGAACAGCCACGTCTCCTCCTTCTTGATCCAGCAAGGGGAAAGGAGAGGTTGAGGGAGATGGCTCCAGCAGCAGCACGATGGCGTGGTGATGGTGGAGCTGCAGTACTCCGGCAGGGCTTCGCCAAGCACTATGGAGGAGGAGGAGGTGTTGGAGAGGGAGAGGGAGGCACCAAAGATCAAGGTAAGAAGTCCTCCATCTCCCCACTATATATAGGAGGGCCAATGGGGGGGGCGCCGGCCCTAGGAGATCCAATCTCCTAGGGCGGTGCGGCCAAGGGGAGGAATCCCTCCTCCCCAAGGCACCTAGGAGGTGCCTTCCCCTCCTAGGACTCTTCCTCCTTGAAACCCTAGGCGCATCGGCCTCTTGGGGCTGGTGCCCTTGGCCCATGTAGGCCAAGGCGCACCCCCTACAGCCCATGTGCCCCCCCGGGACAGGTGGCCCCACCCGGTGGACCCCCGGGACCCTTCCGGTGGTCCCGGTACAATACCGATGACCCCGAAACTTGTCCCGATGCCCGAAATAGTACTTCCTATATATAATTCTTTACCTCCGGACCATTCCGGAACTCCTCGTGACGTCCGGAATCTCATCCGGGACTCCGTACAACATTCGGGTTACTGCATATACATATCCCTACAACCCTAGCGATACCGAACCTTAAGTGTGTAGACCCTACGGGTTCGGGAGACAGGCAGACATGACCGAGACGGCTCTCCGGTCAATAACCAACAGCGGGATCTGGATACCCATGTTGGCTCCCACATGCTCCACGATGATCTCATCGGACGAACCACGATGTCAAGGATTCAAGCAACCCCGTATGCAATTCCCTTTGTCAATCGATATGTTACTTGCCCGAGATTCGATCGTCGGTATCCCAATACCTCGTTCAATCTCGTTACCGGCAAGTCACTTTACTCGTACCGTAATGCATGATCCCGTGACCAGACACTTGGTCACCTTGAGCTCATTATGATGATGCATTACCGAGTGGGCCCAGTGATACCTCTCCGTCATACGGAGTGACAAATCCCAGTCTTGATCCGTGTCAACCCAACAGACACTTTCGGAGATACCCGTAGTATACCTTTATAGTCACCTAGTTACGTTGTGACGTTTGGTACACCCAAAGCACTCCTACGGTATCCGGGAGTTACACGATCTCATGGTCTAAGGAAAAGATACTTGACATTGGAAAACTCTAGCAACCGAACTATACGATCTTGTGCTATGTTTAGGATTGGGTCTTGTCCATCACATCATTCTCCTAATGATGTGATCTGGTTATCAATGACATCCAATGTCCATAGTCAGGAAACCATGACTATCTGTTGATCAACGAGCTAGTCAACTAGAGGCTTACTAGGGACATGTTGGTGTCTATTATTCACACATGTATTACGATTTCCGGATAACACAATTATAGCATGAAATAAGACAATTATCATGAACAAGGAAATATAATAACAATGCTTTTATTATTGCCTCTAGGGCATATTTCCAATAGTCTCCCACTTGCACTAGAGTCAATAATCTAGTTACATTGTGATGAATCGAACACCCATGGAATTATGGTGTTGATCATGTTTTTCTCTAGGGAGAGGTTTAGTCAACTGATCTGCTACATTCAGGTCCGTATGTACTTTACAAATATCTATGTCTCCATCTTGAACATTTTCACGAATGGAGTTGAAGCGACGCTTGATGTGCCTTGTCTTCTTGTGAAACCTGGGCTCCTTGGCAAGAGCAATAGCTCCAGTGTTGTCACAAAAGAGCTTGATCGGCCCCGACGCATTGGGTATGACTCCTAGGTCGGTGATGAACTCCTTCACCCAAATTGCTTCATGTGCTGCCTCTGAGGCTGCCATGTACTCCGCTTCACATGTAGATCCCGCCACAACGCTTTGCTTGCAACTGCACCAGCTTACTGCCCCACCATCCAAAATATACACGTATCCGGTTTGAGACTTAGAGTCATCCAGATCTGTGTCGAAGCTAGCGTCGACGTAACCCTTTACGACGAGCTCTTCGTCACCTCCATAAACGAGAAACATTTCCTTAGTCCTTTTCAGGTACTTCAGGATATTCTTGACCGCTGTCCAGTGTTCCTTGCCGGGATTACTTTGGTACCTTCCTACCAAACTTACGGCAAGGTTTACATCAGGTCTGGTACATAACATGGCATACATAATAGAACCTATGGCTGAGGCATAGGGGATGACACTCATCTCTTCTATATCTTCTGCCGTGGTCGGACATTGAGCTGAGCTCAATTTCACACCTTGCAGCACAGGCAAGAACCCCTTCTTAGACTGATCCATATTGAACTTCTTCAATATCTTATCAAGGTATGTGTTTGTGAAAGACCTATGAGGCATCTCGATCTATCTCTATAGATCTTGATTCCTAATATATAAGCAGCTTCTCCAAGGTCCTTCATTGAAAAACTTTTATTCAAGTAGGCCTTTATGCTGTCCAAGAGTTCTATATCATTTCCCATCAAAAGTATGTCATCTACATATAATATGAGAAATGCTACAGAGCTCCCACTCACTTTCTTGTAAACGCAAGCTTCTCCATAAGTCTGCGTAAACCCAAACGCTTTGATCATCTCATCAAAGCGAATGTTTCAACTCCGAGATGCTTGCACCAGCCCATAAATCGAGCGTTGGAGCTTGCACACCTTGTCAGCGTTCTTAGGATCGACAAAACCTTCCGGCTGCATCATATACAATTCTTCCTTAAGGAAACCATTAAGGAATGCCGTTTTGACGTCCATTTGCCATATCTCATAATCATAGAATGCAGCAATCGCTAACATGATTCGGACGGACTTCAGCTTCGCTACCTGTGAGAAAGTCTCATCGTAGTCAACCCCTTGAACTTGCCAATAACCCTTAGCGACAAGCCGAGCTTTATAGATGGTCACATTACCATCCGCGTCTGTCTTCTTCTTAAAGATCCATTTATTTTCTATGGCTCGCCGCTCAACGGGCAAGTCAGTCAAAGTCCATACTTCGTTTTCATACATGGATCCTATCTCGGATTTCATGGCTTCTAGCCATTTGTCGGAATCCGGGTCCGCCATCGCTTCTTCATAGTTCAAAGGTTCACCATTGTCTAACAACATGATTTCCAAGACAGGGTTACCGTACCACTCTGGTGCGGAACGTGTCCTTGTGGACCTTCAAATTTCAGTAGGAGCTTGATCAGAAGTATCTTGATCATCATCATTAACTTCCTCTCTAGTCGGTGCAGGTACCTCAGGAAAATTCTCTTGAGTTGCACCTTTTTCCAGTTCAAGAGGTAATACTTCATCAAGTTCTACTTTCCTCCCAATTACTTCTTTCGAGAGAAACTCTTTCTCTAGAAAGGATCCATTCTTGGCAACTAAGATCTTGCCTTCGGATCTGAGGTAGAAGGTATACCCAATAGTTTCTTTAGGGTATCCTATGAAGACGCATTTTTCCGACTTCGGTTCGAGCTTTTCAGGTTGAAGTTTCTTGACATAAGCATCGCATCCCCAAACTTTTAGAAACGACAACTTAGGTTTCTTCCCAAACCATAATTCAAACGGTGTCGTCTCAACGGATTTCGACGGAGCCCTATTTTAAGTGAATGCGGCAGTCTCTAAAGCATACCCCCAAAAAGATAATGGTAAATCGGCAAGAGACATCATAGATTGCACCATATCTAATAAAGTGCGATTACGACGTTCGAACACACCATTACACTGAGGTGTTCCAGGCGGCGTGAGCTGTGAAACTATTCCACATTTTCTTAAGTGTGTGCCAAACTCATGACTCAAGTATTCTCCTCCACGATCTGATCGCAGGAACTTGATTTTCCTGTCACGTTGATTCTCAACCTCACTCTGAAATTCCTTGAACTTTTCAAAGGTCTCAGACTTGTGTTTCATTAAGTAGACATACCCATATCTACTCAAGTCATCAGTGAGGGTGAGAACATAACGATAGCCACCGCGAGCCTCAACACTCATTGGACCGCACACATCAGTATGTATGATTTCCAATAAGTTGGTTGCTCGCTCCATTGTTCCTGAGAACGGAGTCTTGGTCATTTTACCCATGAGGCATGGTTCGCACGTGTCAAATGATTCATAATCAATAGACTCTAAAAGTCCATCTGCATGGAGCTTCTTCATGCGTTTGACCCCTATGTGACCAAGGCGGCAGTGCCACAAGTATGTGGGACTATCGTTATCAACCTTACATCTTTTGGTTTTCACACTATGAACATGTGTAGCATTACGTTCGAGGAAGAATAAACCATTCACCATCGGAGCATGACCATAAAACATATCTCTCATATAAATAGAACAACCATTATTCTCGGATTTAAATGAGTAGCCATCTCGAATTAAACGAGATCCCGATACAATGTTCATGCTCAAAGCTGGCACTAAATAACAATTATTGAGGTTTAAAACTAATCCCGTAGGTAAATGTAGAGGTAGCGTGCCGATGGCGATCACATTGACCTTGGAACCATTCCCGACGCGCATCATCACCTCGTCCTTTGCCAGTCTCCGCTTATTCTGCAGCTCCTGCTTTGAGTTACAAATGTGAGCAACTGCACCGGTATCAAATACCCAGGAGCTACTACGAGTACTGGTAAGGTACACATCAATTACATGTATATCACATATACCTTTTGTTTTGCCGGCCTTCTTGTCCGCTAAGTATTTGGGGCAATTCCTCTTCCAGTGACCACTTTCCTTGCAATAAAAGCACTCAGTCTCGGGCTTTGGTCCATTCTTTGGCTTCTTCCCGGCAGCTTGCTTGCCGGGCGCGGCAACTCCCTTGCCGTATTTCTTGAAGTTCTTTTTACCCTTGCCCTTCTTGAACTTAGTGGTTTTATTGACCATCAACACTTGATGTTCCTTCTTGACTTCTACCTCTGCTGATTTCAGCATAGCAAATACTTCAGGAATGGTCTTTTCCATCCCCTGCATGTTGAAGTTCATCACAAAGCTCTTGTAGCTCGGTTGAAGTGACTGAAGGATTCTGTCAATGACCGCGTCATCCGGGAGATTAACTCCCAGATGAGTCAAGCGGTTATGTAACCCAGACATAGTGAGTATGTGCTCACTGACAGAACTATTTTCCTCCATCTTACAGCTGAAGAATTTGTAGAAGACTACATATCTCTCGACCCGGGCATGAGCTTGAAAAACCATTTTCAGCTCTTCGAACATCTCATATGCTCCATGTCTCTCAAAACGCTTTTGGAGCCCCGGCTCTAAGCTGTAAAGCATGCCGCACTGAATGAGGGAGTAGTCATCGGTACGTGCCTGCCAAGCGTTCATAACGTCTTGTTCTGCAGGGAGAATAGGTGCGTCACCTAGCGGTGCTTGTAGGACATAATCTTTCTTGGCAGCTATGAGGATGATCCTCAGGTTCGGGACCCAGTCCGTGTAGTTGCTGCCATCGTCTTTCAGCTTGGTTTTCTCTAGGAACGCGTTGAAGTTGAGGACTACGTTGGCCATTTGATCTACAAGACATATTGTAAATGTTTTAGACTAAGTTCATGATAATTAAGTTCATCTAATCAAATTATTCAATGAACTCCCACTTAGATAGACATCCCTCTTCTAGTCATCTAAGTATAACATGATCCGAGTCAACTAGGCCGTGTCCGATCATCACGTGAGATGGACTAGTCAACATCGGTGAACATCTTCATGTTGATCGTATCTTCTATACGACTCATGCTCGACCTTTCAGTCTTCTGTGTTCCGAGGCCATGTATGTACATGCTAGGCTCGTCAAGTCAACCTAAGTGTTTGCATGTGTAAATCTGTCTTACACCCGTTGTATGTGAACGTTGGAATCTATCACACCCGATCATCACGTGGTGCTTAGAAACGAATGAACTGTCGCAACGGTGCACAGTTAGGGGGAACACTTCTTGAAATTATTATGAGGGATCATCTTATTTACTACCGTCGTTCTAAGTAAACAAGATGCAAAAACATGATAAACATCACATGCAATCAAATAATAATAGTGACATGATATGGCCAATATCACATAGCTCCTTTGATCTCCATCTTGGGGCTCCATGATCATCTTGTCACCGACTTGACACCATGATCTCCATCATCATGATCTCCATCATTGTGTCTCCATGAAGTTGCTCGCCAACTATTACTTCTACTACTATGGCTAACGCGTTTAGCAATAAAGTAAAGTAATTTACATGGCGTTTCTCAATGACACGCAGGTCATACAAAAAATAAAGACAACTCCTATGGCTCCTGCCGGTTGTCATACTCATCGACATGCAAGTCGTGATTCCTATTACAATAGCATGAACATCTCATACATCACATATATATCATTCATCATTCATCACAACTTTGGCCATATCATATCACAAAGCACTTGCTGCAAAAACAAGTTAGACGTCCTCTAATTGTTGTTGCAAGTTTTACGTGGCTGAATTAGGGTTCTAGCAAGAACGTTTTCTTACCTACGTGAAAGCCACAACGTGATTTGTCAACTTCTATTTACCCTTCATAAGGACCCTTTTCATCGAATCCTCTCCAACTAAAGTAGGAGAGACAGACACCCGCCAGCCACCTTATGCAACTTGTGCATGTTAGTCGGTGGAACCGGTCTCACGTAAGCGTATGTGTAAGGTTGGTCCGGGCCGCTTCATCCCACAATACCGTTGAAACAAGATAAGACTAGTAGCGGCAAAAAAGTTGACAACATCTACGCCCACAACAAATTGTTTTCTACTCGCGCAAGAAGAACTACGCATAGACCTAGATCATGGTGCCACTGTTGGGGAACGTTGCAGGAAACAAAAATTTTCCTACGGTTTCACCAAGATCCATCTAGGAGTTCATCTAGCAACGAGTGATTAGATGCATCTACGTACCTTGTAGATCGCGAGCGGAAGCGTTCAAAGAACAGGGATGAGGGAGTCGTACTCGACGTAATTCGAATCACCGAAGATCCTAGCACCGAACGGACGGCACCTCCGTGTTCAACACACGTACGGAACAGCCACGTCTCCTCCTTCTTGATCCAGCAAGGGGAAAGGAGAGGTTGAGGGAGATGGCTCCAGCAGCAGCACGACGGCGTGGTGATGGTGGAGCTGCAGTACTCCGGCAGGGCTTCGCCAAGCACTATGGAGGAGGAGGAGGTGTTGGAGAGGGAGAGGGAGGCACCAAAGATCAAGGTAAGAAGTCCTCCATCTCCCCACTATATATAGGAGGGACAAGGGGGGGCGCCGGCCCTAGGAGATCTAATCTCCTAGGGGGGTGCAGCCAAGGGGAGGAATCCCTCCTCCCCAAGGCACCTAGGAGGTGCCTTCCCCTCCTAGGACTCTTCCTCCTTGAAACCCTAGGCGCATGAGCCTCTTGGGGCTGGTGCCCTTGGCCCATGTAGGCCAAGGCGCACCCCCTACAGGCCATGTGGCCCCCCCCGGGACAGGTGGCCCCACCCGGTGGACCCCCGGGACCCTTCCGGTGGTCCCGGTACAATACCAATGACCCCGAAACTTGTCCCGATGCCCGAAATAGTACTTCCCATATATAATTCTTTACCTTCGGACCATTCCGGAACTCCTCGTGATGTCCGGGATCTCATCCGGGACTCTGAACAACATTCGGGTTACTGCATATACATATCCCTACAACCCTAGCGTCACCGAACCTTAAGTGTGTAGACCCTACGGGTTCGGGGGACAGGCAGACATGACCAAGACGGCTCTCCGTTCAATAACAAACAGCGGGATCTGGATACCCATGTTGGCTCCCACATGCTCCACGATGATCTCATCGGACGAACCACGATGTCGAGGATTCAAGCAACCCCGTATGCAATTCCCTTTGTCAATCGAAATGTTACTTGCCCGAGATTCGATCGTCGATATCCCAATACCTCATTCAATCTCGTTACCGGCAAGTCACTTTACTCGTACCGTAATGCATGATCCCGTGACCAGACACTTGGTCACCTTGAGCTCATTATGATGATGCATTACCGAGTGGGCCCAGTGATACCTCTCCGTCATACGGAGTGACAAATCCTAGTCTTGATCCGTGTCAACCCAATAGACACTTTCGGAGATACCCGTAGAATACCTTTATAGTCACCCAGTTACGTTGTGACGTTTGGTACACCCAAAGCACTCCTATGGTATCCGGGAGTTACACGATCTCATGGTCTAAGGAAAAGATACTTGACATTGGAAAACTCTAGCAAACGAACTATACGATCTTGTGCTATGTTTAGGATTGGGTCTTGTCCATCACATCATTCTCCTAATGATGTGATCTCGTTATCAATGACATCCAATGTCCATAGTCATGAAACCATGACTATCTGTTGATCAACGAGCTAGTCAACTAGAGGCTTACTAGGGACATGTTGGTGTCTATTATTCACACATGTATTACGATTTCCGGATAACACAATTATAGCATGATAAAGACAATTATCATGAACAAGGAAATATAATAATAATGCTTTTATTATTGCCTCTAGGGCATATTTCCAACAATTTCGGAGTCCCGGATGTGATCACGGACGTGACGAGGAGTCTCGAAATGGTCGAGACATAAATATTGATATATTGGACGGCTATATTCGGACACCGGATGTGTTCCGGGTGATTTGGGAGAAAACGGAGAGCCGGAGGGTTACCAGAACCCCCCCGGGAGAAGTAATGGGCCATATGGGCATTAGTGGAGAGAGAGAGGGGCTGCCAGAGGTGGGCTGCGCGCCTCCTCCCCCCTGGTCCGAATTGGACTAGGAGAGGGGGGCGGCGCCCCCCCCCCTTTCCCTCTTCCTCCCCACCTCTTTCCCCCTCCTATTAGGAGTCCTACTCCTACTAGGAGGAGGACTCCTCCTTGGCGTGCCATAGAGGGCCGGCCGGCCTCCTCCCCCGGATCCTTTATATACGAGGGTAGAGGGCACCCCTAGACACACAAGTTGATCCACGTGATCATTTTCTTAGCCGTGTGCGGTGCCCCCTTCCACCATAGTCCTCGATAATATTGTAGCGGTGTTTAGGCGAAGCTCTGCGATGGTAGTACATCAAGATCGTCACCACGCCGTCGTGCTGACGGAACTCTGCCCGACACTTTTCTGGATCGGAGTCCAGGGATCGTCATCGAGCTGAACGTGTGCTAGAACTCGGAGGTGCCGTAGTTTCGGTGCTTGATCGGTCGGGCCGTGGAGACGTACGACTACATCAACCAAACGCTTCCGTTGTCGATCTACAAGGGTACGTAGATCACACTCTCCCCTCTCATTGCTATGCATCACCATGATCTTGCGTGTGCGTAGGAATTTTTTTGAAATTACTATGTTCCCCAACAGTGGCATCCGAGCCTAGGTTTTATATGTTGATGTTATATGCATGAGTAGAACACAAGTGAGTTGTGGGCGATATAAGTCATACTGCTTACCAGCATGTCATACTTTGGCTCGGCGGTATTGTTGGACGAAGTGGCCCGGACCGACATTACGTGTACGCTTACGCGAGACCGGTTCTCCCGACGTGCTTTGCACATAGGTGGCTTGCGGGTGACAGTTTCTCCAACTTTAGTTGAACCAAGTGTGGCTACACCCGGTCCTTTCGAAGGTTAAAACAGCACCAACTTGACAAACTATCGTTGTGGTTTTGATGCGTAGGTAAGATTGGTTCTTGCTTAAGCCCGTAGCAGCCACGTAAAACTTGCAACAAGAAAGTAGAGGACGTCTAACGTTTTTTTGCAGGGCATGTTGTGATGTGATATGGTCAAGACATGATGCTAAATTTTATTGTATGAGATGATCATGTTTTGTAACCGAGTTATTGGCAACTGGCAGGAGCCATATGGTTGTCGCTTTATTATATGCAATGCAATCGCGCTGTAATGCTTTACTTTATCACTAAGTAGTAGCGATAGTCGTGGAAGCACAAGTTTGGCGAGACGACAATGATGCTATGATGGAGATCAAGGTGTCGCGCTGGTGACGATGGTGATCACGATGGTGCTTCGGAGATGGATATCACAAGCGCAAGATGATGATGGCCATATCATATCACTTATATTGATTGTATGTGATGTTTATCTTTTATGCATCTTATCTTGCTTTGATTGACGGTAGCATTATAAGATGATCTCTCACTGATTATCAAGAAGTGTTCTCCCTGAGTATGCACCATCGCGAAAGTTCTTCGTGCTGAGACACCACGTGATGATCGGGTGTGATAGGCTCTACGTTCAAATACAACGGGTGCAAAACAGTTGCACACGTGGAATACTCAGGTTATACTTGACGAGCCAAGCATATATAGATATGGCCTCGGAACACGGAGACCGAAAGGTCGAGCATGAATCATATAGTAGATATGATCAACATAGTGATGTTCACCAATGAAACTACTCCATCTCACGTGATGATCGGACATGGTTTAGTTGATTTGGATCACGTAATCACTTAGAGGATTAGAGGGATGTCTATCTAAGTGGGAGTTCTTTAAGTAAATTAATTGAACTTAAATTTATCATGAAACTTAGTAACTGATAAGTATCTTGCTTATTTATGCTTGATTGTAGATAGGTGGCTCGTGCTGTTGTTCCGTTGAATTTTAATGCGTTCCTTGAGAAAGCAAAGTTGAAAGAATTACGCCCGTAACTTGAGGATTATCCTCATTGCTGCACAGAAGAATTACATCCTGGAAGCCCCGCTGGGTGCCAGGCCTTCTGCTGGAGCAATGCCAGATGTTATGAACGTCTGGCAGAGCAAAGCTGATGACTACTCGATAGTTCAGTGTGCCATGCTTTACGGCGTAGAATCGGGACTTCAACGACGTTTTGAACGTCATGGAGCATATGAGATGTTCCAGGAGTTGAAGTTAATATTTCAAGCAAATGCCCGGATTGAGAGATATGAAGTCTCCAATAAGTTCTATAGCTGCAAGATGGAGGAGAACAGTTCTGTCAGTGAGCATATACTCAAAATGTCTGGGTATAATAATCACTTGATTCAATTGGGAGCTTCCAAATGATTGCGTCATTGACAGAATTCTCCAGTCACTGCCACCAAGCTACAAGAGCTTCATGATGAACTATAATATGCAAGGGATGAATAAGACTATTCTCGAGCTCTTCGCAATGTTGAAAGCTGCGGAGGTAGAAATCAAGAAGGAGCATCAAGTGTTGATGGTCAACAAGACCACTAGTTTCAAGAAAAAGGGCAAAGGGAAGAAGAAGGGGAACTTCAAAAAGAACGGCAAGCAAGTTGCTGCTCAAGAGAAGAAACCCAAACCTGGACCTAAGCCTGAAACTGAGTGCTTCTACTGCAAGCAGACTGGTCACTGGAAGCGGAACTGCCCCAAGTATTTGGCGGATAAGAAGGATGGCAAGGTGAACAAAGGTATATGTGATATACATGTTATTGATGTGTACCTTACTAATGCTCGCAGTAGCACCTGGGTATTTGATACTGGTTCTGTTGCTATTATTTGCAACTCGAAACAGGGACTACGGATTAAGCGAAGATTGGCTAAGGATGAGGTGACGATGCGCGTGGGAAACGGTTCCAAAGTCGATGTGATCGCAGTCGGCACGCTACCTCTACATCTACCTTCAGAATTAATATTAGACCTAAATAATTGTTATTTGGTGCAAGCGTTAAGCATGAACATTATATCTGGATCTTGTTTGATGCGAGACGGTTATTCATTTAAATCAGAGAATAATGGTTGTTCTATTTATATGAGTAATATCTTTTATGGTCATGCACCCTTGAAGAGTGGTCTATTCTTATTGAATCTCGATGGTAGTAACACACATATTCAAAATGTTGAAGCCAAAAGATGCAGAGTTGGTAATGATAGTGCAACCTATTTGTGGCACTCCCGTTTAGGTCATATCGGTGTAAAGCGCATGAAGAAACTCCATACTGATGGACTTTTGGAACCACTTGATTATGAATCACTTGGTACTTGCGAACCGTGCCTCATGGGCAAGATGACTAAAACACCGTTCTCCGGTACTATGGAGAGAGCAACAGACTTGTTGGAAATCATACATACAGATGTATGTGGTCCGATGAATATTGAGGCTCGTGGTGGATATCGTTATTTTCTCACCTTCACAGATGACTTAAGCAGATATGGGTATATCTACTTAATGAAACACAAGTCTGAAACATTTGAAAAGTTCAAAGAATTTCAGAGTGAAGTAGAAAATCATCGTAACAAGAAAATAAAATTCCTACGATCTGATTGTGGAGGAGAATATTTGAGTTACGAGTTTGGTGTACATTTGAAAAATTGTGGAATAGTTTCGCAACTCACGCCACCCGAAACATCACAGCGTAATGGTGTGTCCGAATGTCGTAATCGTACTTTACTAGATATGGTGCGATCTATGATGTCTCTTACTGATTTACCGCTATCGTTTTGGGGATACGCTCTAGAGACGGCCGCATTCACGTTAAATAGGGCACCATCAAAATCCATTGAGACGACGCCTTATGAACTGTGGTTTGGCAAGAAACCAAAGTTGTCGTTTCTGAAAGTTTGGGGCTGCGATGCTTATGTGAAAAAGCTTCAACCTGATAAGCTCGAACCCAAATCGGAGAAATGTGTCTTCATAGGATATCCAAAGGAAACTATTGGATACACCTTCTATCACAGATCCGAAGGCAAAACTTTTGTTGCTAAGTTCGGAAACTTTCTAGAGAAGGAGTTTCTCTCGAAAGAAGTGAGTGGGAGGAAAGTAGAACTTGACGAGGTAACTGTACCTGCTCCCTTATTGGAAAGTAGTGCATCACAGAAAATTGTTTCTGTGACACCTACACCAGTTAGTGAGGAAGCTAATGATGATGATCATGAAACTTTAGAACAAGATACTACTGAACCTCGTAGATCAACCAGAGTAAGATCCGCGCCAGAGTGGTACGGTAATCCTATTCTGCAAGTCATGCTACTAGATCATGATGAACCTACGAACTATGAAGAAGCGATGGTGAGTCCAGATTCCACAAAATGGCTTGAAGCCATGAAATCTGAGATGGGATCCATGTATGAGAACAAATTGTGGACTTTGGTTGACTTGCCCGATGATCGGCAAGCAATTGAGAATAAATGAATCTTCAAGAAGAAGACTGACGCTGACGGTAATATTACTGTCTACAAAGCTCGACTTGTCGCAAAAGGTTTTCGGCAAGTTCAAGGGATTGACTACGATGAGACCTTCTCACCCGTAGCGATGCTTAAGTCTGTCCGAATCATGTTAGCAATTGCCGCATTTTATGATTATGAAATTTGGCAGATGGATGTCAAAACTGCATTCCTGAATGGATTTCTGGAAGAAGAGTTGTATATGATGCAACCAGAAGGTTTTGTCGATCCAAAGGGAGCTAACAAAGTGTGCAAGCTCCAGCGATCCATTTATGGAATGGTGCAAGCCTCTCGGAGTTGGAATAAACGCTTTGATAGTGTGATCAAAGCATTTGGTTTTACAAGAAAGTGAGTGGGAGCTCTATAGCATTTCTGATATTATATGTAGATGACATATTACTAATTGGAAATGAGATAGAATTTCTGGATAGCATAAAGGGATACTTGAATAAAAGTCTTTCAATGAAAGACCTCGGTGAAGCTGCTTACATATTAGGCATTAAGATCTATAGGGATAGATCAAGACGCTTAATTGGACTTTCACAAAGCACATACCTTGACAAAGTTTTGAAGAAGTTCAAAATGGATCAAGCAAAGAAAGGGTTCTTGCCTGTGTTACAAGGTGTGAAGTTGAGTAAGACTCAATGCCCGACCACTGCAGAAGATAGAGAGAAAATGAAAGATGTTCCCTATGCTTCAGCCATAGGCTCTATCATGTATGCAATGCTGTGTACCAGACCTGATGTGTGCCTTGCTATAAGTCTAGCGGGGAGGTACCAAAGTAATCCAGGAGTGGATCACTGGACAGCGGTCAAGAACATCCTGAAATACCTGAAAAGGACTAAGGATATGTTTCTCATATATGGAGGTGACAAATAGCTCATCGTAAATGGTTACGTGGATGCAAGCTTTGACACTGATCCGGACGATTCCAAATCGCAAACTGGATACGTGTTTACATTAAACGGTGGAGCTATCAGTTGGTGCAGTTCTAAACAAAGCGTCGTGGCGGGATCTATGTGTGAAGCGGAATACATTGCTGCTTCGGAAGCAGCAAATGAAGGAGTCTGTATGAAGGAGTTCATATCTGATCTAGGTGTCATACCTAGTGCATCGGGTCCAATGAAAATCTTTTGTGACAATGGTGCAATTGCCTTGGCAAAGGAATCCAGATTTCACAAGAGAACCAAGCACATCAAGAGACGCTTCAATTCCATCCGGGATCTAGTCTAGGTAGGAGACATAGAGATTTTCAAGATACATACGGATCTGAATGTTGCAGACCCGTTGACTAAGCCTCTTCCACGAGCAAAACATGATCAGCACCAAGGCTCCATGGGTGTTAGAATCATTACTATGTAATCTAGATTATTGACTCTAGTGCAAGTGGGAGACTGAAGGAAATATGCCCTAGAGGCAATAATAAAGTTATTATTTATTTCCTTATATCATGGTAAATGTTTATTATTCATGCTAGAATTGTATGAACTGGAAACATAATACATGTGTGAATACATAGACAAACAGAGTTTCACTAGTATGCCTCTACTTGACTGGCTCGTTAATCAAAGATGGTTATGTTTCCTAACCATGAACAAGGAGTTGTTATTTGATTAACGGGATCACATCATTAGGTGAATGATCTGATTGACATGACCCATTCCATTAGCTTAGCGCCCGATCGTTTAGTATGTTGCTATTGCTTTCTTCATGACTTATACATGTTCCTATGACTATGAGATTATGCAACTCCCGTTTGCCAGAGGAACACTTTGTGTGCTACCAAATGTCACAACATAACTGGGTGATTATAAAGGAGCTCTACATGTGTCTCCAAAGGTACATGTTGGGTTGGCGTATTTCGAGATTAGGATTTGTCACTCCGATTGTCGGAGAGGTATTTCTGGGCCCTCTCGGTAATGCACATCACTTAAGCCCTGCAAGCATTGCAACTAATGAGTTAGTTGCGGGATGATGTATTACAGAATGAGTAAAGAGACTTGCCGGTAACAAAATTGAACTAGGTATTGAGATACCGACGATTGAATCTCGGGCAAGTAACATACCGATGACAAAGGGAACAACGTATGTTGTTATGCGGTCTGACCGATAAAGATCTTCGTAGAATATGTAGGAGCCAATATGAGCATCCAGGTTCCGCTATTGGTTATTGACCGGAGACGTGTCTCGGTCATGTCTACATTTTTCTCGAACCCGTAGGGTCCGCACGCTTAAGGTTTCGATGATAGTTATATTATGAGTTTATGAGTTTTGATGTACCGAAGTTAGTTCGGAGTCCCGGATGTGGTCACGGACGTGACGAGGAGTCTCGAAATGGTCGAGACATAAAGATTGATATATTGGATGGCTATATTCGGACACCAGAAGTGTTCCGGGTGATTTCAGAGAAAACCGGAGAGCCGGAGGGTTACCGGAACCCCCCCCCCCCGGGAGAAGTAATGGGCCATATGGGCCTTAGTGGAGAGAGAGAGGGGCTTCCAGAGGTGGGCTGCGCGCCTCCTCCCCCCTGGTCCGAATTGGACTAGGAGAGGGGGGCGGTGCCCCCCTCTTTCCCTCTCCCTCCCCACCTCTTTCCCCCTCCTAGTAGGAGTCCTACTCCTACTAGGAGGAGGACTCCTCCTTGGCGCGCCATAGAGGGCCGGCCGGCCTCCTCCCCTGGATCCTTTGTATACGGGGGTAGAGGGCACCCCTAGACACATAAGTTGATCCATGTGATCATATTCTTAGCCGTGTGCGGTGCCCCCTTCCACCATAGTCCTCGATAATATTCTAGCGGTGCTTAGGCGAAGCCCTCCAACGGTAGTACATCAAGATCGTCACCACGCCGTCGTGCTGATGGAACTCTTCCCCGACACTTTGCTGGATCGGAGTCCGGGGATCGTCATCGAGCTGAACGTGTGCTAGAACTCGGAGGTGCCATAGTTTCGGTGCTTGATCGGTCGGGCCGTGGAGACGTACGACTACATCAACCAAACGCTTCCGTTGTCGATCTACAAGGGTACGTAGATCACACTCTCCCCTCTTGTTGCTATGCATCACCATGATCTTGCGTGTGCGTAGGAATTTTTTTGAAATTACTACATTCCCCAACACTTGCGTCCGAGGAAATGAACTCGAACGCCCCTCGAAGAGTTACCGAAAGCGTAGGTTGCTACCCTGACTGGAGGAGGAACCATTAAAACCTACATCTCGAGCATATGACGCGGCTGATCGGTCACCTCGTGGCCGCGACAGAGAGGCATTTCAGCCAAAAGCTCAACCCGCACCCCGACGCCACCCAAATGAAAATGTCAAGGCATGGGGAAACACGATAGACCTGCGAGACGTATTGGAATACAAAGCAAAACACGCAAGATCGATCTACAGATCATGGGGGCGCGCCACTACGCGAGACGATAACCGTCACGCCGGATACAGTAAAAGTAAATCCGGCCGGGCTGAACACAGCGGACAAGACACATTTGAGCTGCGTCGCGACATAGACCAGTACAGAGGCGCCGCACACCCCCTATGCTTCACAGACGAATTAATGGATCACCAAATCCCAGAGGGTTTCAAACCCGTAAATATCGAATCATACGACGGCACAACAGATCCTGCGGTATGGATCGAGGACTTCCTCCTGCACATCCACATGGCCCGCGGTAACGATCTACACACCATCAAATACCTCCCACTCAAGCTCAAAGGACCAGCTCGGCATTGGCTCAACAGCCTGCCAGCAGAATCCATTGGCTGTTGGGAAGATCTGGAAGCCGCATTCCTCGACAACTTCCAGGTCACTTATGTGCGACCACGAGATGCCGATGACTTGAGCCACATAATTCAGCAGCCAGAGGAATCAGCCAGGAAATTCTGGACACGGTTCCTGACAAAGAAAAATCAAATCGTCGACTGCCCCGATGCAGAGGCGCTAGCGGCTTTTAAGCACAACATCCGCGATGAGTGGCTCGCCCGTTATCTTGGCCAGGAAAAGCCGAAATCTATGTTGCCCTCACGACACTCATGACCCTCTTTTGCGTGGGAGAGGACAGAAGGCTGGCTCGCAGCAATAATATATCAAAGAACCATGGTACTTCGGATACCAAGGATGGCAGTGGCAGGTCACGTCGCAACAAACACAAGCGCCGCATCAACAACGACAATACCGAGGATACGACAGTCAATGCCGGATTCAGAGGCTCTAAACCCGATCAGCAGAAAAAGCCATTCAAAAGAAGCACCACGGGCCCATCTAGTTTGGACTGTATACTCGATCGCTCGTGTCAAATACACGGCACCCCCGACAAGCCAGCCAACCACACCAACATGGAATGTTGGGTGTTCAAGTAGGCCGCAAGTTAAATGCTGAAAACAAAGATAAGGGGTCACATAGCGACGGCGAGGAGGAGCCCCGGCCGCCGAACACCGGAGGACAAAAGAGGTTCCCCCCACAAGTGCAGACGGTGAACATGATATACGCAACCCACATCCCCAAGAGGGAGCGGAAGCGTGCGTTAAGGGACGTATATGCATTGGAGCCAGTCGCCCCAAAGTTCAACCCATGGTCCTCCTGTCCGATCACCTTCGATCGCAGGGACCATCCCACTAGTATCCGTGATGGCGGATTCGCCGCACTGGTCCTAGACCCAATCATCGACAGATTTCACCTCACTCGAGTCCTTATGGACGGCGGCAGCAGCCTGAACCTGCTTTATCAGGACACAATGCGCAAAATGGGTATAGACTCCTCAAGGATCAAACCCAAAAAAACGACCTTTAAAGGCATCATACCAGGTGTAGAGGCCCGTTGCACAGGCTCAGTCACGCTGGAAGTGGTCTTCGGATCCCCGGATAACTTCTGAAGCGAGGAGTTAATCTTCGATATAGTCCCGTTCTGCAGTGGCTATCATGCATTGCTCGGGCGAACCGCATTTGCGAGATTCAATGCGGTGCCGCACTATGCTTACCTCAAGCTCAAGATGCCAGGACCTCGGGGGGTCATCACAGTCAATGGAAACACAGAGCGCTCTCTCCGCACGGACGAGCACACTGCGGCCCTCGCAGCAGAAGCACAAAGCAGCCTCTTCAGGCAATCCACCAGTTCAGTGATTAAACACCCGGACACCGTCAAGCGCGCCCGGAGTAATCTGCAACAAGACCGCCTGGCACGTTCCGAGCTCGCATAGCAATGCGGCCCCCACCCCAGTCGCAGCGAAACGGTGAAATCCGTGCCACGCATACATAATTACGCATTAGAAATAACATGGGCATAAGTGGGGGGCACGAGTACGGCACGCCCCAAAACGCGGCTCAACCGCACTAGGGGCTTGCCGCTTTGTTATTCTTTTCTCTCTTTCAGGACTTTACTCTCCGGAAACACCGTCCGGCAGTACGATTGCCGGATACATGATACAACAACCAAGGAGGCAGAAAGCTACGTCGCACCATGGAACTCCCAGGTGGTCTCTGAGAACGAGTGAAATACTTGCTTTAAATACCATTCCTCAGCTTGCCCTTGGAGGGGACATGTCAAATAGTCCTACTTTTTGCTTATCGCACTACTTGTATCATTCTTCTTCGACACACCTTTTTGAATAAACAATGCATAGCACTAGACTATTACCGCATTCTCTATTCTTTTTTATATATATGTTCATTCATGACATTCAACACCCGTACACTCTGGTACGGCCAATACGCCAGGGGCTTAAGCATACCCCATAATATGGCGTGAGAAGTCCAAACACTTTCGATAGTGTGGCACCCTGAACTTATGGCATTATATGCATCGGGTCCAAATCATGTCTTGGGTCAATAGTTGGGTTTGCCCGGCTCCCATGTTTTGGTACCTTACGTTCCGCTATATCGGCTAAGGTAGCACTGGGAGAACTACTGCGATTGTGCCCCGGTTCATCTGGGCAAGCACCTCAGTAGAGAAAGCTAAAACTGACTGTCATGATAAGGCGAGAGCTGGTCGCTGTTCGAGAGGTCTCGAGTCCCTAAAGACTTATGCCGCTTAGAGCAAGGAGTCGGCTTTGTCCGGCTTAAGGCGTGTATAGCGCCCCGAATTCGGCCTTCCGAATACTAGGGGCTTCCCCAAAATTTAAAATTGTAGACTTCTATGGCTAAGTGAGAGTGATAAAGCATTATAGTCCGATTGGCTTATTCGTTGTGCTGAGCACCTCCCTCGAAGGACCCAACAATGGGAAAAAGAGTGCTCAGATTTATCCCGAACACCCCAGCACTCGTGGCATGGGTGCAGAAGCCGATGACTGGCCATCTCTCAGATTTAATAAACAGCCGCACAGAAGGTAATATTTTAAATTCAAACAAGCGTTGCATAGCGCATATGAACAAGTTTTCATAATACAGGATCACACGAGCAAGTTCATTAAAAAATTACATCATTCGCACACTCGTCCGCCACAAGACGGGCACCCTTCAGGACACCCTCATAATCCCTCCTAAAAAATTATTCCAGAATAAATGGGCAATAGTTAGGAGAGGTGCGCCAACGGCGAGCAGAAGCGAGGTTATTAGATACCGAAGGAAAGCCCGGCCAGAAGCACACGTGCAAGTTTCCCTGCATGTGGCTCGTCCGTGATAACTTCTTCGGATTTGCGTGAACATTTCGGGGTGGGGATGCTCCTTGCCCTGCGGCGGCCCCTCCTTCACCAGCTTCTCGGCGTCCATCTTGGCCCAGTGCACCTTCGCACGGGAAAAAGCCCGGCGTGCACCTTCGATGCAGACGGACCACTTTATGACTTCCATCCATGGGCAGGCATCCACAAGCTGCCTCACCAGGCCGAAGTAGCTATTGAGAAGGGAGTCGCCAGGCCACATCCGGACTATAAGGCCCCTCATGGCCTGTTCGGCCTCCTTGTGCAGCTCGACTAGTTGCTTTAGCTGGTCGCTCACAGGCATCGGGTGTTTGGTCCCAGTATACTGAGACCAGAACAACTTCTCCGTCGAGCTTCCCTCCTCGGCATGGTAATACTTCATGGCATCCGTCACACTGCGGGGCAAATCTAGGAATGCTCCTGGAGAGCTCCGGACTCGGGTAAGTAACAAGTAATTTAGTTTCACATGCTTGCTTTGCATATTGAAGGCCTTACCCGCCGCTCTCTTCCTCATCACCTCAATTTCCTGGAGGGCCTTTTGGGCTTCATCCTTGGCATGCTTTGTGCTCTCGAGGGCCGCGGCAAGCTCGGACTGTCGCGTCTTCTAGTCAAGCTCCAAAGCCTCGTGCTTCATCACAAGAGCCTGGAGCTCTTGCTGCACCTCGCCCACCCGTGCCTCTTGTTTTTCCCGCTCGGTGCGCTCCTTGGCTGCTTTGTTTTCGGCCTCGGACATCGCTTGCTTCAGGGTAGCCACTTCGGTCATGGCCCCTGGCACATCCATGATGATCCTATCATTTTGCAATCGCATCTTTATATATATATATATATATATATATATATATATATATATATATATATATATATATATATATATATATATATATATATATATATAGACACACACACACACAAGGCATTACTTACCTTTGTTCTCCTCGAGCTACCTCTTGGCAAGACCGAGCTCTTTTTCGGACCGCTCGAGATTCTGCCTCAGTGCAGCGACCTCCACAGTCAGTGCGGCAGAGGTCAGCAGCGAAGCCTACATACGCATATATACATACTTATATTAGACTCCTGCAGATATTATTTGATCCTCTATTCGGCTTTTCTTTGTGAACACCAAACAGAGCATCAGGGGCTACTATTTGTGTGGTAATATTTTCCTATATTTACTTACCTCAAAGCCTGTTAGAAGGATGGAATAGGCTTCCGTCAGTCCGCTCTTGGCGGACTGAACCTTCTTGATCACTGCACTCATAATAGTGCGGTGCTCTTCGTCCATGGAAGCGCCGCGAAGGGCTCCCAGCAGGTTGTCCGGTGCCTTTGGATGGACAGAGGTCACCGGCACGGGCGGCTTGCCCCTCTTGGAAGGGGGCCGCCTGCCGTAGTCCGGAACCACTGGAGGTTCCAGTGCGGCGTTCGGCTGGGGGCCGGACTTGGAGCCCTTGGGAGTCTTGCTCCCTTCGCGCCTGGAGTCCGGAAGGTCTCCTTGAGGCGCCTTCGGGACTGTCTCCCCCTGGCTCGGTGCCCCTTGAGGTAGTACCTCGACATTGTCCGTAGGGCGAGGAGAGGAGGCGGTTGGAAGTGTATCACTATTCATATCTGACGAGTCCAAGGAACCATCCGACGAGGATACGTCGATACGGGCTCGGGGCGGACTGCATAATCATATTTGACGTTAGGAGAAGCAGTGCAACAAAAGTATGCTATGAGTTACTCTGGTATCCAAATACTTACGACTTCGCTAGGGGCTTGGCCCTGAGTAACCACTCGTCTTCATTGTCGGCGGCGGTGGTGGAACAGTCCGGAAGGAGAGTCTTTCCCTTCTTGGACCCTTCGGCCTCCCCAGTTGGGGCGGCTTTCCTTTTGTTGTCTCCCCCGGCTGGAGGAGGAGAATCTTCGTCGTCCTCCTCCTCGTTTTCACGAAGGAGTGCGTCTCAGAGTTATCGGACGATGAGTCCGATACCACCCTGCGCCGGGAACTCTTTCAGGTTCTCGTGGCCTTCTTCTTGGTCTTCTCCGGCACCTCATAAGGAGCCGGAGTCCGCATCTCCATCAGGAGAGCATCTGCATGGTCTTCGGGCAGAGGGGCCGGACAGTTAATCTGCTCCGATGTCTCCACCCAGTCCTGTCAAAGGCATGGGAGCTCAGACCCCGCACGTGGCTAAGCTATGGGAAATAAATACCCTATCAGATTTACAGAACTTACCGGATTCGCAGGGCGCTTGGCGCTTAGCCCGCGGTCCTCGGTAAGAGAAGGGGGGGACCTCGACGCCCTTGAACAGCACCTTCCAGTCGTCCTTATGCGTCATGTCGAAGAGCTCACGTAGAGTTTGATGCTGGGCCAGGTCGAACTCCCATAAGTTGAAAGCTCGTTGTTGACACGGGAGGATCCGGCGGAAGAGCATGACCTGGACTATGTTGACAAGCTTAAGTTTCTTGCTTATCATGTTCCGGATACACTTCTGGAGTCCGTTCAGCTCCACCGATGAGCCCCAGGACAGGCTCTTCTCCTTCTAGGAAGTGAGCCGTGTGGGGATTCCGGATCGAAACTCGGGGGCCGCCACCCAGTTGGTATTGCGCGGCTCAGTGATGTAGAACCACGCCGATTGCCACCCCTTTATGGTCTCCATGAAGGAGCCCTCGAGCCATGTAACGTTGGGCATTTTTCCCACCATGGCTCCGCCACATTCCTCTTGTTGGCCGCCTACTACCTTCGGCTTGATATTGAAGGTCTTCAGCCACAGGCCGAAGTGGAGCCGGAGGCGGAGGAAAGCCTCACACACGAGGATGAACACCGAGATGCTGAGGATGAAATTCGGGGCCAGATCATGAAAGTCCAGCCCATAATAGAACATAAGGCCGCAGACGAATGGATGGAGGGGAAACAACAGTCCGCGAACGAAGTGGGGGAGGAAAACCACCCTTTCGTAAGGTTCTGGGGTAGGGACGATCTGCCTCGCGGCTGGCAGCCGGTGTGCGATATCCACGGCAAAGTATCCGGCCCCACATAGTTTTTTTATGTGTCCCTCCGTGACGGAGGAGACCATCCACTTGCCTCCCGCTCCGGACATGCTTGGAGAGAGTTGAGGAGAAGGATGTGGACTTGGGCGCTAGAGGTCGAGTGCGCGAGAATGGATGAGCAAAGAGGAACAAGGCGTGGGTAGGAAAAGGTGAAACCATATCCCTTTATAAGGGCGGACGAGACTATGCGCCCCCACCAGCCTGGTAAAACTCGCTTATCCCCGAAGCGCCATGATTGATGGCGCGGTTGGGTTACCCACGTCCGTATTGATGGGAATCCCGTAATAAGGGGACACGATCTCTGCTTCGACAAGACGTGCCAACGAAACCGCCTCGCGAAACACGGTGAGATAGGTTATGAAAAACAATTCGAATAAAGACCTGGGTGTGGTGTGATGCCACGCTACGGGGTACGTCAGCAGATTAGATTTGTGGAAATGTTATTCTCTCTACGGTGGTATGTGGAACTTGTTTTGCAGAACCGAACACGATCCTCGTGTTCAAAATCTTCTATGAAGTATTCGGAGGAGGAACCCGCCTTGCAATGCCGAAGACAATCTGTGCGACGGACTGATCGTCATTGAAGCCTGGTTCAGGGGCTACTGAGGGAGTCCTGGATTATGGGGTACTAGTCGTCAACTCATGCACCTGCACGGGCTAGTAATTAAAATATTAGTTACAACAAATATGTGATAAATTGATATGTCAAACAATAATGTTTAATAATATTTCGTCATTGCTCTAACTATTTTATAATTATATTGTTTGCGTCTAATTGTATTACAACAACATAAATATTGTCGTTGTGTGATGGCAAACCACCACAAATTTATAGACGATATGTGAAAATATAGATGTGCTACTTTATGAAGGTTATATAAGGGTATTTGTGTTACACTAGTGCAGAACCGGGCAATCGCACCGGTTCGTAAGGCCCTTTAGTGTCGGTTCCATAACCGGCACTAAAGTGTGGTCACTAAAGCCACACCCCCTTTAGTACCGGTTCAGCACGAACCAGTGCTAAAGGGCAACCACGTGGCACGAGCCAGCTCCGGGGCCCGGGAGCCCTTTAGTACCGGTTGGTAACACCAACCGGTACTAAAATGTTTGTGGGGTTTTTGGTTTTATGATTTCTTTTTCATTTAATTTGTGTTTTCCAATTTAATTCTTTTTCGTTTGCTGGTATTTTACGATACTACACATTGTACACGTTATGCATATATATATATATATATATATATATATATAAATAGAATTTCTAGTAGAACCAATCATATATATATCATCAATGTCTCACAAACCACCATATTAATTCACACATACACACATGTATAGCTATATACAATTTCTCCTACATATGCATGTTGCCTTCGGAGCCAGTGGCATTAGCCTAATTGGTGCCTTCAGAGCACGATGACAATTGGAAGTGGTTCATGACCTGGTCGATGGGGGCGGTAGCGGGTAATAGTATTCTCCCTTCGGATTTATGACCTGGTCGAGCAAAAATCCCGCTATTTCCTCTTGAAGTGCTTCTACGCGCTCCGTTTCTAGGAGCTTGTCCCGCACCTCTTTGAACTGTTAAGAAGGAGATCAATATGCATGTGTATTAGTTGTGTGACTAGATATCGATAATGGTGTAAAAATTGTGAATAGTGTTCTGACAAGCGTACCCATTCCTGTCTTTGAGATCTGCTCCTTTCGGACGCCATCATGCGAATGTTCTCGCAAACGCAGAATGCACACAGATCAGTCCCCTGCGCCTGCTTCAGGGCCTTTATTACGAGAATGGAATTTAATTTGATCATATAATAATTAATCAAGCATGATAATATGGCAGCTAGCTAGCTAGCTAGTACTACTTAATTACTTACCTTGGGTCGAAACCATTTCAGCTGTCGTTTCCATTTGCCTTCCGTGACGCTGATGAACCTTGCCCAAGCCCTGCCCGCCGACAAAGAAAATGAATAAAGGGCTTATTAAATAGTTCATATCATGAAATGACGAACTAAATAGGCCGAGATATATAGTTAATAATGATTGAAATTACATGTTGACTATCCCAAACAAGATGTTATAGTCACTATTTGCTTTGAGTAGTGAGTCCAGTATATGAACTGTTCCGGCTTCAACTTTAATGATACACAAGATCCAGTAAAATCTGCATGCACACACGTTTGCATGTCTTAATTAAGCGGGCATATGTAAGCAAAAACATGTAGCTAGCTAGTAGGCAAAAACAGAGAATTTGTAGTACAAAAAAGTGTGACTCACTGGAAGTTGTAAGGAAGTAGTATATCTTCATTGTATTTGAGGCGCTTCAAGAACTCTAGCATGCTGTCCTCTACCTTCTTTTCATAATGCTTGTTTATTTTCCATGTGTATTCATTAACGGTGTTTGGGTCAATGAACCCAATGCCATAGCGTCCACCTTTTCTCATTTCATACACCTTCATCCTGCATAATACCACAGAAAAGAATATAGTGAGGATAATTACAGGTAATGATTGATCAAAAGGATCACTACAGCTAGCTTGAGACTTAAATTACAGAAAGAAATCACTTACAGACAATAGCAACTGACGATAGATTTGTCGAGTGCGTCTTGATTGTATAACTGAAACAGTTCAAAATACCCAACGGTCACAGCATTCTCATGGTAGTAATGATCCTTCTTGACTTGCACCATGAGGGACTCTCGATCGGATCTCTTGGTAATGTCCATGTACCATTGATGCAATTCATACATTCTCGTTGGGAGCTTCTTGACCTCTTCTGGCTTGACCAAAGGTTGGCCCCGGGCATATTTTCGTTTTATTTGCTCCTCTGTAAGCACATGCATGTCCTCGATCTCGAGGAGTTGTCCAACAGTGATGTTGAGAGTTTCAGCCTGCATTATATGCTCCTGGGTTATTACCACATCGCCCACCTCGGGAACATAAATTGTTTGCCCACAATAATATTGGGCGCGCGTACTGTCACGTGTTGTTTGCGGCACAACAAGCGGGGGGATCGATTGCGCCACCTGTTCTCCCAGCTGGGCAACGGTTTTCCCGCATTTTTTGACAGCTGCTTGTTGTTTGCTCGAGCTCGAGCTCGCCTTCTTCTGTAGACGTGGTCGATGTAACTTCCTGATGTGGCGCTCATAGTCTGTGTCAACAGGCTTAGGAGCTGGTGGTTGAGCCATACGAATGAAGTGGTCAACTACTTCCACAGGCACTTTCTCCCTTGGCGGCGGTGGCGGTTTCGGTCCAAAATGGGCGTCGACTTCTGCTCACACTATGGCATTGGTTTGCTCCTCGGTCCTGTCGTAAGCCCTCTCAGGAAGAGGAGTAGTGAGGGTTGGACCATATTTATATCGCTTGCCTCCGCCTATACTTCCTGTACTATGACCTTGACTCGTACCGCTATGCACCATAGCTGTGGGGTGTCTCTTCTGCGATTGCTGAGGCGGCGGAGACGGCTGACGGGGCTGAGTTGGACGAGGAGGAGTGGCCTGAAGCTGTGCCGGACTTGCAGTGGCCTGAGGTTGTGCCGGACTTGGAGGAGGAGTGGACTTCTGACGCTGTGTCGGCTTGGAGGAGGAGTGGCCTGACACTTTGCCGGGCTTGGAGGAGGAGGAGTGGCCTCACGCGTTGGTGGACTTGGAGGAGCGGGAGTCTGCTGACTCAGTGGCGGACTTCGACGAGGAGTCGGGTGACGCGGTGTCGGTGGCCTTCGAAAGATGATGCAATCCTTTCTCCATAGGATGATACGATGTTTGGCATCTCTGAGTGTGTGCTCCTCGTCACCTCGAGGAATGTCAAGCTCTAGCCCCGAATATTGGTCCACCACCTCATCAACCACGACACGAGCATAGCCTGCTGGAATCGGGTTGCAATGGAAGGTTGCATCGGGGCAATTTGTATAAGCAACGCTGTCCGCCACCTTCAAGGATATGTTCTTAAATTTGAAGTGTAGCTCGCAGTTAGTGTTCTCCGCGATATCATCCATGGGGTATCTATCCAGCATTGCGTCAAACGGGGCGGAACCCACGCTGCTTCTCGGCATGGATGGGGCGGTGGTATCCAATGCTGGATCATCCGCTAGCTGCTGCAGCTGCTGAGACCCCCTTTGCTAGCTAAGTGAGTCGATCTGCTCCTGCTGCCGCTGGAATTTGATTGCCAAGTCCGCGTGCGCTGATTCTAGGCCTTGAAGGCGTTCATAGACGAGCTTCCTATGGTCCTCCTCCATCTTCCTCTTCTTCTCCTCCGCAATCTTCTTTCTCGCACGGGTTCTGGAGTCGGCGTTCCAGTCCGAAAACCCCTCATACCACGGAATAGCGCCCATGCCTCGTGTTCTTCCCGGGTGTTCAGGATTTCCCAGGGCACGCGTAAGCTCGTCGTTCTCTCTGTTGGGCTCGAACAACCCGGATCGAGCCTCTTCTATTGCAACAAGTAGCTTATCTTCGGCTCCGTCCAGACATGCCTTCTTGGAAACTTTGCCTGTCTTCGGGTCCAACTCCCCCCATGCGCATAGAACCAAGTCCTGCACCTGGGGGGCCAGCTCAATGTTTTTGGAGTGACACCTGCATCCATCATCTCTTTCTCAGACTTATCCCACTTAGGCATTCCCACCGCATAGCCACCTGGCCCCAGCTTATGGAACTTATCCTTTTTTGCGGCATTGGCCTTGTTTATTCTGGACCGTTCCTTAGATAATTCTGAATCCTTGAATTTCACGAAATCGTCCCAATGAGCACTTTGCTTCTCTAGTGTTCCCTCGAATACTGGAGTCTTCCTTCCTCCCTTGACGTACTTGGCCCATTCACGATTCTTGTGGTTCTTGAATGCAACCTCCATCTTCCTAAGAGCAGCGTCCTTGACTTTCTGCACATCTGCTTCTGTGAAATGATCTGGTAGGGTGAAATGTTCCATGAGAGTATCCCAAAGCAGACTTTTTTGTCTATCATCGACAAAAGTAAGATCTGGACGTGGCTTTGCTGGATCTCTCCATTCTTGAAGGGAGATAGGGAGTTGGTCCTTCACAAGAATTGCGCACTGACGAACGAACTTGTCCGCAATCTTCTTAGGCGCTAATGGTTCACCATTAGGTTTGATTGCCTCGATATTATACTTTACACCCTCCTTCAACTTTTTGTTCGGGCCTCGTTTCGTCCTCGTTACATCCGCAACTTTCCTTCTCTTCTTTGGTAAGAGCGTAGCTTGCATGACCCTGATGTATGCCGTCTTTTCCGTAGAAATGTTGCTGGTCCTCTCGTGCCTCAGGTGTATCTTTTGTCTTCCCATACACGCCCGGGAAGCCAAGCAGGGTCACACATAGATTCTTCGTCACGTGCATCAGGTCGATTGCGGAGCGGACCTCTAGGTCTTTCCAATAGGGCAGGTCCCAAAATATAGATTTCTTCTTCCACATGGGTGCGCGTTCGTCAGCGTCATTCGGAATAGGTTGTCCACCAGGACCCTTTCCAAAGACCACCTTCAAATCCTTGACCATATCATGTACATCAGCACCAGTACGGTGGCGAGGCTTCGTCTGGTGATCCGCCTCACCTTTGAAATGCTTGCCTTTCTTTCTTACGGGATGCCTGCTCAGAAGAAATCGACGATGTCCCAGGTACACATTCTTCTTACAATTAGCCAAATATATACTGTCGGTATCGTCCAAACAGTACGTGCATGCGCGGTATCCCTTGTTTGTCTATCCTGAAAGGTTACTAAGAGCAGGTCAATCATTGATGGTCACAAATAGCAACGCCTTTAGGTCAAATTCTTCCCCCATGTGCTCATCCCATGCACGTACACCTGTTCCATTCCACAGTTGTAAGAATTCTTCAACTAATGGCCTTAGGTACACATCAATGTCGTTGTCGGGTTGCTTAGGGCCTTGGATGAGCACTGGCATCATAATGAACTTCCGCTTCATGCACAACCAAGGAGGAAGGTTATACAAACATAGATTCACAGGCCATGTGCTATGTTTGCTGCTCTGCACCCCAAAAGGATTAATGCCATCTGCGCTTAGACCAAACCATACGCTCCTTGCGTCATCTGCAAACTCCTTCCCATACTTTCTTTCGATTTTTCTCCACTGCGATCCGTCAGCGGGTACTCTCAACTTTCCGCCTTTCTTACGGTCTTCTCTGTTCCATCGCATTGCCTTGGCATGCTCTTTGTTTTTGAACAAACGTTTCAACCGTGGTATTATAGGAGCATACCACATCACCTTGGCAGGAATCTTCTTCCTGGGGCACTCACCCTCGACATCACCAGGGTCATCGCGGCTGATCTTATAGCGCAATGCACCACATACCGGGCAAGCGTTCAAATCCTCGTACTCACCGCGGTAGAGGATGCAATCATTAAGGCATGCATGTATCTTCTGCACCTCTAACCCTAGAGGGCAGACAGCCTTCTTTGCTTTGTATGTACTTTCGGGTAATTCGTTATCCTTTGGAAGCATATCCTTTATCATTACCAGCAACTTTCCAAATCCCTTGTCAGATACACCATTCTCTGCCTTCCATTGCAGCAATTCCAGTGTGGTGCCCAGCTTTTTCCTGTCACCTACGCAATTCGGGTACAACATTTTTTTGTGACCCTCTAACATGCGCTGCAACTTCTTCTTCTCCAAATCACTTGCGCAGTTTCTCTTTGCATCGGCAATGGCCCGACCTAGATCATCAACGGGCTCAACTGATGCCTCTTCTTCAGCTTCTTCCCGCATTGCCGGCTCAGCTTCTTCCCGCATTACCGGCTCAGCTTCTTCCCCCATTGTTGTATCATCGTATTCAGGGAACCCATGGCCAGGATAGCTATCGTCGTCCTCTTCTTCTTCATTGTCTTCCATCATAACCCCTCTTTCTCCGTGCTTGGTCCAAACATTATAGTGGGGCATGAAACCGGACTTAAACAGGTGGACCTGAATGGTTCTTGACGTAGAGTAATTGTGACCATTCTTACAGCGAGCACATGGACAAGGCATAAAACCAACCGCCCGCTTGATTGCCTCAGCCGCAAGCAGAAAAGTATGCACGCCCTCAACGAACTGGGGAGAGCATCGGTCATCGTACATCCATTGCCGGCTCATCTTCATTACACAACACCGAATAGACCAAATTAATACAAGTTCATACATAAGGTTCATACAACACTTAAATGCAACAAACAAATAACTCTCTAGCTAAAGCATTTAAATTCAACAACAAATACGATCAAGATCGCAACTAAGGTAACAATGGATCCAACAGCATAATGATACCAAGCCTCACTATCGATGGCATATTTTCTAATCTTTCTAATCTTCAAGCGCATTTTCTCCATCTTGATCTTGTGATCATCGACGACATCGGCAACATACAACTCCAATTCCATCTTCTCCCCCTCAATTCTTTTCAATTTTTCTTTCAAGTACTCGTTTTCTCTTTCAACTAAATTTAACCTCTCGACAATAGGGTCGGTTGGAATTTCCGGTTCACATACCTCCTAGAAAAAATTTCTGTGTCAACTTGATGGGCATAATTTGTCATAAAAACGAAATGCAACTAGTTTTAAAAGATAATATATATACCACATCCGAATCATAACAAGGACGAGGGCCGACGGGGAGGGATATCAAAACCATGGCACTATATGTATCAAAACCATGGTAAGATAATTATACGAGTAACTATATATCCAAATCACACAAACATCAATTTTTATATAAAATTTCATGAACAAGAGGCTCGCCACAAGGTGGTGCCGGCGACGGGACGGTGCGGGCGATCGACGGTGGTTACGACGGAGATTTAGAAGGCACTAAGTAAACCACACCTACATATGCAAACTAAGTGTTATTTTTGACCTCAAATTGCATATAAATCAAATACTAGCACATATATATATATATATATATATATATATATATATATATATATATATATATATATCCTCCCAAATTACTAAACTCACAAATTAATCACTATATAAAGCATTCCAAGAGCTAATCTAGCAATGAGAGATGAAAGGACAAAGTTGCTAACCTTTTGATCATTTGAATGGATGGGGGCCTTCAAATCTTGACAAATTTTGGGCAAAATGTGTGATGAGCTCGAGAGGAAGGGGGGAAGAACATAGAGGAGAGAGGAAAGGGGAAGAACAGAGCGAGCTCGAGTGGATGAAGGGTTTATGTAGGACGACCTTTAGTACCGGTTCGTGCCAAGAACCGGTACTAAAAGGGCTGGAGGGGCCCCAGTCTGACAACATCCTGCCACCACTCTCATTAGTACCGGTTCGTGGCACGAACCGGTGCTAAAGGTTCGCCACGAACCGGTACTAATGAAAGAGGCCCGACTAGCTATTGGAACCGGCACTAATGTATACATTAGTGCCGGCTCAAATACAAACCGGCACTAATATGCTTCACGTTTAACCCTTTTTCTACTAGAGTTATATATGTTTGTGGAAAACACGGTTACGAACAAAAATTTTATTGCATATATTCGCGACCTATAAGTTTCTAAAAGGTATAAAGTTCAAGTTCCCTATTGTGCCTATATCTTCCTTACTCACCCTACTAAAAAGGGCATACATCTTCCTTTTTGCAAAGGAGGCATCATCTAACTATAAAGAGTCTGTTGTTATACATATATAGAAATGATATTGTCGTAAATTATTCAGATTAGAAGTTCTTGTCTTTACCAGAAGATTCTTAAACAATTTCTTTTTTATCAACATGGATGGACATTCTTATATTTTCTATGCATATTAATGTCTATCTCATAGAGAATCATGTGTTTATAAGAGACATTTGTGGCGCATGATACATCCAGATTATTTTTCATTATTGCAGCAATTTGTAAGTGTTTAAACATGGTTTAATAGCTAGTTTTCTCTTTGTTATAAGGACAAAAAAAGACATGCACAGACGTATTATATATACAAATACTTATTAGAAATCTGCAAATCTGAAGTACCATGTGAATCCATGTAAGTCACGAATCACATGCATATTAGGCAAAGTAGTACATTCATAAAAAATGTATAATACTAATCGATGGTCCAGATGATTAAACACTTATGCATCATGTCAGCGCTACCTTGCACATGGCGAGTAGGATGCAACTGAATCGATCTGGTCCGCTCCTCCTGAGATCTAACATGCATACTTTTGCTTTCAAAACTATAAGAAGACACACACATAATTCTGCCTTGCATTTTGAAAAGGCTGTTGAAGTTTTTTGCTCCATTTATTCTTTTCTCAAGATTATCTTACACTGAACTTTAGGTTTGAGTAAAATGGCATGCCACAAATAGCGATCAATAGATAGGTCATGAAGAAGCTAAACATGTAGCCTGCAGTTGCATTAGATGGCATTTAAAAGGTGTTTGATACATTGCCATAAGTACATCATCATACCAAGCTAAGTAATCTCTCGTTATTGTAAGGACTAAAGAATATGATCATCAGAATATATGATTGCCATGCAAATTTCCCATCTATTTCTCCACACTTATAGTAGTGGTTTGTGTAATGTCCATCCTAGTAGGATATCATTTAGAGCAAGTACTCCCTCCATTTTTGTATACAAGGCCACAAACTTAAATTACAGGTACCAATGTAAAATTTAATGTTTGCTTTGAAAGTCGGCCTTTCTTTTCGTTTACTTGGATCATTAATACCCCACATGCATGCAAGAAAACTGAGTGGAGGAAGTAGCTGACTGTCATTATGACTGCATGCATGCAACTATTAAACAGGTTGCTAGTATGAGAAAATATCATTAATTTTGCCTCGATTACTGTTGGTGGCCTTGTATAGATGCAAAACGTATATTTCATAGTGGCCTTGTATATAAAAATGGAGGGAGTATTCATGTTTAGCGTCTGCCTTTGTGAAAATCCTACCACCAAGTCGATACCGACATCAAATAAGTACTTTATAATCTTAAAAATAGAGACGATAAGGAAAGATTAGCCTTATTCGGTAGCAACAAATGAATAATTTCCACAGCTTTGCTCGTATGGATACATCACGACAATAGTAAATAGATAGTGGTGTGAAGCATTAGATTTACAAAAGTGACCGAAGCAAGCGACTCAGATAGAAGAGGGAAAGATGATTCTTCTAGAACCAGCGACCTGTCGAAGTATACTGTAGGGTGAATGTTTGTGTTCATCAAAAGAAAAGCTTGATAATAATGATAAAATATTGCAAAATAAACATGAAGAGGAAAAATTAGAAGTAGTCAGTTAAACATTAATGAATTATTTGTAGTTTTTTAGTTAGTAATAAAGCTCTAACAAACACAATATATTATATGGGGAAAGAAGTGTGTACAACAATGAAAAGACACTCATGAAAAGCATTCAGGATCATATACATCTTCCGGTACAGGACAGCATGGAGTCAATGTCATAATAGAAAACAGTACTATAGTAAATATAGATTAGAAGCGTCATAGTGTGTCACCATGTAGATGAAGAGAAATGCAGAAACACACATGAGCTTATATTTTCTATGCATATTAATGTCTATCTCATAGAGAATCATGTGTTTATATGAGATATTTGTGGCGCATGATACATCCAGATTATTTTTTATTATTGCAGAAATTTATAAGTGTTTAAACATGGTGTAATAGCTAGTTTTCTCTTTGTTATAAGGACAAAAAAAGGCATGCACAAACGTATTATATATCCAAATACTTATTAGCAATCTGCAAATCTGAAGTACCATGTGAATCCATGTAAGTCACGAATCGCATGAATATTAGGCAAAGTAGTATGTTCATAAAAAAATGTATAATACTAATCGATAGTCCAGATGATTAAACACTTATGCATCATGTCAGCACTACCTTGCACATGGCGACGTAGGATGCAGCTAAATCGATCTGGTCCGCTCCTCCTGAGATCTAACATGCATAATTTACTTTCAAAACTATAAGAAGACACACAGATAATTCTGCCTTGCATTTCGAAAAGGCACTTGAAGTTTTTTGCTCCATTTATTCTTTTCTCAAGATTATCTTACACTGAACTTTCGGTTTGTTTTAAATGGCATGCCACAAATAGCGATCAATAGATAGGTCATGAAGAAGCTAAACATGTAGCCTGCAGTTGCATTAGATGGCATTTAAAAGATGTTTGATACATTGCCATAAGTACATCGTCATACCAAGCTAAGTAATCTCTCGTTATTGTAAGGACTAAAGAATATGATCATCAGAATATATGATTGCCATGCAAATTTCCCATCTATTTCTCCACACTTATAGTAGTGGTTTGTGTAATGTCCATCCTAGTAGGATATCATTTAGAGCAAGTACTCCCTCCATTTTTGTATACAAGGCCACAAACTTAAATTACAGGTACCAATGTAAAATTTAATGTTTGCTTTGAAAGTCGGCCTTTCTTTTCGTTTACTTGGATCATTAATACCCCACATGCATGCAAGAAAACTGAGTGGAGGAAGTAGCTGACTGTCATTATGACTGCATGCATGCAACTATTAAACAGGTTGCTAGTATGAGAAAATATCATTAATTTTGCCTCGATTACTGTTGGTGGCCTTGTATAGATGCAAAACGTATATTCCATAGTGGCCTTGTATATAAAAATGGAGGGAGTATTCATGTTTAGCGTCTGCCTTTGTGAAAATCCTACCACCAAGTCGATACCGACATCAAATAAGTACTTTATAATCTTAAAAATAGAGACGATAAGGAAAGATTAGCCTTATTCGGTAGCAACAAATGAATAATTTCCACAGCTTTGCTCGTATGGATACATCACGACAATAGTAAATAGATAGTGGTGTGAAGCATTAGATTTACAAAAGTGACCGAAGCAAGCGACTCAGATAGAAGAGGGAAAGATGATTCTTCTAGAACCAGCGACCTGTCGAAGTATACTGTAGGGTGAATGTTTGTGTTCATCAAAAGAAAAGCTTGATAATAATGATAAAATATTGCAAAATAAACATGAAGAGGAAAAATTAGAAGTAGTCAGTTAAACATTAATGAATTATTTGTAGTTTTTTAGTTAGTAATAAAGCTCTAACAAACACAATATATTATATGGGGAAAGAAGTGTGTACAACAATGAAAAGACACTCATGAAAAGCATTCAGGATCATATACATCTTCCGGTACAGGACAGCATGGAGTCAATGTCATAATAGAAAACAGTACTATAGTAAATATAGATTAGAAGCGTCATAGTGTGTCACCATGTAGATGAAGAGAAATGCAGAAACACACAT
The DNA here is from genome assembly GCF_002162155.2 of Triticum dicoccoides. NCBI lineage: Eukaryota > Viridiplantae > Streptophyta > Magnoliopsida > Poales > Poaceae > Triticum > Triticum dicoccoides. The sequence goes on from NC_041392.1 coordinate 709,370,589, forward strand.
GAGCTTATATTTTCTATGCATATTAATGTCTATCTCATAGAGAATCATGTGTTTATATGAGATATTTGTGGCGCATGATACATCCAGATTATTTTTTATTATTGCAGAAATTTATAAGTGTTTAAACATGGTGTAATAGCTAGTTTTCTCTTTGTTATAAGGACAAAAAAAGGCATGCACAAACGTATTATATATCCAAATACTTATTAGCAATCTGCAAATCTGAAGTACCATGTGAATCCATGTAAGTCACGAATCGCATGAATATTAGGCAAAGTAGTATGTTCATAAAAAAATGTATAATACTAATCGATGGTCCAGATGATTAAACACTTATGCATCATGTCAGCACTACCTTGCACATGGCGACGTAGGATGCAGCTGAATCGATCTGGTCCGCTCCTCCTGAGATCTAACATGCATAATTTACTTTCAAAACTATAAGAAGACACACAGATAATTCTGCCTTGCATTTCGAAAAGGCACTTGAAGTTTTTTGCTCCATTTATTCTTTTCTCAAGATTATCTTACACTGAACTTTCGGTTTGTTTTAAATGGCATGCCACAAATAGCGATCAATAGATAGGTCATGAAGAAGCTAAACATGTAGCCTGCAGTTGCATTAGATGGCATTTAAAAGATGTTTGATACATTGCCATAAGTACATCGTCATACCAAGCTAAGTAATCTCTCGTTATTGTAAGGACTAAAGAATATGATCATCAGAATATATGATTGCCATGCAAATTTCCCATCTATTTCTCCACACTTATAGTAGTGGTTTGTGTAATGTCCATCCTAGTAGGATATCATTCAGAGCAAGTACTCCCTCCATTTTTGTATACAAGGCCACAAACTTAAATTACAGGTACCAATGTAAAATTTAATGTCTGCTTTGAAAGTCAGCCTTTCTTTTCGTTTACTTGGATCATTAATACCCCACATGCATGCAAGAAAACTGAGTGGAGGAAGTAGCTGACTGTCATTATGACTGCATGCATGCAACTATTAAACAGGTTGCTAGTATGAGAAAATATCATTAATTTTGCCTCGATTACTGTTGGTGGCCTTGTATAGATGCAAAACGTATATTCCATAGTGGCCTTGTATATAAAAATGGAGGGAGTATTCATGTTTAGCGTCTGCCTTTGTGAAAATCCTACCACCAAGTCGATACCGACATAAAATAAGTACTTTATAATCTTAAAAATAGAGACGATAAGGAAAGATTAGCCTTATTCGGTAGCAACAAATGAATAAGTTTCCACAGCTTTGCTGCGTATGGACACATCACGACAATAGTAAATAGATAGTGGTGTGAAGCATTAGATTTACAAAAGTGACCAAAGCAAGCGACTCAGATAGAAGAGGGAAAGATGATTCTTCTAGAACCAGCGACCTGTCGAAGTATACTGTAGGGTGAATGTTTGTGTTCATCAAAAGAAAAGCTTGATAAATAATGATAAAATATTGCAAAATAAACATGAAGAGGAAAAATTAGAAGTAGTCAGTTAAACATTAATGAATTATTTGTAGTTTTTTAGTTAGTAATAAAGCTCTAACAAACACAATATATTATATGGGGAAAGAAGTGTGTACAACAATGAAAAGACACTCATGAAAAGCATTCAGGATCATATACATCTTCCGGTACAGGACAGCATGGAGTCAATGTCATAATAGAAAACAGTACTATAGTAAATATAGATTAGAAGCGTCATAGTGTGTCACCATGTAGATGAAGAGAAATGCAGAAACACACATGAGCTTATATTTTCTATGCATATTAATGTCTATCTCATAGAGAATCATGTGTTTATATGAGATATTTGTGGCGCATGATACATCCAGATTATTTTTTATTATTGCAGAAATTTATAAGTGTTTAAACATGGTGTAATAGCTAGTTTTCTCTTTGTTATAAGGACAAAAAAAGGCATGCACAAACGTATTATATATCCAAATACTTATTAGCAATCTGCAAATCTGAAGTACCATGTGAATCCATGTAAGTCACGAATCGCATGAATATTAGGCAAAGTAGTATGTTCATAAAAAAATGTATAATACTAATCGATGGTCCAGATGATTAAACACTTATGCATCATGTCAGCACTACCTTGCACATGGCGACGTAGGATGCAGCTGAATCGATCTGGTCCGCTCCTCCTGAGATCTAACATGCATAATTTACTTTCAAAACTATAAGAAGACACACAGATAATTCTGCCTTGCATTTCGAAAAGGCACTTGAAGTTTTTTGCTCCATTTATTCTTTTCTCAAGATTATCTTACACTGAACTTTCGGTTTGTTTTAAATGGCATGCCACAAATAGCGATCAATAGATAGGTCATGAAGAAGCTAAACATGTAGCCTGCAGTTGCATTAGATGGCATTTAAAAGATGTTTGATACATTGCCATAAGTACATCGTCATACCAAGCTAAGTAATCTCTCGTTATTGTAAGGACTAAAGAATATGATCATCAGAATATATGATTGCCATGCAAATTTCCCATCTATTTCTCCACACTTATAGTAGTGGTTTGTGTAATGTCCATCCTAGTAGGATATCATTTAGAGCAAGTACTCCCTCCATTTTTGTATACAAGGCCACAAACTTAAATTACAGGTACCAATGTAAAATTTAATGTTTGCTTTGAAAGTCGGCCTTTCTTTTCGTTTACTTGGATCATTAATACCCCACATGCATGCAAGAAAACTGAGTGGAGGAAGTAGCTGACTGTCATTATGACTGCATGCATGCAACTATTAAACAGGTTGCTAGTATGAGAAAATATCATTAATTTTGCCTCGATTACTGTTGGTGGCCTTGTATAGATGCAAAACGTATATTTCATAGTGGCCTTGTATATAAAAATGGAGGGAGTATTCATGTTTAGCGTCTGCCTTTGTGAAAATCCTACCACCAAGTCGATACCGACATCAAATAAGTACTTTATAATCTTAAAAATAGAGACGATAAGGAAAGATTAGCCTTATTCGGTAGCAACAAATGAATAATTTCCACAGCTTTGCTCGTATGGATACATCACGACAATAGTAAATAGATAGTGGTGTGAAGCATTAGATTTACAAAAGTGACCGAAGCAAGCGACTCAGATAGAAGAGGGAAAGATGATTCTTCTAGAACCAGCGACCTGTCGAAGTATACTGTAGGGTGAATGTTTGTGTTCATCAAAAGAAAAGCTTGATAATAATGATAAAATATTGCAAAATAAACATGAAGAGGAAAAATTAGAAGTAGTCAGTTAAACATTAATGAATTATTTGTAGTTTTTTAGTTAGTAATAAAGCTCTAACAAACACAATATATTATATGGGGAAAGAAGTGTGTACAACAATGAAAAGACACTCATGAAAAGCATTCAGGATCATATACATCTTCCGGTACAGGACAGCATGGAGTCAATGTCATAATAGAAAACAGTACTATAGTAAATATAGATTAGAAGCGTCATAGTGTGTCACCATGTAGATGAAGAGAAATGCAGAAACACACATGAGCTTATATTTTCTATGCATATTAATGTCTATCTCATAGAGAATCATGTGTTTATATGAGATATTTGTGGCGCATGATACATCCAGATTATTTTTTATTATTGCAGAAATTTATAAGTGTTTAAACATGGTGTAATAGCTAGTTTTCTCTTTGTTATAAGGACAAAAAAAGGCATGCACAAACGTATTATATATCCAAATACTTATTAGCAATCTGCAAATCTGAAGTACCATGTGAATCCATGTAAGTCACGAATCGCATGAATATTAGGCAAAGTAGTATGTTCATAAAAAAAATGTATAATACTAATCGATGGTCCAGATGATTAAACACTTATGCATCATGTCAGCACTACCTTGCACATGGCGACGTAGGATGCAGCTGAATCGATCTGGTCCGCTCCTCCTGAGATCTAGCATGCATAATTTACTTTCAAAACTATAAGAAGACACACAGATAATTCTGCCTTGCATTTTGAAAAGGCACTTGAAGTTTTTTGCTCCATTTATTCTTTTCTCAAGATTATCTTACACTGAACATTAGGTTTGTTTAAAATGGCATGCCACAAATAGCGATCAATAGATAGGTCATGAAGAAGCTAAACATGTAGCCTGCAGTTGCATTAGATGGCATTTAAAGGATGTTTGATACATTGCCATAAGTACATCGTCATACCAAGCTAAGTAATCTCTCGTTATTGTAAGGACTAAAGACTATGATCATCAGAATATATGATTGCCATGCAAATTTCCCATCTATTTCTCCACACTTATAGTAGTGTTTTGTCTAATGTCAATCCTAGTAGGATATCATTTAGAGCAAGTATTCATGTTTAGCGTATGCCTTTGTGAAAATCCTACCACCAAGTCCATACCGACATAAAATAAGTACTTTGTAATCTAAAAAATAGAGACGATAAGGAAAGATTAGCCTTATTCGGTAGCAACAAATGAATAAGTTTCCACAGCTTTGCCCGTATGGATACAGCACAACAATAGTAAATAGATAGTGGTGTGAAGCATTAGATTTACAAAAGTGACCGAAGCAAGCGACTCAGATAGAAGAGGGAAAGATGATTCTTCTAGAACCAGCGACCTGTCGAAGTATTCTGTAGGGTGAATGTTTGTGTTCATCAAAAGAAAAGCTTGATAAATAATGATAAAATATTGCAAAATAAACATGAAGTGGAAAAATTAGAAGTAGTCAGTTAAACATTAATGAATTATTTGTAGTTTTTTAGTTAGTAATAAAGCTCTAACAAACACAATATATTATATGGGGAAAGAAGTGTGTACAACAATGAACGGACACTCACAAAAAGCATTCAGGATCATATACATCTTCCGGTACAGGACAACATGGAGTCAATGTGATAACAGAGAACAGTACAATAGTAAATATAGATTAGAAGCGTCATAGTGTGTCTCCATGTAGATGAAGAAAAATGCAGAAACACACATGAGCGTCCTGCATCTGCACCAGCTGGTGCTCTATAACCGTTTCCTCCATTTCTTCCACCATGCGCTCGACCCTGGCCAACGTCCGACCACTGCTTCCCGACAACCATGTGCAGTTGCAAGTTGCAACGCCGACCTCTATTAGATATTCCAAAACATGCTCTACTTGCCGCAGTCCATGTACTTATGCTGTCTATAAATTCTTAGATTTACCTGGTGTATTATTCCATGATTATTCATTCATTGCTTCTCATACTCTCACGTAAAGTTCTATATACGGTCATTGCAATTTTCACCAGCTGAAATATCCGAGAGATAATTTGAAATAAAGTCGTTCCTACCAACATTTTACTGTAGAGTTCAACTATGCAAACTAATTGGTCAGATGCAGTTTGTAAGAGAAGATGGTGCGGTGTGGTGGACGGTATGTTTGTTATATTCAAACGCGAAATTGTTGCTGACGACAACATGCCTGTGTGTCCAGAGAAGAGGCTTGAGCTGGGTACCTTTGATGGGATGTCGCTGGCATCTCAAGCAAAATTCTGGAGAAGTTGTTACCGCAATGTCCTGCAAGAAAGAATTTGTTGAAAGAGTTCCTACATGGGACATATAGATTCGGAGAAGTGATCGGTTCATTAATTGAAAAAAGAAAAAAGTAGGTGTGATATTATTTTTGTTACCCCAATCGCATCTCACATTACATTTCTTTCTCCATCTACCTACTCCAACTTCAAGATAGGTCCGACATCACCACGGACTTCTGGATGGAAAAGAATCACATTGGTTACTATCAACTGAGATGAATTATAAGAATGCTAGGATTGAACCTTTGACATCAGAAGAAGAATAAATCTGAGTTTGCTATGGTACCTGATGAGCAGACAAATTTCTTCAAGATTTAAGCACATAGGCAGGAATAGGAAGAACATTCACTGGTCCATGCTTAATCGCACAACATTAATCCCCATCAACCGAATTGATCTGAGCATATTACAAAAAATTGCAGTTTGAATCTTGCATTTGTTGCTGGAACATCATCATGTACTCATGTACGCCAAAGAATTGTACTGGTTAGTATACACATGGATCAATCATAAGTGCTGCTAGGATTGAACGTTCGACATGAGAAGAAGAAGTAATCTGAGGTTGCTAAGATATTTGAAGACCTCAACGGAATTGATCTGAGCATATTACAACAAAAAAATATTGTTTGAATCTTGCAACTGTTGTTGGAACATCATCATGTACTCATGTATGCAAAAGAACTGTACTGATTAGTATACACATAGATCAATCATCAGAATGCTGCTAGGATTGAACGTTCAACATGAGAAGAAGAAATAATCTATACTTGGAGGGCAGACAAATTGTGCCAGATTTTGGCATATAACACGGGAATAGGAAGAATATCCAGCGCTCCATGCATAATCCACCACATCAATCTCCTTTGACAGAATTGATCTGAGCATGCATATTGCAAAGGAAAAAAAAAATTGAATCTGGTTGATCGATCTGAGCATGTGCATCTGTCTATGCCTGAATCATCACCACTTGAATGTCAGATAGAAGAAGCAGAATCGTTCCATGTGAATAGATGTTGATCAATCTTCCAATTCCTACGCAATCGCTCCATAGGAAGAGATGATCTGTTATGAGGGGTAGGTGTTGGTACGACACTTGAAGAGCAGACAAATTCTGCCAGATTTTGGCTAACACGGGAATAGGAAGAACTTCCAGCGCCATATATGCAACATCGGCTCGAGATAATCCATGAAGAGAGAGAAGACGGGGTGAAGGAGCAGGAAAGCCAGTTGTGTTGGCTTGCGGTGGCAGCAATGCAAGACGAAGAATCACGACAGCGGAAGGATGAACGCGAGAGGACGGTGGCGGCGACTTCAGTAGATCGGAGGCGGCCGGTGGGAGGGCGTGAGGGTGAGATTTTGTATGGAGGGGGAGATAAGATGACCACGTCAGATTGAGCAACAGGGAGCTACCTAAGTTTTTTTTACGTGAGATTTGTTTTTTTTCTTGGACGTATTAACGTGGGACTCTTTCTGAAATCTTGATCATTACAATTTGTTCACTTTTTCTAGAACAATATAGGATTCAATCTTAGCTGAGAGAGGGAGAGGCCACGTAATGTCTTCTCTTGAAATTCACGTGGGATAGAGATATCATGATGTTTTTTTTGTGAAATATATATATGAATATGGACATGTTTTTAGATGGGCAAGGTTTGGTATTTGTTACATGCCACTTTGATCTTCTTTTTTCACCACGTGAGTAACCTAAATTGTGGTGGTCATTTTTGGGCTAATCTACACCGCAATAACTCAGCCCCACCCGATAAACGGTTCTAATTTTGTGGTGATTTTTGGGCTAATCTACACCGTAATAACTCGGTCCCACCAGATAAACGGCTCTAATTTTCTAATTAATGTGGAAATTTCTTGGGAGTCGGAAATTAGTATAGGTATAGATATAGATAGATAGATAGATAGATATAGATAGATATAGATTTTCGGGCTAATCTACACCATAATAACTTGGCCCCACTAGATAAATGGCTCTAATTTTCTGATTAATGTGGAAATTTCTTGGGAGTCGGAAATTAGTATAGGTATAGAGGTATAGATAGATAGATAGATAGATAGATAGATAGATAGATAGATAGATAGATCCGGACAGCCAGATTATATCCTTTAGCCGGACTGTTGGACTATGAAGATACAAGATTGAAGACTTCGTCCCGTGTACGGATGGGACTTTCCTTGGCGTGGAAGGCAAGCTTGGCAATACGGATATGTTGCCACGACCGGTTTTCCGGGTAATAAATTTCCAGAAAAGACCGTCGTGCTCATCAGCCCCAGGATTACTGTTAGCTGATGAGGCTCCAACTTGATACAGAAATTCCAAGCAAAATACAAAATATGTAGTACAAGACCATTCTGGTCTGTGAGTACAACAAATGGTTTCTAGTGGTTGATGGCGGAAGCGGGTTGTGAAACATCAGTGTCTATGGGACTCCATTTCCCACGGGAACAGCTGACCAGGTTAATTCCTATCTTCGCGAGGCTGCTATCTCCATTGAGTGGGTTTCGGGGCTGGCATCGCGTCGCTCTTCTCCGTGCAAGAAAATCTGGCCAAGACAATAGCCAGGGACAAGCCAGTGAGTACTTTGAATGTACTCGCAAACATTATGAACACAGGTATAATATAACAATGATGTTCTGAAAAATATTTTATGCTCATGACGTCAGTCACAAAAGATAAATGAAACTCTGATGCGTGCAAGCAAGTTATTTATAAAAATGCAATAAAATGGTAGTACAAAAATTTATGAGACAAATAACAAGCAATGCCACAGTCGGGCGTCTTAGCGACACCACGTAAAGGGTTTTAAAAGAAATGCCACAGTCGGGCGTCTGAGCGACACCACATAAAGGGCTTTAAAAGAAATGCCACAGTCGGACGTTGGGGCGACATCACTGAAAGGGCTTTAAAAAAAATGCCACAGCCGGAGGTCGAGGCAACATCACAGAAAGGGCTTTAAAAGAAATGCCACAGTCGGACGTCGGGGCGACATCACAGAAAGTGCTTTAAAAGAAATGCCACAGCCGGACGTCGAGGCAACATCACAGAAAGGGC